>NC_043711.1:51602983-51623366 GCF_006229205.1 Suricata suricatta
ACTGAGTAAAATAATACCATAGGTTACAATTCTGTAAGCTTCAGTGTCAGCAAATCAGGTTTCCAGGGAATGAGGGAGACCCACATTTCTGTATCCCAGTCTTTTTGTGTCTTAAATGCTTGTACCAACTGCTTAATACACTCAGACATGAGGAGGGGACAGTGGCAGATATGTGACTGTACCAATCCCTGAGGCTCTATGAAATTATGAAGTTGTCAGGGACCCTCTGGGCATCAGAGACTTTCTGAATGTGGAATTCTGTGGGGGTGCTTTCCTTGTGAGCAGAAGTTACCACTTCAGAGAGGGCAAGAGGCCAAGACAGGTTTGGGTGGATCCGGAGATCAGGGATTTTAAGCAGAAAAGTCAACCACACAGGAATGAGCAGACGCTGTATATAGATGATCTTACTGTTCCACAGACTGCCAGGAAAACATGCTCTGTGGTCTCAAGCAACTATTGGGAAATCCCAGATGCAAATTTAGAGATTTTTGCCTACGTTCTGAGCAATGCCACACTTCTAGAGCTTAGGTACCATTCATTCAGGATAATAACAACCAGGGTGAATCCAAAGCTTTACCAATCCTCAGAGCCCACGGGATCTTCATCATCGCCCTGGGTTTGAAGCAGGAGCAACTAGCTTCTTCGTAGAGACGAGACAGTTGAGGCTGGCAAGGGCATATCCTGGAGCCCCAGCCAGGGCTGCACATTTCAGATCTCCTGGTCTTTCCACCCTACCCTGTCTGCCTCAGACAAGCAGGTCCCTGAGCTTTGGGGCAGCTGCTCCTGCCATGCAACGTGGCTGCTGCCTTCTTGGGCCTCCCAGCATAGAGAGTAAGGCACAATGATTCAACACTGGGTTCTGAGTTCAGACAGACCTGACTTCTCTGTGCCTCAGTTTCCCCCAGCTGTAAAGTGGGGGATGCCATAAGTATGGAGGAGCCTCCATTGTGGGGCTGTATTTAAGGACTAAAGAGGCAGCTTTTGTAGGGCACCTAGCACCTGGCAGACATTCCATGGGCGAGCCCATGGAAGGAAAGAAAGTGTGGGCTCCTGCAACACCCCTGGGGGCTTCTAATCTGTAATCCTCAGTTAAAACTGCAACCTCCCAATAGGGAACCAAGGTGGTTCTGCAGGTGGACCGCGGAGGAAACACAACACAGGGAGAGAAACTCAATGAATACCACTCTGCTGGGAACAGCCACATACAGTGTGTTCATTCCTTTAATTTTTAAAAATGAGTAAGCAGACAATCGTGTGCCCCTTGAATACCCAATAAAAACGTTCATTATGTAAAACAGTACAACCTTTTTCATTTTTAATAATTCTGTAAATATCTCAGAAAGGATGTATTGTTTCTAATGAATATCAAAAAAGTCTCCACAATGACATTTTTCCTGCCCCCATGTTTCCCTCCCCACCCCACCCCAAGTTGCCCAAATACTAGTAGGAAATTACAAAAAAACAAAGAGCCAAAGCCCTCCCTCCACCCTGGCCCATGAGTAGTGTTAAGTGAGTGAAATGTTAAGTGCCACAGGTACAATGCAGTGTGTCCCCAGAGAGACCTCACAGCTGTAGGCGGAGAACCGGTAGCAGCAGCAGTGGGGAGCCTCCCTCCCCGGGACCTGGTGGGGGAAGAGTCGCTGAGGACAGACACAAGCAGAGGGCTCAGCGCAAGGCCGGATCTTCCTGGGTCCACTTCCTGGGTCCACAAGCTCAGACAGCTCGAGGAGAGCCAGGCAGGCCTGGGCAGTATGTGCAAAAGGGGGCCCAGAACGAGGCGTCCTGACCCGCCTCGAGGATGGGCACTGGGCAGCCCTTCTAGCAACCCTGGGCTTGAGATAGGGGCTGGCCGGACAGAGGAGCTGTCCGTTCGTAAAGTTTTGGGTGAATCACACATGTGGGTTCCCTGCAGGAAACTAAAGTCTTAGTTTGCAGAAAGCTCCTGTTTGCATCAAATACAACTGGGAACACAACGGAAAAGGATAAAGAATGTACCTTCCCTGTTCCCGAATAACTCCGAATCCAAGACAGAGTGCTGATGAAATCCGATTAAGGAAGAGAGGTCAGGCAGAGGGGTCTGAGGCAGCACTGGCCTCGCCCCCCGCAGCCCCAGGCCTGCACAGATGAGGGGTGGGGGCCCAGTTCTCCCCTCCAATATAAGCACTGAGGCTTCTCAGTTGCCTGGCGAGAGAGGCAGCTAGGATGGCTCCCAAACAGGGTGGGAAGAAGCCTCTGATAGGAGGGTCTGCTGGCGACAGGAAGGAAGATGGGGAGGACCGGGAGGAAGCTGGACTCGGGAGAGAGAGGAGGGCAGAGGACAGCAAGAGGGAGATGACAGGCGATGAAGAAGGGTCAGAGGACAAAAGCAGGCTTCAGGCCCTACTCTGGCTCCTTCCCCTGGGGGGCTGCAGAAGGTTCTAGACACAGCTCCTTGCTGGGGCAGTGGCAGGACAAACAGCCACAAGGGAATAGCAGTGGCTTGCTGCCCCCAAAAGTTAGCGCCCAGGAGCTGCCAGCTAGCCCCATGAGGATGGAGACGCAGAGATGAGGGGGAGAGCAGGTGGACAGGACAGGACGAGCCCTGTCATGGGGCTGAGGACCTGGCAGGACTCCAGAGAAAGGAGCCACTCACAGGTGCACCGTACTAGAGTTTTAGGATGAAATACCACATCATTTTCACGACAAACTTGATTTTAAATAAGCAGGAGGTGCAATGCAGGGAAGATAGCTTCCGAGTGAGTCTTCAGAATAATCCAAGGTCAAGGTGAGGCCTGCCAGCCTGTGAGGCACACCAAGAGACTCCCCAAGAGACATGGCAGGGCCAGGAAGGACCTCAGAGATCACCTGATCCAGCCCCCCCCCCCCATTTGAGAAACGGGAAAACTGAGGCCCAGGGAGGGGATGGGAGCACCCAAGGTCACTTAGAGGGATCAGGATTGGGGGTTCGGCTATATAACCCAGGAGTTCCTAGTCTGGTGAGACTTTCTCTGACACAGCCTTGCTGTCTGCAAACCCACTACTAAGAGATTGGGGGTGGCAAAGGCAGGATTTGAAGGCAAAGATCCTCGTGGGGGCATGGAGGAGGGGCAGCTGCAATGGTCAGGGACGAATGGAGGGACATGGACTGGTCAGCTAAACGTCCGACAGAGGACAGGCACCACCCCCACCCCACCTGCCCCACAGCCCAAGTATAAAAGTTTGACCATATGATACAACTTCTCCCTACCCCCTAGGAAACATTGGTTAAAACTGTCCTCCTCCAGAAGATTCTGCTAGTCCCTGTACAGTATTATCTCTTCGTAATGTTACTTACATGAAAACGGGGGCAAGGAGGGGGATGGGACATCCCAGAATGTACACGGCCACCTTAAAATTAACTTGTTAATAAATCCTGTGCCAAACGAGCAAGCCTCTATCATTAGGTGAAATACGTGTTTCAGGTACTCATTTACACATGTGGGGTGCGGGGAGGAAACGAAGGAGGGGCGTCCGAGGTGGAGGTGTTGCTCAGAAGTGTGTCTCCTTCTCTGTGATGGCTGCAATGGTCCCATCGCCCTTGAGTTTGGCGTCACAGTCATTAACCGTCACCGTCCGTGGGCCTCCCCCAAGCTTGCCCCGCATTTTCAGATCAGCGCTGGGGATGGTCAACTTGCGGAGTTTCTATGTGGATAGGAGAAGAGCAGTCTGAGAGGGGCTGCCAGGGTCCCGGTGCCTGCCTTGGCCTCTCCCAACTGCACGGGTGGACACCACAGGGCCACAGAGCCATCAGACCAGGATCTGGGCCTGAGCACTATCACTTAGAGTTCTGTTTTGAATGATGAATTGAGCTCCCTGGGCCTCAGTTTCCTCCTCTGGAAAATGGGGACAACAAGGAGCAAGGAGATGGCTTGCAAAAGTGCTTAGCCTTGTACCTGGCCTCCCGTGGCTGTGATCAGGGCTGACTGCCTCATCCCTCCCTCCGGTGGAGACAGAGCAGCTGGGCTTTGAATCTCTGCTCAGCCACTCACTAGCTGTGTTGGGCAAATCCCCCAACCTCTAGGAGCTGGATTTTCCTGCTCTGTGACATGGGTTAATAGTGCTTGCCTGCAAGGGGTGTTGTATGAGTGAGCTAGGGTACCTCTAGGGTTGCTTATAATTGCTGGATAAACAGATGTATTTCCCACAAAAGAGATGTCATCACAGTGCCGCTGTCCAGGGGAACATGTGGTATGTGCCATGCTTGGAGATGGGGACATTATCACAGCCCCAGCCCCAGGCCTGTTACAAAGTGGCCAGCAACGGGCTGGGCACAGATGGTGTGGCTGTCTTCCCCACAGCATCAGTGAGGGAGCAGAGGCCACAGGCAGGCTCCTGACACGTGCGTCTGCCTGCAGCCCCACACCTCAGCTTCTTGGGTGCCCCCCACATTCCATGGAGAGATGCCACTGTATTGGGATTTGGGATGTCCTTTCCCAGCATCAACCCCTTCCCCAGGAAACCTGTGAAGACTGTCTGGAACCTCATCAAGGCTCTGTCTTCTCTTGCAGACACTGTCATGGCTAAGAGGCTGAACCTACATGGTCCAGGCAGGATCCCCAGGCTGATGCCCCCCCCCAGAGCGCCATCTGTGCGCCGGGCACTGCACTGAGCTGGGGGTAAGAGCACTGGCTCCGGACCCAGGCTCTGCCTGAGTCACAGCTCTGCCACTTAACTGGGGCAGGAAACTTAAGCGCTCTGTGTCTCAGTTTCCTCATCTGTGGAAGGCTGAGAACAAGGACACCTGCTCCTGAGATTAACAAGAGGCTCGGCTGAGCTGAGCTTGTCACAGACTATCTATCCTCACAGCAGCTCCAGAGGTGTGAGCACCACTGACCCCATTATTCCTTCCTGATCCCTCCTGTCAGCTGGGAGAAACAGGGAGGTGAACGAGCTGGCACAAGTGGCCTCAGTAAGGAAGCTGGAAACCAGCCCTGCTGTCTTTGATAAGGCCTGCTCTCTGTGGAGGCAGGTGTGGGAGCTGGGGGGCACGGAAGCTTAGGAAGGAAGCCTCTCCTTCCCCCAGCCCTCCGCCCTGCCCCCTTCCCTCCCTCCCTCCCTGCCAGGCCTGAGCTCATCTCTGGAGAACTGTAGGGTGACACCGGGCACTCCCGAATACCAAAAGGCCATAGAAGTTTGGACAGGGGCCTGCAGGGACCACGGATGTGGTTTGGTTCCAGATCAGAATGAACCAGCTGCCCTTGACCTACATTTCCTTCAGGAGCCGAGGAAACTTTCCTGGGGGCCACGGGCAGGGCTGAGGAAAGGACTTTCCTTCTTGGCTTACTCCTTCTGGCTGGATATATGGCTTTTTTCTGGAGCCTAGGCCCCTCGGTGGGCAGGGAGGCTGGTTAAAGCTGACTCTGAGCTGCATTTAGGTGTCTGCATACACATCCACTCCTATTTCCCTTTGGCCCAATCCTGGGAGAGAAGGGTCACCCCCCGATATCCCTGTGGTGTGGCACTGGGGCAAAGACAGGGGCTGGTAGTGCAGTGTGGCCAGTCTAGCAGACCAAGGAGGCGGCAGAACTCAGGCAATGAGAACCCTGACTTCAAGAGTTTCTGCTCTCTTGCTCTGAGGCTGTGTGCCCTTGGGCAAGTTGCTTCACCTCTCTGTGCTTCAGCTTCCTCATCTGGGAAGCATGGGAAGGAAGAGCCTCTGCCTCGGAGGACTGCCGGGAGGATGCGACGGTGCAGTGTTTGTAAGCACAACTGTGTCTGGCATGTGGCTGTTTCCGAAATGAGTGAGAAACTGACTCAAACTGTCTGACGTGCCAGCAGGTGGGAAAAGGGAGCGGAGAGCCAGCGAATGCTCTGGAGTATGACGGTGTGTTTATAACTCTGCCTGCCACCAAGGGACCAAATATGGTGTGATGCCACCAATGAGAAGTGCCCAGAGCAGGCAAGCGCACGGAGATGGGAGAGGCGTGGGGTCTAGGGTGGGGCCGGGCAGACTGGGACGGCATGCACGGTCTTCTCAGGAGGATGGCAGGTTTTACAGCTAATCCTGGGGATGATTAATTATAACACACAGAAAGTTCCTATAAAAATCACTGAACTATACCCCTGACATGTGAAGTTAAGGATATATAAAACATACTTTAACAAAATCGTTTTTAGAAAACTCGTTTTCCACTATGGAAAACAGTATGAAGTTTTTTCCAAACAATTAAAAGTAGAACTACTATGTGATCCAGCGATGTCACTTCTGGTATTTATCTGAAGGAAAGGAAAATACTACCTTGGAAAGGTATGTGCCCTGCATGTTCACTGTGGCATTATTTACAGCAGCCCAGACACGGAAGCAACCTAAGTATCCAGCGATGGATGGACATAAAAGAAGATGTGGTCTGTGTATCCAATGGAAGGTGACCCGGCCATGGAAAAGGAAATCCTGTTGTTTGTGACAAAATGGGTGGACCTTGAGGGCATCATGCTAAGTGAGACAAATCAGAAGGGGACAAATACTGTATGGCATCACTTATATGTAGAACCTAAAAAAAAAAAAATCCAAAACTGAAAAGCAAACAAAAACCTAATAAAAAAACAAACAAAATCTAACAGAGCTCAAAGATACAGAGAACAGACTGGTGGTTGCCAGAGGTGGGGGATGGGTGGGAGAGGGTCAGAATGGACAAATTTCATGGAGACGTAACAAAGTGGTCATGGAGATGTCATGCACAACATGGTGAATACGGTTGATGATACAGCACTGTATATTCGAAAGTTGCTAAGATAACCTTAGAAGTTCTCATTGCAGGAAAAAAACATTTGTAACTGTGGTGATAGACGTTAAGTAGACTTAATTGTGGTGATCACTTCACAATACCTACAAATATTAGATCATTATGTTGTTACCTAAAATGAATGCTATATGTCAATTATATCTCAATTAAAAAATTTTGTTTGCTAAGCTTTGGCTGTGTGATACTAATTTTTGGTTGAATGATTTAACTTCTCTGAGCCTGTTTCTCTTCCTATCGAATGCAGAAAATGAAGCCGGCACCTGGTTTGCACTGAGGACTAAAGGAGACACGGCCTGTACAGAATCTGGCGCGGTGATGACACGGGATGCACATTCCCCCTCCCTTTGCCCCGGGTATGGGGTCCTTCATGAACTAACAGAACAGTGAAAGCTAATACTCCCTGTATGAACTCACCAAGTCCTTACAAACCCTCTGTAAGTCAGGAACTGCTGTTGCCCCCATTTTGCAGATGAGGAAACTCAGAGACTCTGGCCCAACCTCAAGATCTGCTACAGACGACCTCACGTAACGGTGAGAACGAACACCTGCTAGGGAGGAGCTGGCGGTGGCTTCCCTGGGAGACCAGCGAGGGCTGATTCTTAACACCCTCTTTGCTCAGATAAGACCCATGGGCTTGCTCCCACTCTTCAGCCCACCCGAGGCAGAGCCCGGCCCTGCGTGCCTCAGCACCCCCCAGAGCTGCCCCGGGGCCGTCTCACCTCAGGCAGCGTCCCCTCTGTCTTCCACACCTTGATGAAGATCCAGAGTGGGATGCAGAGCATGGAGGAGAGGGCCATGAGCCAGCCGATTCCGTAGCCCCAGGCAGGGTAGGTATAGATGTTGTTGTACTTGAGAGGCTTGTACTTGACCAGGAAGAAGATGAAGATACCCTGTGAAGAGATGGGGAGAGGTCCCTGGGGGCCAGCCTGCAGGCCTGGGTGACAGCTGTGGACAGGTGGGGCCCTGCCCTGGGTCGCCGTCACCACACACACACACACACACACACACACACACACACACACACACAGGGAGGGGACTCCCACGGAGCCCAGAATCTCACCGGGGCTGAGCTCCTTCCCGCCCCTGGAGCCTCATCCACGGCCTCTGCCCAGTCAGGAATTTTCATTTTTCCCTAGCTACTTCTTGGGTTTGCTTTCGAAGTTGCCTTCCAGAGCCATGATGGTGTGCAAAGGTGCTTTAAATGCCAAGAACTGGGTGAAGCGCGGTGGGGGCTGCATTTGTTATTAAACATCCACATTCACAAGGTCCCCTCCCAGGTCTGGCCTGAGGGGCAGAGCATGGGCTCCAGCTTTGCCCTCAATTCTCTGGCTTTCTCAGTTAACAGCAAAGCTGCACAATGTCCCTGGTACGATCCTTGGCCCCCATGGAGACAGGCCCTGGACACTTAGCTTGTGGGTATGGAATCCAAGGCTTCGAGAAGGGAGGGGACATGATTGTAGTCCCACAGCAAGCCGGTGGCAGAGCTGGGGTCCCAGTGAGGCCCCTCCCCGGCCGAGCCCACAAACTGTCCCCATGACTCCAACTTAGAAAGCTGTCGGGTGCCTTGGACTCTGCATCCGCAGAGGGTCACCCAGGGAGCCATCACCTGCTCAGTTTCAGCCTCGGCCAGCCTTGTGGCACTAGAGGGAAAAGCAGGCGGGCAGGCTGAAGGCAGCTCTGGCGGGGCGCTTACCGCACAGATTCCGGGGGTCACAACCTTCCAGCACCATTTAATGAGCGACAGTGGCCGGTAACCAATCATGTCTTCGATGTTATCGTAGAAGCGATGGCTTCCTGTCCAGAATAAAACAGACAGCCACACACACACCCCAGAGAATTTCTGTACAAGACTCAGAGAGAAGGCTAGATGGGTTTGCTTTCCCCAGCCTGAGACAGACAAAGGGCGGTAGGGACCTTATTTACTCCGTCACAGCTACCAAGATGCTACGTACGCGAGGTTTCAGAATTGACTGCAGCAGGAGGAATTCTGGTCTGATTTTGGGAAGAAATTCTTGACTTTGGGCAGTGAGGCCCAGGAAACAGTGAGGAGGAAACATTTCTGGGAGAAAGGTGGGAGGTGGTCCCTTTGAGAGGCTGACTCAGGGCCTGGCTGACATGCTGACACGCGTGGGGGCAGGGGCAGGGCTCTGAAGGCGACTGCTTGGCTGAACTGCTAATGAGCGGGCAGCCCACAGGGGCCCTGTTCCCAAGTTCTGCTCATAGTGGGGGAGTCCATCATCACTGAGTCCAGGTCCTCATCCGCTCATTCGGTATCGGAGGAAACAGGAGGACCACAAGGCAGCTGCTGATTGAGGGCCAGGCACTGGATGAGGACTACTCCATTTTACAGATGGGGAAAACTGAGGCTCAGGGGCAGAGAAGCACAGGCCCAACGTCACAGTGCCTGAGTCTGGAACCCTGCCCTGTACTGCAGGGGGCTTAAGAACAAGAAACGCTTTTGACAAGTATGAAAGGCTGAGTCCCTCAGGGAAAGGAAGAAGAGGTGGACACAGAGGGAGAGCAGCCACAGAGCACCTGGGCCTTCCCAGGCCCCGGGCGTCCATCGGCTGGGCACCGAGGCGGGCTGCGGGGCCTCTACTCACCATACACCCAGCCGATGCAGACACACTCGAAGATGGCCACAAAGAGAAGGCACATCCCGCTGGCGGCATAGGAGTCGAAGAGCTGGAAGATGTACATGCCGCCCTGCAGAGCAGGAGGACAGACACACAGACAGAGGGAAGCAAACACACACGGGAGAGCGGGGTTGGCCCACTGGCCTAGGAAAGGCCTCCGCTCTGCCTTGTGGCCACCGTCGGCCAGCAGTCACTGCCAGCAGGGCACATGGCTTCTCCCCAGCCTCCCCAAACCACATCCCCTCTGTGCTAGGCACCCCGTAAGATTCCACCCTCTGGGCTTGCTTAGATTGCAATGGTCTGTCTTGTCTCTGTTCCCCCAAATGCAGAGACAACATGGATAACCCGAGACTGGAGGTTCTAACAGCCTCTCCACTGGCCTCCCTCTCTGCAGCTCTTGGGCACATCAGCTTTTACCAGGAACTTTATAACCTGCAACCGTGTGGCTCCATGGCTGGGCGTTACCCTCTTCCTTGGCCTTGTCCACCCTTCCTACCAGCCAACTTCAGCACACTTCCCCCAGACAGTCCAAGGAATAGTCTTTCCTCTGTGCTTTTGCACATGCTGTTCTCTTTGCCTCGATAAGTCCTCTCAAAGCTTAGCTCAAATGTCACCTCATCTAGGAAGCCCTCCCTGACAGCCTCTGTAACGCAGTTTTCCCATTGGCTGCTCTGGGTGCTGTGGTTCCCGCAGGGCAGGCCCCCACCCCAGCTTTGTCTCCTGCCAGCACAGGGCCTGGCTCCAAGTAGGTCTCCAGGAGTTGCAAGTTGAATTGTGTGGAGTGAGAGCCCCACAGGGGAGGGACTCTGAATGGCTTGTCCACAGCTATGTCCATTGCTGGTCAAGGACTCGGCACACAGTAGGTGTGCAGACTTTGCAAGGTGCAGGAATGACGTGGGCCAGCTCTGCGGCATACATATTTGTGACGATGGACATCAGGGAAAGGCCTGGGATGCGTAAGCTCAGGTGCCCAAGGTGATGCAGGGAGGTTCCTAAAAAGGAGGGAGGGCATCGGGGTGGGCAAAGGAGGGGAGGCGAGTGGCAGGCGTGGGATCCTTACAGAAAATCTTGATAACACATGACTGTCCTTAAGGGACCATGCTCAACAGGAGGAATAAAGGTGGAAAAGGGAAGGAGGGTCTACTTGGGGGAGGCACTGTGAGTGCCTGGACAGGGAGGTAAGAGGCCGGACAAAGCCCGACAGCCTCCTGGGGACTGAATTGGAATTCAGCTTCTGGCCTGTGCTCCCACAGCCACCTAGGCCTCCTCCCACCAAGTGAGACCACACACAGACACCTGTGTCTCCTCACATCTCTTCAGCTGGACACAAGGCCAGACAGGTAACACGAGGGGAGAGGCTGGCCTGGTTGACAGGAAGTAGTGGGGACTGGTGCTATTTGGCCAAACAACTCTGCTTGAGAGTTGCTGGTCTCAGGTGGGTCTGAGTGGGGCCAGATATGTAGATTTTCTAGAACATGCTAGAAATCCAAGTTTTCATGAGCAATTGTTCTCTCCTGAATAGTTGGCAACCTCTTCACATTCTTAAAAACACAGTAGGGGTAAAACAAAGGGGTTCTCTGGGCCGTGTCTGGTCCAGGGCCTCCCCCGGTGCCAGATGTGGTAGATACTTAGGTCTGTGAGAGTAAGGAGCTGACCGGAGGCTCCCCCCTGGTGAGCAGTGGGCTTGGCTTTCCAGGTGAAAAGCAGAGATCACACGCCTGACAGCTCTCCTGAGCGTCTCCTTCCACGAACATCACACGTGCGTACGCAGCGCTCTCCAAGCACCAGACTCTGACAGACCTGCTTGCCGTGTATCAGTCTGGTTGATCCTTACAGTGTGTGCAATTATGAGGCAGGTACAGCTGCTGTCCTCCGTGTTCATGGGGGAAACCAAGGCACAGGGTGGTGAGAAGGCCTGCCGCAGGTCCTCCAGCTCTAGCCAGCTGCTGGGCTGAGGACTGGACCCGGGCTGATGCGCTCAGCTCTCCAGCGCTCAGCGGGAGAGCAGAAATCTGTGGCCTATTTCCCCCCCAGAGCCCAGCTTTAAATGCTGGCATATAAGCGAGCAGATCTTGCCGGCAATTACCATGAAGGCTGGGGCAGAGATGGCCCATTTGGCAATTTGAATTTCTCTGTGCACTCGCAGACTTTCCTGCACGGAGGCGGAGGTAGGCATGTGAAGCCTGTCTGCTGAAGAATGGTCAGCCCAGCTCCCTGCTGGGCCAGGAGGCACCCCTGGGCAGACCCAAGCCCTCAGGGTGAAGGGTGAGCATGGAAGCTCTGTGGGGCTGGGGGCGCCCAGCCCTGGTGGTCCAGCAGGGTCCTCTGTCTGCTTGCTCCAGGCCAGGGACATCTGCGCCAACAGCTGATCTTCTTGTAGCCCGGTCCTGTCAGCCCCCTTTAATGCATCATGTTAACCCCCCAATTTGTACGTAGGTGACAAAAGACTCCACTTTGTGTAATTAATCAGCACTTAATGAAGCCCTGCTCACTGCAGGGCTGGCTTCCCCACGTGGAAAGAGGAGAGATGGAAACAGGAAGGGCCACACCATTCATTTGCTCACAGCTGATTATCACTCCCATTAATGTGACAATGACTGGGAGCTAATAACACCAGCCACCACGCCCAGGGCACCCACTGGCTCCCATTTTCAAGGACTTCAGAGCCTGGCAGGGGAGAGACAGGTAGATGGGGCGGTGTTGTCATTCTAAGGTGGGAGAAAGGCTGGACTGAGCCTGGAACAAAGTGCTTGGAGGAAGGAAAGCAGGGGAGGCTTCCAGGAGGCAGCCTCCAAGCTGAGAAGCTTGAGTATGATGAGGATTCTCCGGACCCACCTCACCGTCACCTCAGCTGCTTTGATGGGTCTGGAGTTCCTTCATTTCTTCCCATGTTTCTTACAAACCTCTTCTTGTCTCCTGGCAACAGTTCTCTGGTTTTTTTTTTTTTCTTTTTAAATTAATTAATTTTGTGAGTGTGGGGAAAGAGATATCTAATCTCACCACCCCAAGGTACCTGAGAAAGTCTTTATTGGACAGGATGGTTGTAGGAGAAACATTGGTATTTTGAGAGAGGTTTTTTTTTTTTAAGTTATTTATTTTTTGAGACCGAGACAGAGTGCGAGCAGGGAAGGGGCAGAGAGAGAGGGAGACACAGAATTGGAAGCAGGTTCCAGGCTCTGAGCTGCCAGCACAGAGTCCGACGTGGGGCTAGAACCCAGGAGCGGTGAGATCATGACCTGAGTTGAAGTCTGACGCTTTACTGACTGAGTGACACAGACGCCCCAAGAGTCTTAATTTGAGGTGTTAATGGTGGGCCCTCCCTCACCCACAGACCCAGCAGAGGCAAGAAGAGAGACACCCAAGGGGGGCCAGGGCTCAGATGCACAGTGCCTCAAGGTGCCATAGGTCCTCATGTGTGTGTCTGTTCCCAGTGATGTCCCAGAAAAGCCTGCTCTGAACTTGAGTCCAAGAGCAGCACCTGGTTGAAGGGTGCATAGCTGACACTGTCCCTTTCACCTGGAAGTTACAGTGAGGGTGGCCCGGGCATCCAGATGCTCATGACTATAGATAAGCCCAGTATTTCCCTTTTTGAGGTTTGCTCCCCTCTGGGAGCGACCATGGTGACCTTTAGCTGAGCATTCACACACATAAGACATTGTGCTCAGGGCTCAAGGAGAGCTTCCAATGATTTGCACGACAACCCCTTACAAAGAGGAGAAGCTGAGTCCTAGAGAAGTACTAGACCTGGCCAGGGTCACATGGCCAATTCCAGAGTTGGGCTTTGAACTCCGACCTGCCTAACCCAGAGCCCACGCAGTTAACCTTCATGTTACCGTGTTCACGTTGCTTATGTGCGTCCACATGGCTCACCTCCGTTAGCATCACGAGGCCCAGAAAATAGGAGATGACGGATAGAGCCAGGATGAGCAGCTCCCGCCGGTAGCCCCTCCGGAAGACCTTGGGGTACATGTCCACCACGGCGGTCACGAGGCTTTCCACGCACACAAACTGCACAGGGCAGAGAGGAGGATGTCAAACCCAAGAGAAAGTCGGTTCTTAGCGGCCCTAGCTCTGGACAAGCTTCTCGCCCAACTGGCCTTACCTTCCTTCCCACACTCACACTGACAGAGGGCCCGAGAGTCACACCGATCCCAGCACTTACAGGACTCCAAGCCCATGGAATAGATGGAGCCCTGAGACTCAGAGAGGGGAAGTAACCTGCCCAAGGTGACTCAGCAAGGAAGTGGGAGAGGTGGGACTTGAACTGGGGTCTCCTGACTCCAAAGCTAGTACTCTTTCTCCCCCATGCTTCCTGTCATGCGCCTATGTGTTGGGCCCTGTTCTGGGGTCAACTACTTAAATGAGATGCTATCTGGGAGGCAAGATGGGCATCTCTGTAAGTGTCCCGAGAGCTGAGTACTCTGGTCAGTCTCTGCAGGCAGGGCTTGATTTCCTCATTCTCTAGGACTGTGACAGTTCCCTTGTCCTTTGTTTCTGCTGGGCAAGTGTCCCTCTGATGGGTGGACAGCAACCCAAGGCGAGCCAACACCCACCGCTTATATTTCTGCTGTAGGAGTCTCTGGGCCTGGCCAGACTGCAGGCTCAAGACCGCACAGCTTCAGCCGCTAACGTGTGTGTCCCACCAAGCTGACATGGGGCCAGATACATGGTATCAGTTCTACTCCTACTCAATCATCAACACTCAGCCCAGATACCCCAACACGCCAGTCACCCTCTTCTCTGGGGCCTGCCAGTACTGGGGGCAGACCTCCTGCATAAGGCTTTTCCAGACTGCTCCTTCTTGCCCCCAATGTGGGCAGAACAGACCCCTCCCTCCTCTATCCCAGGCCACCCCTGCGTCACCTCGTGGGGCCCATGCTTGCTTATATCTGTCTCCTTATAAGGTAAGACCCTGGAGGGCAGGGACCACATCATTTTCATCTCTTTCCAGTGGCACAGAGCAGAAGCCTCAGAAGAGGTTGATAAGTTAATAATAATAATAAATAATGGGACTTATGGTGAGCCAGACTCTATTCTAAGCACTTAACATACTAATTTATTTAAATCTCTGTGGTACTATTATTATCCCTGTTTCATAAGTGAGGATAAGTGTAAGCATAGGGGGCAGGCCACCTGCCTGAGGTCACAGAGGTATTCAGTGATACAGCCTGGGTAGGAAGCAGGCTGTCTTGTTTCAGAGACGGGGCTTTGACCACAAGCTGGACTGCCAAGAGGGAGGGCAGTAGAAGGACTCAAGAATCCTTTTGTTGGTCACCATGTGGAGACAGCCCCTTCCCTGGGGCTCTTTCTTGGCCCCAAGTCCTTTCTACTTTTCATTTCTACCTCTTCTGCAAAGGTATTTCCAACTTCACTGTGCCAGGGACTGAACCACAGAGAGGTCAAGTGACTAGCCTGGAGTAACACAGCTGGTGAAAGTCATGGAACTGGGACTGAAACCCAGCCCTGTTTGACCCCAAAGCCCAGGCTCCTAGCCTCTATGCTACCCTGTCTCTACAGTAAGGCTGGCTGCACTTGACTTTTCTCCAGGGTCCCCAGGGAAGGAAGGAGATGCAATTCATGAAAGTCCTGGATGTCTATCCAGGACCCAAACTCAAGAGACATCAGAGCATGTGGGCTAAAGAGGCACAAAAACCTGGGTGCCTGTCCCAGCAAGTCACTCAGCCTCTGCTTCTTCACCGGCAAAATGGGGATGACAAAAAGGGCCCTCAGACCATGTGGTTATTGTGACAAAGAACAGAGGATGTGACCCAGGTACAGGGCAGCACACACGGCGGGCGTGGGGTGGGGTGGGGGAGGGGAGAGCAGAGCACCATCTGCCCGCTGGGCCCCCAGGTCTCCCTTACTAACAGAGCATCTCAGACGATATGCTGGCTCTGCTCAACACCCCCAGGGACTCACAGAGCGAGCCCCAATCCCCAAGTCCCACGGCAGCACCGTCACTGTCACACACAATCCGCCAACCCCTCCTGAGGCCTCGGCCCTCAACAATAGAAGGGAAGGTTATCAGCAGGCACAGCCGGTGCTTCAGCAGCTCAGCTTAGCAGTTTCTGAGAAGTCATCCAGGGGAAGAAACTGGACTTGGCTGGGTTCACAAGACACACCGGCCAGGACGTTTGGTGCTAAGTGACTTGCACAAGGTCATGGGTGGGGGGTGGGTAGCACCTTGCTGAGGGACTGTGACAGCAGAACCACCAGCTTTGGGTAGAAGATGTTCACCAGGGCTCCTAGGAAAACCCGCTGTGCTGGAACAGCAGGGAAAAGGGCAGGTTTCGGAGGGTGGAGAGTGACTGGAGGCTCGGAGGTCTGGCTGGAAAACTGCGGAGAGGCCCGGAGGAGGGCTGGAGGGCAGGCTGGGGCGAGTTTTACAGGGTGAGATTAAGTGCACGCATTCGTGAGGAGAAAAGGGAAAATGTGCACAGATAAATTGCTAGTTCTAACTATACACCCTTCACTGAGGAAGGCAGGCTGCCAAAAGGAGGGTGAGGGGGGAGCCCTATTGGCAACAATGAGAAGAGAGCAAGCGGGTGGGCTGTGGGGCGAGTGGGAGCTGGTGGTGGTGCTGAGGACCCATGTGGCCGCCTGGAGTGTGTCGGGGGCTGTAACACAGAGAAGGAAGGAAGAAGTTTTTCTGGGTTCCCGTGTCCCTCACAATTTGACTGGGACAGGGTCACGTGGTGGTAGAGCCCTCAGATATGCCAGCTCTCTGGGAATTTCTCCCACTTGCTAAGTGTGTTACTGGGCAGAAGTTGTTTTTGCCAAATGAAAGTATTTAGCAAGTTTTTAAAAATTTTGACTGGGAGTTGGGAATTCCAGGCAAGGAAAAGTATGTCTGGTAGGATGTGGAGGGACCCATACAGGTGTGTCTGGGGGTGACCGTGGAGACCACCTGGGAGGGTGTGCTGGGAGGAGACTGGTTGAGGCAGGGCCCTGACCAAGCAGCACCTAGAGGAGTGATAGGCCCCTAAGCTACTCCCAAGAGCTGTGTCCGGTCTCCCTGCCCTCCTGGCCTGGGCTCTCCCCCTTACCTGGCTGTCCAGGCCCAGGAAGATGAGCATCATGAAGAACAGGGCAGCCCACAGTGGCGAGAGAGGCATCATGGTGACAGCCTTGGGGTAAGCGATAAAGGCCAGGCCGGGGCCTAGAGAGGAAGGAGAGAGACAGAAGGTGCTGGGGGGAGCTTGGTCCCTCGTTCAAGTGTTACTTTAATCCATCATATATTGAGTGCTGCCTTGGTGCCAGGTGCTATGCCTAATTCACTCTCAAATCATGTAAATCTCCTATGCAGTTGGTACTATCATGATGCCCATTGTGGGGATGAGCAAGCTGAGGCACAGACAAGTAAGTAAGGTCGGCAGGAGTCAGGATTCAAACCCAGGTTGGTCTGACACACACTTTCCTCTGCACAGACCTGTTTCTACTGTTTGCACTGGGCTAGGCATGCAGCAGTGGCTTCTCATTAAAATGCAGATTCTCAGGCCCACCCCACAGATTCTGATTGCGTCAGTCTACAGCGGGGCCAGGCCCAGGCACCAGGTGATTCCAAATGGGTCGCAGGAGTCCACGCTTGGACAAATGCTCCTCTACCCCAGGCTGGCCCCTCCTTGCTTCCTGCCCTCATTTCCTGTGTCTACACACTTATTTTGTCTGCTCCAAAGAGAGAGCTTGGTTAGCCTGAGGATGAGTTACATTAATATCAAGGGAGAGATATCTGATGCCCTAGATGGTCAAGGGAACAGGTTGGCCTAGGTTCAAATGCTTATTCTTTACTGTGATCTCTATCTGTCCCCTCAGCTGAAAAATGGGGATTATAAAGTCCTATCTAATGACTGTAGGATGATGCAGAATATGAAAAACACCTTAAATGCTCAATAAACATTAACCGATTATTTTCACCTTAAAAGCAACATTACTAAAGTCTAATTTGTCTACAATAAGCACTCATTTTCATTGTACAATTTCAGTGGGTTTTGAAGTGTTTATACCCAGATAACTGCATTCAAGATATAGAACATTTCTATTGCCCCACTGGGCCTCTATGTGGTCTCTCTACTCTCATTCCCTGTCTTAGATCCAGGCAAGCATTGATCTGATTTTTTTCCACCTTACATTAGCTTTGCCCATCCTATTTAGGAGTGAAATTGCTGGGTCAAATGGTAACATATCTTTAATGTTCTAAGAAATGCCTAACAGATTTCCAAAGCAGCGGCATTTTACATTTCTACCAGTGATGTTGGGGCATTCCAGTGTCTCCACAACCTTGGCAACACCTGATGTTATCAGATGTGGGGTATCTTCACATAACTTTGTTGTCTGTTCCAACACTTTCTTTTGTGAAGTCCTTGTTGAGTTTGCCCATTTTATACTAGGTTGTCTCTTTTTTATTGAGTTGTGAGAATTCCTGATATATTTGGGATATAAATCCTCTATCAGAGAAGTACAATTAATATTTCCTCCTAGTCTGTGGCTTGCCTTGTCATTTTCCTCACGGCACCTTGTGAAGAGCAGAAGTTTAAAAATTTCCACTTGTTTGTTGCTAGCATACAAAAAATATAGTAGGTTTGCTTATTGTTCTTTTATCCCATGACAATAATAAGTTCACTTATTAAAATTTTTTGTAGTTTTCTTACAATTTTCTATGTGATTAATTATGTTGTTTATGAATTCAGTTTTTATTCTTTCTTTCCAATCTTAATGATTTTTATTTATTTTTCTTATTTTATTGTACTCCCTAGAAATTCTAGTACCATATGGAATAAAAACAGAAACAGCATACAGCCTTGCTTTATTTCTGATTTAAGGGGCAAGCACTCAATATTTAATGGCCAGGAAATTAACATTTGTGCAAAACTGTTAATTAAACTACAAACCTTTTTCATTATCTATCAGTTTTTCTCCTTATGTCCTTTTTTTCCTATGCTGGTATCCAATTCTGGATTCCAGAGTGCACTTCATGATCATATGTCTTTGCTTTCCTCCACATTTGCAATAGTTCCCCAATATTTTATCTTTCATGACCCTGACATTTTCGGTGAGTACTGATCATTCTTTTGCAGAATGCTCCTCTGTATGGGTTAGTCTGTGGTTTCTCATTATTAAACAGATGTTATACAATTTTTTTTTTTTTGGCAAGAACATCACAGAAGTAATGCTGTGTCCTTCCCAGCGCATCAGGTTAAAGGGACACATGATATCCATAAACCTTAGTACTGGTGATGTGTACCCTGGTTACATGGCTAGGTTGGTGAATGCCAGTTTTCTCCACTGTAAAGTTACTGTGTTTCCCTTTATAACTGATAAATATCCTGGGAAGAATACTTTGAGATTATGAAAGTATCCTGTTTCAGGTAAAACTTTTACCCATTGACTTTAGTATCCATTGGCAGATTTTGCCTGCAGCAATAATTCCTTTGGAGTTTCTTTTCTTCATTCCTCCTACATTTATTAATTAGAATTCTGTAAGAAAGAGCTGTTCCTTCACACCCATTTATTCCATTTTTATTTATTTCAGTGTGGACTCCTGGGTACTCAGTTTATTCTATGGATTACAATCCAATACTATCATTATTTATTGTGCTATTCAAATTGTTCTGGGCTTGGCTACTGGGAGCTTCTTCAGTTTGGTTCCTTTGTCCTTTTGACATGCCTCCATCCTTCTTCTGAGTACTTCCTTATTTTCTGGCACTACTAAACAGTTCAGCTTTATCATGCCTTGCTACAGCACTAGAATCAACTATTTCTCCAAGAAGCCTTGGTTCCTTTCATTGGAAAATGGTGTTCAGAAACTAAGATCTAGCTTCCGGGTTTATTCATTGCTACTGGAATATCACTTCTTAGAGGCCCTCTCAGAGCACAAAGTTAGGAGATATGTATATCTATCTACACACACACACACACACACACACACACACACACACACACACGTTTCTGTATCTATTTGCGTGTATTTTAAACCCATGAGTCCATCCTGATACCTCCAATTCTAATACAGTTCACTGTAGTTTATCTTCTTTATTTGTAACTTCTCTGTCTCTAATGATCTATATTGACTTGTTTGTTCAATGCTCACATATACATACAGTAGTTACAGAATTGCAAACCCATAATTCTGTCCTAACAAGAGAAGAGTAATTTTTGTTTTTAGCTTTATAGTGTCCAGTCAAAATAATGTTTCCAGAAATTTACTTGGATTAGGTCTTTTCTTTCCCATTCTCTTCAGCATGGTTCCCTTATTGATTTGTAATGCAGTTAGGTTCATTTCTAACTGCTTATATTCTATTTTAATTCCACTCACAAAAAGGAACTGTTTATTTTGGGTGCTATGTGAAACATTACAGTCACGGTGGTTCTCTAAGAGTCAAAAGTAATAAAAATATACTGAGAAGTATTGTTTCCTTTCCTCTTTACTTAATTCCACCCTTCTTTCTATCCCGTGTCCACTCATGCCCTATAGGTAACCATTCTCTTTATTTTTTAGTTTATCCTTTCCATATTTCTTTTGCACAAATGAGCAGATGTACTTTCTTACATCTCCTTCTTTCTTATACAATGGGTAGAATGTTATGGATATTTGCTTTCTAAACTTAAACACATGCATTTATCATTTAAAAAGTATTCATCAATTTCCATTTACTTGATTATTTTTATATTATGAATGAGTGTTATATTTTTTCAAAGATTTTTTTAGTATATATGAAGATAATTTTACTTTATTTCACTTGGGCTATTAATCAGGTGTACGATATTAGTGGATTTCCTAGCATTAAACCAACCCTGCATTATTCCTGGAATAAACCCTATTTGGACATGGTGTGCCCTTCTTAATGTGATTTTGGATTCTAATAGTTTGGATTTGCTAATATTTTATATACTATTTTTACATCAATATGCATGAGTGATATTTTGTTTCTTTGCATTGTCTGTTTGGTATAGGTATCAATGTTACACATGCTTCATATAAGGAGTTGA
>NC_043711.1:51623466-51631516 GCF_006229205.1 Suricata suricatta
AAGAGACAGCATGAGCAGGGGAGGGTCAGAGAGAGGGAGACACAGAATCCAAAGCAGGCTCCAGGCTCTGAGCTGTCAGCACAGAGCCTGATTTGGGTCTCAAACTCAGGAACTGTGAGATCATGACCTGAGCCAAAGCCCAAAACCGGAAGCTCAACCACTGAGCCACTCAGGTGCCCCTCCCTCTGGAATAATTTATAGAGCATTGGGATTATCTGGTCCTTAATTTTGTTTGTTTGTTATCTTTATTTATTTATTTTGAGAAAGAGAGGGGTGGGGAGCATGAGCAAGGGGTAGAAAGAGAGAGAGAGAACCCCAAGCATCATGACCTGAGCCAAAATCAAGAGTTAGACCCTTAACCAACTGAGCCAACCAGGACCCTGGCTCCTAGAAGGTTGGACAGAATTATCCAAAAAGCCATTGGGGCCTAGTGTTGCTTTTGTTTTTTTGTTTTTGTTTTGTTTTGTTACTTTATCTATTTCTTCTATGGAAATTGGCTTAGGTTTTCTAAATCAAAGGCGGTCAATTGTGGCAATCTGTTTTTTCCTAGGAAGATATTCATTTCATTTAAGTTTTCAAATTTATATGTAGAGAAGACTACAAAGCAGTCTTGTGATTTTTTTTAATTTTTAAATTTTATTTAAATCCAAGTTAGTTAACATATAGTGTAATAATGATTTCAGGAGTAGAATTTAGCAATTCATCACTTACATATAATACCCAGTGCTCATCCAACAACTGCCCTCCTTAATGCCCATCAACCATTTAGCTCATCTCCCTACACACCTCCCCTCCAGCAACTCAAGTTTGTTCTCTGTATGGAAGAATCTTCTTATGGTTTGCTTCCTGACTGACTTATTTCACTTAGCATATAAATGTCTTCCACTTCAAACAGGGGAAACTTAACAGAGGATCATGGGGGAGGGGAAGGGGAAAAAATAGCTGGGGAGAGGGAGGGAGGCAAACCAAGAGAGACTCTTGAATCCTGAGAACAAACTGAGGGCTGATGGGGGTAAGGGAGAGGGGAAGGGGGGTGATGGGCATGGAGGAGGGCACTTGTGGGGATGAGCACTGGGAAACCAACTTGACAATAAAGTACAAAAAAAAAATCCCACTTTAATGGTTATTTTTCCTTTATCATTTCTTATTTCACTATTGGTATGTTCTTTTGTTCTTGGCCAACTGGTATTTGTATATTTTTATTTTTAAAAACCCAGAATTTTGTTAATTAGATCTACTGTTCATAATTATCTATAATTATTTTACTCCTTCCTGCTCTTATCTTTATTATTTCCTTTCTTATGAATTTTTTTGGTTCACTTTGCAGTTGTTTTTCTGAACAGGAAATGCTATTAATTTATTTTCATTCTTTCACTTTTACTGATAAATGTTTTTAGTATAGTTTTCTCTTATTATTGGCTTATTTCTATGTCTCTATGTACCTCCTGCAGTTTTGCTTCATAAAGGTTACTGCTGTGTTATTTGGTGCATATATTTTTATGTGTGCTGTATCTTTATTATGAATTATAGCTGTTACTGTTAAAAAATGTCCTTTGTAATGCTTAGTGCTATGGGGCTTGAATTCTTCTTGGCCTGATATCAGGATTGCTGTCATTGTCTATCCCCTTATCTTAAGCTTTTATGAATCTCTTTGTTTTAGGTGTATCTCTTATATACAGCATACATATAGGTCATGTTTTATGAGCCAAATTAAAACTCTTTTCCTAGTTATTACTGGGTTGGATGAAGCTCGCCCTATAGTAGATTCCTCCAAAGGACTTATGAGTGTAGAAGTCTCAAAGTTCTGTTTTAAAATGGGTTTCCTATAGCCGCAACATTTTCTATAGCCTTGCTTCACACTTCTTTTTGTAAATAATAATAAAAAAGATACAGCTTCATAGTTGCCTTTCTTTGTATGTTGGTTTGGAAAAGTGTGATACCAGTCTAATACTTTTGCCCTTTTAAGTTACTTAAGCTTTTTTTGTCTGGAAGCCTTGAGGATTTTATCTTTATCCATGAAAGCTAATATCTTTACCAGAATGTCTTAGAGTTAATAGGTCTGGGTTCATTTTCATTAGTACTTGAGAAGTCCTTTCAATGTATAGATTGAGCTCTTTTTCTATTTCTGAAAAGTCTTCTTGGATTATAGTTTTAAACATTACCTCTATTCCACTGTTTTATTTTTCTTCTTCAGGGACTCTATAATGTGAATATTTTCTTCTTTGCTTGTCTTCCATTTCTAGTTTTTGGTGGGATTGTCTTTACTTCCTTATGTCATTTTCACTTGCCTGGTTGTTTTCCTTCCTTTTTAAAATGTCCCTTTATGTGCCTGAGGGGCTCAGTCGGTTAAGCGTCCAACTTCAGCTCAGGCCATGATCTTGCTGTTGGTGAGTTTAAGCCCAGCATCAGGTTCTGTGCTGGTGGCGTGGAGCCTAGAGGCTGCTTCAGATTCTGAGTCTCCTTCTCTCTCTGCCCCTCATCTGCTCATGCTCTTGTGCATGCATGTGCGTGCTCTCTCTCAAAATTAAACATTAAAAATTTTTTAGTAAAAAAAATAAAATAAAATGCCCCTTTATTGAGACTATTCTCCAGTGGACACTTTGTAATTTATTCTTCATTTCTGAGATAACTTGGCCTCATCTTTTTTTCTCATTTTTTTCCCCCCTGAGATCAATTAAGTTACTCTTCATTCATTCCTGTTCGCTCTTCTCCTACCTGGTAGTTTTAAACTTCCAGATTCAAGGTTTTTGTTTGTTTTTCTCACATCCTCAGATGCTTGTGTTTGGGTCTTTTAATTCTGTCTGGAGGGCTGACTTACAATTTTCCTCTATTTCATGGTTGATTTCATGGTCATTGATATGTGGGGAATTTCTATTCCTGATTTTCTGCAGTAGTTCTGTACGGACTTGACTTTTCTCACGTTCATGTTCATGTTCTTGGGTACTTTATAATATTCCCAACTTAATAGTGCTCTCTTTTGTCAATAGGACAGTCAGGTACTTAGCCGCTTTTTATTTTGATGGTGGGGGAGGGTAATCTCCTCTTCCCACACCCTGATTTTATGGTTCCTTTTGGTTTTGAAGGACTTTATGTTATCTCCTTTTTTTGGTTTTCCTTTCACCATCTAATCATCAAAGGGTGCTTCTCCTTTCTTTTTGCCTTTTCTCCCCCAGAAATTCTGTGTTTCAAATGGTGTCTCCTTTAAATTGTGCCTGTTCCTTTAAAAGGCCCCTGTCCCTTAAGTGACACACTGAATCCCTTCTCTGTTGTCCCTGCTAAGGGATCTGTTTGGATCTTTTCCAAGATTTTCCGACTTAGAGTGAATGTAATCCTTCTGGTAATTGCTCCAAACCATTTGTAGGTCCCTTTGCCAGCCTCTCTGTCTCCCTCTCCCCTAGAGTTTTTCTTAGTTTGCCTTTGTTCATCACAAAGCCTTACCAGCTGTGGGAGTGTAGGTAGTAGCAGAAGGGATTATGCACTGGGATTGATAATTTTTCTTTTTGCTAGTTATCTGTAGCTTCAACATTTTCTGTCTTTGAGTATGCAGGGGCATGGTTTTGTATAGAATATATTTTCCCTCTTTTTTTTTTCTTGTTTGGGAAGAAAATTAAGATATAAATAGCTATACAGCTCTCATAGTCCTCATATTCAGAAGTCTTAAGTACTCTAATTTTTAAAAGACTGTGTAAGTTGATACTATTTTTTTCTTACATGTTTGGTAGAATTCACCAGTGACACCATCAGGGCTTCATGTTCTTTTGGTAGAAAGGTTTTTAATAATGAATCCAATGACTTTTAAAAGTATAGAGCAATTCAATATTTCTATTTCTTCCTGAATCATTTTGACTAAATTATATTTTTAAAGGGATTTGTCCACTTAATCTACATTATCAAATATATATAATATTTCCTATTCTTATTTTTAATGTCTGTAGAATTTGTTGCTGTACCTCTTCTTTCATTCCTGATATTAGTAATTTGTGTTTTCTTTCATTATTTCCCCCTTGACTATTCTTGCTAGGGGAATTATAAATTTTGTTGTCTTTTTTAAGACCAAATTTGGCTTTGGGATTTTATTGTGAATATGTCTTACCTTTATTATTTCTTTGTTTCTATTTACTTTGTGTTTAATTTATACTTCTTTCCTTCAGCTTCTTCAGATAAAAACTTAACTTTTTAACCTTAAATCCTCCTTTCTAATTAGACTTTAAAGTTATAAATTTCCCTGTAAGTGCTTTAATTGCATCCCACAAATTTTGATATGTTGTGTTTTCACTACCATTCAGTTTGAAATATTTTCTTCTTTGACACATGGCAAATTTAGAAACATGTTGCTTAATTTACACATACCTAAGGATTTCCTAGATACATTTTTGTTATGGATTTATAATTTAATTCAGTGGTAGTCAGAGAATATATCTGATAATTTCAATCTTTTACAACCTATTGAGATTTCATTTAGGGCCCAACTTATATCCTATCTTGGTGAATGTTTCATGTTCATTTGAAAAGAATTGTACTTGAAGTTGTACCTTGCAGTGTTTTATAAATGTCAATTAAATCAAGTTGTTTGACAGTATTCAGATCTATATGTCTTTATTAATATTTTATATAGTTGTTTTAACATTATGATTGTGAGTTTGTCTATTTTTCCTTTTAGTTTATCAGTTTTTGCTTCATGTATTTTATTTTTAAACATTTTTTTATTTAGTTTGAGAGATGGGGAGGGTGGGCATAGAAAAAGGGAGGGAGAATTCCTGGAAGGCTCCACACTGTCATCATGGAGCAGAACTCAAACCCATGAACTGTGAGATCATGACCTAAGCCGAAACAAGAGTCAGATACTCTCAACCAACTAAGCCACCCAGGTGCCACTGCTTCATGTTTTAAAAATCCTTGTCATTAGGTACCAACACATTAAGGATTAGCTTTCTTATAAATGAACTGCCCCTTCTATAAACATTATGAAATGCCCCTCCCCTTATCTCTAGTAATACTCTTTGATTTGAAATGTATTCTAATATTAATACAGCAAAGCCACTTTTCTTACGCTTCTTGTTTACACACTTTGTTTTGCACTTTATCTGTGCCTTTAAATTTAAAATATCTCTTATTGGAAGCTTATAGTTGAGTCTTGCTCTTTCATTCAGTCTGACAATCTCTGCCTTTTACTTGGAGTATTTGGCTCATTTCATTTAATGTAATTATTGATATAGTTGGGTGTAATTTTACTATTTCATATTTGTTTTCCTTTGTCCTTTCTGAATTTTGGGGTTTTGTTTGTTTACTTTGTTGTGGTTTTCTTGCTTTCTTTTTGGCTGATCAATATTTTGAAATATTCAATTGTATTTCATCTAAGCTTTGTAGATCTACCTCTTATGATTTTCTCTTTTTTTTATAAGGCATTTATTTATTTATTTATTTATTTATTTATTTATAATGTTTCTTTATTTTTGAGAGAGAGAGAGAGCAAGCGAGTGTGAGTGGGGAAGGAGCAGAGAGAGAGGGAGACACAGAATCTAAAGCAGGCTCCAAGCTCTGAGCTGTCAGCACAGAGTCCGATGTAGGGCTCCAACTCATGAACTGTGAGGTCATGACCTGAGCCAAAGTGGAATGTCTAACCGACTAAGCCACCCAGGTGCCCCGTCTTATGATTATTTTCTAAGCAGCCAGCCACCAACATGCATCTATAACTCATCAAAGTCAATCTAGAGTTAATAACATTTCACTTAATCCTGCCACCACACATCTGACTCTTTCCACTTCTGATGATCATTCTGACACTTTTCCGCCTCGAAACAGAATTCAGGACTTAACCACATCAATAATTATGAAGTGAAAACAGACAGATACTCCAATTAAAAGACATAGATAATCAGACTGGATAAAAAAGCAAGACCTAATTATAAACTGTCTAAAATCTCAACTTCCAGGAGAGGGTACCTGACGGAAAGTATCACAGAAATAGACCAAGGGGCACATGGGTAAGGGCTGGGATCACAGCATGACAAAATCTGAGCCCTGGAGGAAGTATACATTACCTTCTCTGGCCCAGTTTCCAGGTATGCGGGGACATCCCATTGAGAATTCTACCATCTAATTAGGTATTTTCCAAGAATCACTCATCAGAAGGTGAGCCCGGGTCCTTCTGAGGAAGGTGAGGTGGCTACAAACTCACCTAAAACTTGTGATTTCTCCATATGGCAGATGTTCCCAAGGAGAAACTTAGCCTGACCCATATGCCCAACTAAGGGCACAGAGCAGATTTACCTGCTGGATCCCAGGAGCAACAACGGAAGGTGAGCCAGAGAAGGCTAGAGCCAGGTTATAACTCCTATGAGCTATGTGACCTTGAGTGAACCACTTCAGACTCTGAGGTACGGGGTCCTTATCTCAGTGGGCGAGGGAAAGTCTAGGGCTGCTGTTTATGTGAAGAGTGCCCCCTGCAGGTGTGCAGGGATTAGTCTGCACAGCCACGAGTGGAGGCCCTGACAAAGCCTACCCTGCAGAGGTGCTGTGAGCATTTCCTGAGGTAGACTATGAAAAACAACCATCCCAGAGCCTGACAGTGAGACAGAGTGAATCCGTTATGGTCCATCCATCCAGTGGAATACCACATAGCCATGAAAACTCTTGATTGAGATCTCTGTTTACTGAGGCAGAAAGTTCCTCATGCTTTCTTGTGACGGGGGAAATGTAGCCTACTGAACACCAATGATAATTCGATCTGATTCCCATCAACACAGAGATGGATATGTAGGCACAGAAAACGCCATGACGGGGAAACCCCAAAGTGTTATCAGATTCGGAGCGCAGCATTTTCCCTTTGCTAAGATTTCCACATTTTTCTACCATGAATATGCTATGAATTTGAAATTAGGAAAAAAACCCTTATTTTTAATTGGCTCTTTTCCTGTCTATGACTCCTCTCTGAACTTTATCTAAAAAATGAAATGACAAAAAGAGAAAGAATAATGCTGCAGATAATTTATCCCACTCAACACTGAAGGCAGAAATTAGGACATTCATTTTACAGAGGAGGAAATGGATTCTTGGGGTGGGCGATGCTCCTGTAGAGAAGGGAACACTCTCTCTTCACAGGGCTGTCCCAGCTCTGTCCCTTCCAGCTTGTATAGTCTGGGCTAAGTGACTTCACTTCTCTGAGCCTCAGCTTCCTTATCTGTAAAACAAGGGTAGCAAAAGTGCCATGCCAGAGGGCTGAGCTAAGGACCACATAGGACAGCTCTGTTCCAGAGTAGGCACTTGGGGAGTGAGAGCTTTGGTCATAATCATAGCCTCTGGGCTAGCTCTGGAATCCTGACTTCAGCAGGGACGGTCTCTCTCTCTCTCTCTCTCTCTCTCTCTCTGGCATACATTATCCAGAGGAAGGTGGACCCTGAGTGGTCACAGAGCAGAGCTTTGCAACCATGTTCCTGCTCTGATGTCCATATCCACCACCGTGCCCAGCTTGGTGGATTAGACAGGTGCGTCCCGATCTATGTGCAACACCCAAAAACAGGGCACTGTGGCTCCCAGGAGCACTTGGGGGTGTTTGCAATAAATGAGGGCATGACTGGCATTGAGCCGATGGAGGCCAGAAAGGCTGAGCTCCCTGTGCAGCTCTTGATAAGCTGTGCTACTAGGCACTCTTGTAGGTGAAAAACTTACTTAGACTTAACCGAGTTTAGAATCTAACCATTTGTCATGAGAACACAAACTATTTTCATACTTTTTAACCCACATCGAATTTTCCAAAAATTCAAACACCATGTAAATCAAGGCAAAAGTTAATTCACCATTTTGTCCAGTCACTTTAGCAACAATAACTCTGCCTGTAGTGTATTGGATACAAATACACATCAATCTAGATAGACTTAAGAATATCACACTCAGTGATTCTACATCCAGAAGAGAGAAAGGGAGAGAGAAGTTCTCCAAACAGAGGGAATGGTATGTGCAAAGACCCTGTGGTGGGAGGGAGCAAGTGATGCTGCAAAAGCAGATCATTGCAGTGGGGCAGCGTGAGCATGAGGGGAAGACGTGGGGGTGA
>NC_043711.1:51631616-51679508 GCF_006229205.1 Suricata suricatta
CTGACCTCCCATGGGACAAAGTGCTTAAGAACAGGGTTTCTTGGGCCTTATGATAGATTATGTAATTTACCAGCAAGAAGTCATCTCCCCCTACCTTCTTCCTTGGGTCTGAGTATGCTTCCCCACTGACTTTGGGCTTAGTTAGCCACATGACTTTCTTTGGCCACAGGATATTAGCAGAAGTGATATAAACAGAGGCTGGAGATACACTTATGTGATTGAACTTGCCCTTTGTGCCTTCTGTGACTTGCCATGAGAGGAACTTCCTCAGGGAGCTTCTGTCCGTGTAGTCTGTACCTCACAATGTGCACACATGAAGCAGACTTGAGCCTGCCCTGGACCCTAAGGCTGAATCCAACCAACTCACAGCCTGCAGGAGAACTTCTCCAGTTGGCCAGGAGACTTGTGAGCAATAAAAACAAATGCTTAACATGTTAAACCACTGAGTTCTTGGGGATGTTTGTTACACAGCTTTACTGTAGCAGTCAGTGACTGACTACAGGTCTCTTTAAATAACTCTTCTGGTACTGTGGATGTAGGCTTGGCTGGCAGACCTGAAGACTATCTGCAAGCTTGTTTTCTCTCCTCTTTTTTTTTAAATGTTTATTTATTTTTGAGAGAGAGAGAGGGAGACAGAAGATCCCAAGCGGGCTCTGCACTGATAGCAGAGAGCCTGATGTGGGGCTCAAACCCATGAACCAAACCATGAGATTATGACCTGAGCTGAAGTCAGATGCTCCACTGACTCAGCCACCCAGGAGCCCCAGATTTCTCTCCTCTTAAAAGGAAATGCAGCTCAGCCAAAGTAAGGGGACATTTATCCCTAAGGTTGGGGTAAAGCTGCTCCTCATGCCTGTTTCCTGACCCTGCCTTACTAAGTGGGAAATAAGGTGGTCCTGGTGAGAAAAGCACTTTCTCTATATCTTCTCTATTCTGGAATTCTCCTGTAGAATCTGAATCTGCAATGTTCTGAGTCCTGTGCTAGGGTTTCTTGAACACCGTGTTGCTGAATCAGGCTCAAGGAGGAGAATCACCTGCTCAGGGTCTCAGGGGCATCTTGGGATGAGGTTGGGATGTGTGTCCACTTATCCCAGACACTAAAACCCACGCTTTTTCCAGGAGCTACACAAAAACAGTACCCCCTAGGAATTAAGACTTTCAGATCCTGACTTGTGGACGATGATCTCTGGGCACTCATGTGGTTATTGAAAAAAAAATATCCCTTATTTCAAAGTCCCAATCTGTCCCCAGGGGCCTCTTGAGTGAGTTCCTCATACCACAGAAGGACAGAGAAGCCCTAAGCAGTCCTGAGGTCCCTCCAGCCCTGCATCCCACCCCCTGGCCCTCAGAGCACCCATGCCTTTAAAGCAGAAGGAGCTGAGCAGCCTGTGTGCTGAAGTGCAGATTTTCCCCGGCTGGTTTGCTGCACTCCTGCTGCATTCCCCATCCCTCTAATTCCTCCCTGCAGGGCACCTTCTAGGTGAAAAGCTTATATAACAAGTGCTATAAAGTTGGCAGGAGCAGAGCTGGGCTTTGAAGACCTCCAGAAGCTATTAGGCTGTCAGAAGAGAGGATGCTAATTTACTCCCTCTGAGCTGGGAAGACCTGTTCGCAGAACAATTTGAAATTGGAAATAAAATGGGCCTTCAGACGTTGCAACATCCCCTGGGGGATTTGCTTTCTTCTGCTGCCTCTTGAATGGGACAGCAGAAGAGATGTCCAGTGGCCAGCTTATATTACCCACATGCTCAGTGGGGGAGACGGTTGCCACTGCTCCAGGGCACAGTACAAAGACAGGACAGTCGTGGTCAAGTCCTTGTCAGCTACAGATTTGGGGGAAGAACTGGCCATCCCTGTTGGTGAGGAATAGAGGTGCAGGAACCAGAAAGGCCTGAGCTCAAAGCCATGTTCCACCATGGCAATGTGAACATGAGCAAGTGACTTATTTTTGGGCCTCAGTTTCCTCATCTGTGTAACGGATGGCTCCTTCCTTGCCTCCTGACACATGAGGCAGCATGTAGGCTCCAGGGCTGGTGGCAAATGAGAAGAGCTAGCTTGTGTCCTCATGGAGCTGACAGTGAGCAGCTGTCAGGTGATCTCCGCAGTGTCCTACACAGAGGGCTGGTCTAAGTCAGCAGGCACGCTGATGTGGTGACAGCTCTACGCAGACGGCATCCTTCTCCAGCATCCCAAGGGGCTCATGCTCAACCCTGACCAGAGGGCTGCTATGCTCTTCTCCCGGCTCAGTGTCTTTCTCTTCCTGTCCCTCGTTACTATTTCGCATTGTGGCTGGCAGAGTGCTTTGCATCTCATCCCCAAGACCCACCTCCCCATCAATGCCCAGAAAGTAGAAAGGATCTTATGTATAACCTGACATGGTCTGCCACCTCGCCAGCATCCTCCTGTCCAGCCAAGGGCCCCCAAGAGCAACAGAACCTGCTGCCTAATGGCACACTGGATTCCACAATGGCTTTTCTTTACAGCATGCTGGAACTGACCACTTTTACTTCCTCAGTGCCTCAGTTTCCCCAACTCACAAAATCTGTAGATTGAGGCTGTGCCATTCCTGTGTGTATCATCTAAGGAACTGATGCTCAGCAGACACACAATGCACATGGTTTTAACGAATGGGTTAATAAAGTGATCACGAAGCTAGCTTTCAGAGAGATGTGGCAGAGCCTGGGATGGAAACTGGGAGAACTCAGGCAAGTCCAGGCTCTCCTGTGTACAGCTGGGGGGCCCTCTTCCCCATCTCAAAGATGGGGATAGTGTGGGAGGGACTTTATCAATGCCACAAGTTCTTTCAAATGCATGATCTCCCTTGAGCCATACAGCAACTGAGTTGTGCGGCTATTAAATACCAGTCCCCTGAAGAGCCACCTGCCATGACCAGAAACTGCATTCAGGGGTACAAGACATCTCAGCAGACAGACCCCTGGCTAGAATCCAGGGTGCCGATTTCACTTCTACCATGCACTACTAGGTGACGTTGGGTGGGTTCCTAGCCGTCGGTGGATCTCAGCCCCACAGTTGGAATCAGGCTGCAGGCATGAGAAGTCAGGGAGCCGGGGCAGACAGCCTGAGGCTCACCTTCTAACCCGGGTACTTCCCTTCCCAGCGCTGGATGTGGGCTCATGCAGGAGGCCAGGGCAGGGGGAGGCTGAAGGGTAAGATAGGGCACCAGTCACTCCAGACGAGGCAGGAGAGGACCCTACAATCAAGTGAGAAGGGGCAAGAATCGGGTTTCTGAATAGAAGGCAGAAGAACAAAGCCCGCACTGTCAGAAGACGTGGGTTCAAGTCCCAGTGCTGCCACTTACTTGTGAGGTGACCTTGGGCAAGTCACTTACCTGCCCTGGGATAAATCTTTGCCCCACAAGGTAGGGACGGGGTCTGAATAAGATTCCTGGCGTGGATTCACGGTCAGCCTGCAGCACACTCTGATTACATTCATTATTTTCCTAGCTCCTCAAGTGGCCCAGCTTTGACTCTGGGGCAGGGAGAGGCTGAGAAACAGACCCTCCATCTCACCAGGCCCTGCAGCGGGGAGGACTAACACGGACGAGCCTGGCAGTGTGGAGCTCTTGGGGTTTGCTGGAGAGTCGGTGGGGCCACAAAATGCTCACCTGTAGCAGTTGTTGTTATAATTGTTATAACTTCCCAGAGCGGTCAGGCAACCCAGGCAGATGGCATAGGAGAAGAAGATCTGTGTCCCAGCATCTACCCAGACCTGCAGGAAGGCACAAAGAGGTCAGCATGCAGAGAAGTCAGCTGAGTGGCAGCCCTGCTCTCGGAAATCCCCCACCCACACCTTGCCATCCACAAAGTCTAGACCAAGAAAGTATCAAACTTCCTAAACTTCTCAGGAACATGTTTTAGGAGTTCTGTTATTGGGGACTGCTTCATTAAATGTAAATGTCCTTAATTAATTCCAGAATCTTCCAGAGGCTGTGGGTAACAGTTCACTGAACAGGAAGAATTTGGATGTTCAGGTCCTTGCTTCAGCTTGTGTGACCTTGGAAAAGCTCCTTAGCCTCTCTGAGGCTTAGTCTCCTCATCCACGAAGTGGGAAATGAACTTCCCTCCTAGGATTGTCAAGAGGATTTGTGTAATATGGAATGGAGGCTTCTGGACCCAGCTCATAAGGTAAGTCATACTTAAGCCAAATTGAGTGACTTCTTATCTTTGTGATTAAGATTACCCTGAGAATACTCACAGGATTCTGCCCGTGGGAAAATATTTGCAGAGCTGCTCTGAGCAAAAGAGGAGGCAGGGAAGGGGTAGGAGAAGGGGGACGCCCACCTGTATCTTTCACCTTCCAAACAGATGTATTTTAGGCTTCCTATGTGGTACTGAATGGAAACTACTTTCTTAGTTTCCAGGTTCCCCTCTGACAAAAACTGCTGTTGACAGCATGACACGCATACTGGGAGTTACCATGGCTTCTCTAACACGGTTCCCCAGGCTCTCCCTGAGCCCTGCTCCAAGGAAAACCCATAGCTAAAAGCCACATGCAGCTGATGACACTGATGCTGGAGAATTAGGTGCCATCTAGAAAACAAGGCTTTGGACTAAATACAAATATGAGCTACATTTACTGAGCACTTGCTATGAGTCGGGCACCGGTGCTGAGCCCTTTAAGCATTAGGACACTTGAAAATTCACAGCAACTCTTTGTGGGAAGTGCTATTTTTTATAGCTGAGGAAAGTGAGGAACAGAGAAGTTGAGTAATTTACTCGAGACACACAGCTGGGAATGGCAGAGGTAAGTCTATGGAGACCCACCTCTAGACATACATGCTTAACCAATCCCACAATTTCAGATGGCCTGTGGGATAATCTCTTCTGAGCATGCCTGACTATTAGAAGAATCTCTGTCTGATTACTGCTAGTGATAGGAAACTCACCATATCCTGATGTGGCCCTTTCTTCCTTAGAGAGTTCTGACCATTAGCATATTTCTTAAAATAAAAGATCCCCTTCCTGGAGGTTTTTAGTTCTGGAGCCATCCAGCCCACACTTTCCTCTTCTATGCAGTAGCACTTCGGATATTTGGAGAAAGCACCCGGGCCCTTGGGCTCTAGAACTCTTCCTTTTCCAGGCAAAATCTCTCTTGGGGATTTGATGACAATGGTACAGGTCACGCTACCCTGGATTCGCTTGAGTTTGTCAATCATTCAGCAAATACTTATTAAAACTGAAGATCATAATGCCGCTTTTCAATGTAAAAAATGAGAACATTTTTTCTCTCACTGGAGTATCCTGGAGCTAAATGAGCATCTCAAGGAGAGCTCTTTTCATGAAGTGTGTGTGTGTGTGTGTGTGTGTGTGTGTGTGTATGTGTGGACTAGGGGTGTCAGTATAACAGAGTGGACTGAGACATGGGGAAGAGGAAATGAAAAGAGGGAATATAACAAGAGCTTTTTCAAGAAATTTTGCCACCAAGGGGAGTTGGGAGATAGGTAGTGGAAGTGGAATTTAGGAAGAACTGTTTTTTAATTTTTTAAATGTTTTATTTATTTTTGAGAGAGAGAGACAGAGACAGAGACAGCATGAGCAGGGGAGGGTCAGCAAGAGAGGGAGATACAGAATATAAAGATAGGCTCCAGGCTCTGAGCTAGCTGTCAGCACAATGCCTGACACAGGGCTGGAACCCACAAACCATGAAATCATGACCTGAGCTGAAGCCAGATGCTCAACTGACTGAGCCACCCAGGCGCCCCATGGGAGAATTTTTTTTAATGGTAGAAACTCGAGGATGCTTAAATGTTGATAGGGAGGGTCTAGTGCAGACAAAAGAATTAAAGATTTAGTAGAGAAACAGATGCATTTTTAAGTCCTCCTGATCTGCCTCAGTTTCCCTACTTGCTACCTCAGTGGACTTCCTTTACCCAAATCCAGGGTAGTGACCTTTCGGGGTCATCAAATCCCTAAGAAGGAAAGAGAGGTATTTTGCCTGGAGAACAAAGAGTTCTAGGGTCCAAGGGCAATGATGCTTTCTTCAAATCTCTAAGACCAGTAATAAATCGTATGGAGAAAAGACACAGACACACAGTACAGCTGCTGCCCCAGGAAACGGGAGACCAGATCACAGGAACTACTCAGTGGGACTCCTGGTACTCTGTCAAGCACTGCACCTCCGGCCCCTCACTCCTGCTCGTGATGCCTCTTCAAAATTAAATGTCCCTCCACCCAGCCCCTTCCCTGTCCTCTGGCTGAGGGTGCAGGGCTGCGAGAGACAAACTGCCAGACTTGTGGGAAATCTAGCGGGTCCATTTTGTTTGGCTGGTTCCTCGCCACCCAAAACATAGTAAACAAGCTCTTTGTGACTCTGAAAACACCAGAGAGCTTTCTAGCCACACATCCCAAATATGTGACCCCCAAAGAATGACTTTCACTTATGGGGAATTCTCCTTGCAAGTCTGCGCATTGAGCACGTCAACACTAAAACCGACATCTAGTTTTTGCTCACCCAGCATCCATCTCCCCCTTTCAGGTAACAGCTCCCCATTTCGCCTTTAGGAAACCACCTCTTCTCCACCAGGAGGTAGCTTCAGAGATGGTCACATAACCCAGGCCTGGTCAATCGAAACATTTCTCTTGACTACAGGGATTGGTTCAGAGATGCGCATACGATGCAAGACAAGCCAATCAAACTCAGTCCTGGGATTTTCATTGAAACTACTGAAAATGGGTTACATTCTTTTCTCCTGGAGATGGTAATCTTCTAATACCTGGGGTTATCACTGACCATGATGGAAGAGCCTGCCTGAGAATAAAACAAACACAGAGGAAAGCAGATTCTAGAGCAAAGAAAGACTGATAGGGGTGATATGACTTGAGTACCTGAATCCAGCTATACCTGAAGTGAGACCTACCCTAGACATTGCAATTTTAGAGGCCTATAAATTCCTTTTTCTTTTCTTTAAATGTTTACTTATTTATTTTTGAGAGAGAGAGAGAGAGAGCGAGCAAAAGAGAGAGCACACAGGCAGGGGAGGGGGAAAGAGAGAGTGGGAGACACAGAATCTGAAGCAGGCTCCAGGCTCCAAGCTGTCAGTACAGAGCCTTACACAGGGCTTCAACCCACAAATAGCGAGATCATGACTGAAGCCTAAGTCAGATGCTCAACCAACAGAGCCACCCAGGTGTCCCAAATTCCTCTTTTCCTTAAGTCAACTTGAATTGGATTTCTGTCACTTCAAAATCAAAGAATTCTGACTAGTAGCAACATTAAGTGCTTAGAAAAGCCCAGGGGCTATAAGCCCAAATCCTTCAACCAATCCTGAATTACTGATGAGCCAGCATTTATTGAGTGCCTTCTGTATGCAGAACCCTGTGCCAGAACTTGAAAGAAGTACTGTATAGTTACAGATAGCACTTCATCTCTGTCTGCAGGTGAGATCAGCTGAAACATTCAGAGGACAACGTAGACCGTACCTAGGAGTGGTTGACGGTGGGGGTGGAGAAGGATAATTAACATGTGCTAGGGCAATCAGAGAAGTGACTGAAGACTAGAAATGATGGGGAGGACATTTTGGGTCTGGAGGCTCATGTGAGAGGGGGATGTTTTCTCAAATAATTTTTCTTTCTTGTTCCCCTCCCTCCAAGGTAAAAAGCCTGTCATTGTTATTCTGGTGGTCACCATCAAATTAAATACCTTTTTACAATTCCCTTACTCCCTCCTCTTTGAGACACTGTGGGTTGGTTCCCAGCTATAAGGAATATTGAAATTGTCCAGGAGTCTCAGTTTCTTTTCCTTCTCTTTCCTCTAGTATCTAAGTAGAAGAAATATTCATTGGTTTCTAGTTGATATGCAAAAGCAATATGTGAACTTATTCTATTTTTCATATACATACTTCACTGCTCCCTAACTTTAAATACTTGTTCTGTATCTGCATGATTAGAATGTACAACCATTACAGATTACGGTGTCTCTGTGACAGCCACGGTTTAGTGTGACTTCTACAGGTGACTGCTAATTCAATGCTCACCCCAGCCCTTACATGAATACCTCTCCTGTCAGTTTGGTTGCCCGTTGCTTGTTCTCTAGTAAGTTCCTCAGGCAAAGCTCATGAGAAATAAGATTTCCTGGCTTCTGGCATGTTCATAACAGTTGGCTGACGGCTTTCATACTTGAACGTCAGTATGGCTGCCTATAATATCCTTGGGTCTCTTTTTCTTTCTTAAATACATTGCTTAGTAGTCCCCTGGCACAGAGTGATATGTAGAAAGATCTGATTCCATTCTTACTCACTCTTTTTGTTTGAATGACCAACATTCAGGTTTTTTCTTTCCTCTTTTAACGTTCAGTTCAGTTATTTTTATTAGAATAGGTCTTAATGTTGACTAGTCTGGGTTGATTTTCCTAGGATTCTGACAAACTTCTTCAAGATATGAATTCAAGTCTTCTCTTTTATTTCGGGGCGGGGGGGAATCCCTGAATTATTGCTTTTAGTATTTATTTTCTTCCACTGCTTTGGGTTTCTTCTTGGAGTACTCATGTGTATGCTGGATCTTTTTATATCACTTTTTCTTTTATTCTTTAAATAATTTCTTCATTTCAGACTTTATTTTTTTTTATTTTCCTCCCTTCCATCCCCTATTGCCTTGTGATATTACCCATGATGTCTACTCACCTCTTTATTCCTTCTATTTAGTTATTTCTCCCCAAATGTTTTTCCTTTCTTAAGCAATTCTTCCTGTCAGCCTTATTTTTGAATCTTCTTTTTGTCCAACAATTTCACCTACACTATTGTTTTTATCACATCTGTTGGTTCTTCATTTCTTTCAGCTTGTTTTGAAATATTAAGTTTTAGTATTCAGCTGTTTTGTGGGCTTGTCTGTGGAATGCATATACTATCTATAGGAATGCTATTATGCTCAGAATTCTTTTTCTTATCATAGCTTTGTATGGGATCTAACATGCCCTTTACTGTTGTTCATGGGTAGGGCAGACACATTTTCTTGTCCTCTTAAGGAGGAGATTTTCTTGTGTAGAGAAATGGGGAGTGGGAAATTATCCAGGGTAGATTTTCTAGCCTCACTGTTACCTCTTCTGTCATTATCAAAAAGTCTTGAACACTATGACTGTTTTCAGTACATTCTGAAATTCTTGTTCTCTGTTCCCTTCTCTTTTTCTTAAACCCAAATTCCTCTTTTCATTTTCCTCTAGTGTCACTGTCCTGCTCAATTTGGATTCTGCTCCTAGTGGTTTCTCCCCAGGGTGGTGTTCTCTCTGGCTAAGGAGCCTCAGCTGCTTGGTCCATAGAGTTCCCAAGTCCTAGACCCCTGCCTGCGCTTCCCAAAGCCTTCCCACATTCACCCCTAACTTGAGGCCCACATATATTCCTCCAGTTTTGGCTGACCTTCTTTTTTATTTTCTATTTAATTTAAATCCAAGTTAGTTAACATACAGTGTAATAATGATTTCAGGAACAGAACCTAGTGATTCATCCCTTACTTACAACAGCCGTGCTCAGCCCAACAAGTGACCTCCTTCATGCTCCTTACCCAGTTAGCCCAGCTCCCTATCCAACCTCCCACTAGAAGCCCTCAGTTTGTTCTCTGTATTTGTCTCTTATGGTTTGTCTCCCTCTTTGTTTTTATATTATTTTTGCTTCCCTTCCCTTATGTTCATCTGTTTTGTATCTTAAATTCCACATGTGAGTGAAATCATATATTTGTCTTTCTCTGACTAATTTCCCTTAGCATAATACATTCTAGTTCCATCCATGTTGTTGCAAATGGCAAGACTTCATTCTCTTTGATTGCTGAGTAATATTCCACTGAATATATATACCATATCATTTAATATTTTTTAATTTTTAAAATGTTTATTTATTTTTGAGAGACAGAGAGAGCATGATCAGGGGAAGGGCAGAGAGGGAAGGAGACACAGAATCTGAAGCAGGCTCCAGGCTCTGAGCTGTCAGCACAGACCCCGACACAGGGCCTGAATTCACAAACCTCAAGATCATAACCTGAGCTGAAGCCGCTGGCTTAACTGACTGAGCCACCCAGGTGCCCCTTTAAATTTTTTTAGTGTTTATTTATTTTTGAGAGATACAGAGAGAGTGCAAGGAGAGAGGGGGAGAGAGAGAGAGAGAGAGAGAGAGAGAGAGAGAGAGAGAGAGAGAGAGAATCCAGAGCAGGTTCCAGGCTCTGAGCTGTCAGCATAGAGCCTGATGTGGGGCTCAAATCCACGAACTGTGAGATCTGACCTGAACCAAAGTCAGATGCCCAACCAACTGAGCCACCCAGGTGCCCCTATACCACATCTTCTTTATCCATTCATTAGTTGATGTATATTTTGGCTCTTTCCATACTTTGGTTATTGTTAATGGTGCTGTTATAAACATTGGGGTATGTGTGCCCCTTTGAATAACCACTCCTTGAATAACCACTCCTTGAATAACCTTTAGTGTTATCTGGATAAATATCTACTTTCGCAATCGTTGTGTCATAAGGTACTTCTATTTTTAAATTTTTGAGGAACCTCATTCTGTTTTCCAGAGTGGCTGCACCAGTTTGCATTTCTGCCCGCAGGCAAAAGGGTTCCCCTTTCTCTGCATCCTTGCCAGCATCTGTTGTTCCCCGAGTTGTTTATTTTAGCCATTCTGACAGGTATGAAGTGGTATCTTGTTGTTTCTCTGATGATGAGTAATGTTGAATATTTTTCATGTGCCTGTTAGCCATCTGGATGTCTTCTTTGGAAAAGCTGTCTATTCATGTCTTTTGCCCACTTCTTCACTGGATTATTTGTTTTTTGGGTATTGAGTTTGAGAAGTTCTTTATATATCTTGGATACTAACCCTTTATCTGATATGCCATTTGCAAATATCTTCTCCCATTCCATCAGATGCCTTTTAGTCTTGCTGATTGTTTCCTTTGTTGTGCAGAAGCTTTTTATGTTGATGAGGTCCCAATAGTTCATTTTAGTTTTGTTGCCCTTGACTCCACAGCCATGTCAAGTAAGAAGTTGCTGCAGTTGAGGTCAAAGAGGTTGTTGCCTGCTTTCTCCTCTAGGATTTTGATCAATAGAACAGAAGAGAAAAACCAGAAATGGACCCATAAACGTATAGCCAACTAATCTTTGACAAAGCCGGAAAGAATATCCAATGGAAAAAACACACTCTCTTTAGCAAATGGTGTTGGGAAAACTGGACAGCAACATGCAGAAGAATGAATCTGGACTACTTTCTTACACCTTACACAAAAAATAAACTCAAGACAGATGAAAGACCTCAATGTAAGACAGGAAGCCATCAAAATCCTAGACGAAAAGATTGGCTGACCTTCTAAGATAGCTCTACCAATATTCTCTTCCTAGAGTCCTCTCCTTCTAAGGGTGAACATGTGTTAGAGACTTCTGGTTTTCTTGGCTCTCAGTTTTCTGAATTCCTTTGGCCTTTGCTTTCATCTTCATCTCCATCTTAACTCACAAAGTTGACATCATGGAGATGTTACTGCTATCAGCATTTGGCCCCACTTGTTTACATTTTGTGGTTCTTGGAGTAATGAACTCTAGTTCATTGTGTAATTATTGTGAAGATGCTGTCCATAGGTTTTTGTTTATTTGTTTGTTTTACTTTACTATCCTGGATTTTCTCTTTGGGTGGAGAGATTCTAGAAAAATTTTTTATTTTTATTTTTTTTTTCTGTTGCCATCTTGTCTCCTTGGTTCCCAAGAAATGATCAGGGGGAAGAGGAAACAAGATTGGTCTTAATTGGAAATGAGATAAGAATACCCAGGATTGAGCAAATTGGTAGATTGGGTGTAACAAAAGATGAGCTGGTTTTTTACAGGGAGAGTGGAAGTATAAAGTGGGGAAATGGGGAAGTATGGTTTTGGACAAGACAAGTTTGAGATGTGCAGGAGACAGGGGGGAAAGTCAAGGGCTAAATATCACAGCCTGAGCTGCAGACACACATTTGGGAATCATCAGAATTTTAGCAGTAACCTTACAATTTGACTCCAGATCCAAACCTTTCTCCACTGGCTTTTTCCATTTTCCACATTTGTAAAACTCAGGTTGATAAAACGTCTCTGCTTAGACACATGCTCATTGGGCATTCAAGAACCAAGAACCTTCAGGGTTAGACTTCATGAAAGTGTCTCATGAAGAAGCAATGTATATCTTTACATGAAGTCTACATTAAACTCCTTAACAGACTTGCATAACTGAGTTGTGTCTATGTTTTTCACCATATGCCTGTCATTGCAAAAATGCAACAAGGTCCCAGTTGTCAGCCTTCCTCCTCATCAGGGAAGCAATTAGTTAACTTATGAGGGAGCTGCTATATTTGTTACGGTAATTTCTGCTCAGCTATGCAGGAATAAACAGTAAACCCTCAAATCTCAATGACTTAGCACACAGAAGTTTGTCGGGGGGGGGTTTGCCCACAAAAGCCAGACACAGATTATGAAGGGGCTCTCTTCAACCCAGTGACTTAGCAATACAAGCCTTTCTATCATATCTTGATACTTCCACATCAACACACCCTCTGAAGCAAAGGAACATAGAATTGGAGGTTTGCTTGGGAAGTTTTAAGAATTAGACCTGGGGGTTGATTAAATCACTTCTGCCCACTTATCACTAACCAGAACCAAGTTGCGTGGTCCTAACCTAAAAGCAAGGGACTCTGGAAAATGCACTCTTCCTACTTACCCAGGAAGAGAAAATAAAATGACAACTGGTTGGTAAACACACAGTATTATCTCTGCTACAGGCATTATCCCAGTCTATTTCCCCTTCTTCTTTCTTCAACTAGGAATTCCACAAACACCCACAGATCAAACATGGTGGCTACTGGAATGACTTGATAAAAGATAAAAAAGAGAGGCTACTAAAATGGACTAACAACACTTATAAACCCTTCCACCAATTTGGTGATGCCTTAAGAAGTGGGAAATGAATGAACTTTGTTGAAGACCTAAATTGCACTGGACACTTTCACGGACACAATCTCATTATTTACATAACCATCTCATTAAGGTAAGTACTCCTATCTCCATTTTATAGAGCAGGAAATGAGTCCACACAAAGTCAAACAGCTAATCAGGAAGAGAATCAGGTTTGAACCCATGGTACTCTGGCTCCACATTTCCCAGAGAAAAGCTGGGACCTCCTGGTGTGCTCAGTAGGCCTGGGGTCTCCACTAGGAAAGAAACAGCTCTGTGGCTGTCCAGTCAAATAGGACAAAGGCAACCCCACCTCAATGAAAGGAAGATCAGGCAACTGAACCCCACTGACCAGCATCTCCCAGGATGCTAGAAAGGGGGCAGCTCAGTGGAGAAAGGGCTTCCTATTTCTCAAAACAATTTGAAGGGAAAATAGTCTCCACAAAACAAGCCCTAAGGAAGCTGGGTCAGTAGCTGAGAAACGAATCACTCCCCATGTTCTACAGCAATGAATGGGGGGCGTTCTGGCAGCGTGAACATGGGCGGTCCACATTCAGAGGTTTGGAGAACAGTCTGCATGGGAACAGGGGAGCAAAGCCCCTTCAGAAGAGAGGTAGTTCCGCCCTCTAGCTCTGGGGCAACCTCATCCTTTTGGGGCAGCTGGTTCCAGTGAGCCTTGGTGTGCAGCAGCTACAGAAAGCAATGGATCAGAGTGTAACCCCACTTCCCAATGAGACCCTCAGGGCCCAGCACAGAGTAGTAGGTCCTTAATGATATTCACCAGGAGGAACAAATAAGAGTTGATAGACAAGGACAAATTCTTCCCTATGCACACTCAGAAGCTACAGTTTTCATGACAGATGCTTATTATTTGCTGCCCCCATCCTCATAAGAACACTTGACAGTGTGCAAAGCACCTGTTTATGTTCTGTGACCCATAGGCCTCCCTGAGTGGGCATGATGAACCCCAGGTTAGAGGCAGCTGTGGGGCGGGGGTGGCGAGAAACATGCTTTCCCTCTCCCCACACTGCCATGTTGACCATGTATGTAGAATGACTTATCTGTTAGAAGTTTGGGAGCAAAAGCTTCATGTCTTTTTCTCACCTCTTGGAGAGAAGAGACTTCTACTCGGCAGGGATCAAGGAGAGGGTTAGCACTTCCTCTTTTACTCTCCCATGCAAAAGGTTAAACAAGACAATGTGCATGAAACAGATACCTGACACGATGCCTAGCTCTTAGAGGCCACTGAGGATGTGCTCAGAAACCCAGCCATGAGCTCTAACAGTACGTGTTCAGTCAACACGAATTCCTCCTCAGATATGCCAGTATTCAAAAATCTAGAAGAAAAAACACCTCTCCCCTTTTTCCCTACAGTAAACAGGCACTGGGCATCCACCATGTGCCAGGCACAATACCAGCACCTCCTGCCCTCGGGGGCTTACATTCTGGCAGGAGAGACAGACCACACACACCAGAGCGGAGAAGAGGCAACACAGCATGTAGTGGACAGGAGCAAGCAGGGGCTCCGGGAGATGAGGTTTCGCGGCAGGGAAAGTGCTGCTGCTGCCTCGGGAGGCTCAGACGGGACTGGAGCCAAAGGTCTCATTTTTTGTGGTGTCCAGTGCAGCATGGGGGCCAGGAAGACACTTTGCTAGAAACGTGCTTTCAGGTCCACAAACAGAGCTGTCCGTCAGAGCAGAAGGGCAGCGCCTCTGCGCGTCACCAAAGCAGATGCCAGCGGGGGGGGCCCGGTGTGCCTTCTCTGTGTCCTGGAGTTGGTGGTATTTGTGGCTCTGATACTTAAAGGTCCCGGACAAAGGCAGCATTAACCCATCCTGCCACTAGCGGAAGGAGGTGTGTGAGGACAGTGATGCCAAGAATCACGACACCGGCTCACCTCTGCTAGTGCCTATGACACAGCAGGGACCGTGTTCTAAGGGCTTTTCAGGTATCAGGCTCGCTGTAGGTCAGTGCTATTACTACCCCCTTTTTAAATAAAAGACAGAGGTGAAGTCACTTGTCTCTTTAGATTTGGAGAGATTTACATGCCGGCTACTGTGTGAGGAGTCAGCCTAGGGGACATATGAACCTCTGGAACTGTCCTCCGAGACCTGGCTTGTCCTCTGGGAGAGCATGCCAACGGAGACTAAATTAAATAGCATGGCTTCTGTCAGGTGCCTGATTCCAAGCCTTGCTTGGGCTTAATGGAAGGATGTGAGCTTTGGGGTCAGGCAGGAGCCCAGCTTGACCACACACCTGCTGTGTAACCCTGGGCAAGTTACTTCACCTCTCTGAACTTCGACTTCTTTGTGAAAGATACAGTGAGTGTAAGGTACACAGTGGGCTACCTGGTAAGATTCCCTTAATCTGATTTCTTTTTGGGGCTAAACGCTGCTCAGCTGTACCATGGCAACGAGTCCCTGCCTCTCTTCCACCATCACAGCCTCTCCAGACCAGGTGAAGAGCTCAGATGTCTGAGTGGCACCGAGCACGGCAGCTGCCCATCGCTGAGCTAGATTCGCTTACTTTTAGAGCCCAGAGCACGAGCACAGCAGTGAGGGGTGGCAGGAGCCTGCATCTCACTCACTGCTCGCAGCCTCCTTGCCATCCCGATGCCCTGGCCAAGAAGATGCGTGAAAAGTGCCAGCCCCAACAGCACACGCAGCAATTGGCTTTTGGGTCCAAGTAGCCAGAACAGGGCTTCATGGGCCTCCTGGGGCTCACAACCCACAGGCTTTTGTCTCTTTAATATTTTCTTTTCGTACAGATAGCCACACACACACAGACACACACACACACAACACAACTTTTATAAGCAGAGACTTTGACTGAGGCGAAAACATAACTTATATGGCCTGGCAGAAAATGGCTGAGTTAAGCTCTTTCTTTTCTCCTTTTACATCGGTAAAGATTCTCAAAAGATTAAAAGTAGGTTAGGAGAATAATACAACAGCTGTGTTTCCAGTGTGTACCTGACAACGGCTTTTGTAGAAGTGAATAATTACATGAAAATCACTTCCTTCCCACCTCTTTCTCAGCCCCCTCGGGGTTGCTAGGCGCCCTGTCTCCTTTCGGCTAATGCCACATACAGAAGCTGGTGAATACAGTATGGCCATTATGAGGGAAGGGAGCTGGGAGGGAGAAGGATTCAAATGCTCCCTCCTCAGAGGATTCAATGGTGGGGAGAGGGCTTTGGGGGAGTACACTCTGGATATATTGAAATGCTAATGCCCTGGGCAGGCGGGCAGGGACAGTGGGAACAGTGGTGGGAAGGGGCAGAAGCTCTTGGCCTGGAAGCCCCACTGGAAATATGTTCTGCAGCCTCTGGGTCCAGAGCCAGGCACTTCCCTGGGCAGCCGGCCCCAGGGGCTGACTGGGGCCCTGCCAATGGCCCTGCCAGTAAAGTGTCAATGGGCTAAAGGGCTTCACCACAGGCGGTGAGGGGCTGTTCAGTTCTGCGGGCGGTGTGGGGGTGAGCCTGGGTGTGTAGGCTAACCCTGGTGGCCCTTTTGTGTGGGGCAGGGAGCAGGGTCACTGTGGCTGGGTCTCTGCCCGGAGGCTGGACAGCCATGTCCCAGTGGATGGCTGTTGTTGGCACTGGGCTGAGGGCAATGACCTCGTGCCTTATATGGTAGGATCCTGAGGCCTGTGCATGCCTACCCTCTAATCCATCACTGAGACAACTGAGCCCCATTTTACTAAATGGCTAAACACAGGAGGTTCTGAGAGTAGAAAGCATGAGCAAGGCCTGCAGAGAGCACGCTCCCTGCCCTGAGCTTTTCCCAGGCCTGCCTGTGCACCTTCCAGGGGCTGCATTGTAGGCCAACACTGTTCCTCTAGGGGGATGCGATTGGCATTTTGGACAGGGCAATTCACTGTGCCTAATGTCCTGTTCACTGCAGGGATGTAGCATCACTGGCTTCCACTCTCTAAATGCTAGAAGGAGCCACAGTCATCATGGAAACTGGAACTAGGCTTCTGTGTGTTTCTAAGTGATCCTTGCACCATGGTCCTACGTAGCCTGGTTGAGAAACACCGAGTCAGGAAGAATCTGAACTGGCATTGTGGTGGGGCCGCAGAACCCACAGCCCATCTCTGGGAGCACAAGGCCAGGCACCTGTGGGCCAAACAGGACCTGAACTCCCAACCAAGCCCCAATCTGGCACATTCTCCCATGTCCGCTGAGCAAGCAGCCAAGATGAAGCTTCATGAGCTGTGGCCATAACCACTGCTCCCCCTCACCATCACAGAGCTGGCCCAAGGCAGAGAGCCAGGGAAGTAGAGGGCACGCTGGATGCTCCATGCCCCAGGACAGCCAAGCGGCCACAGGCACTCCCGTCTGCAGAAAGGCCTCCCTTGGGAGGAAAATGAAAAAGAAGGCAGCCACAATTGGTGAAGACAGCCACCTCTGCGTCTGCCTGGAGACAAAGAAGTAAATACGTTTAATCACATCATTATATTCATTGCTTATGGTCTGTCTGCTCCAACCAGAACAGAGACTCAATGGGCAGGGACTTTCGTGTTTGTTCAGTGACGCATCCCCAGCACTTTGCACACTGCCAGGAACATGGTAAACGCTCATCAATATGTGCTGAAAGCTCATAGCTGCTTGGAGCCTCCGGGACATAGGAAGGGAGCATTCAAGGCTCATGCAGAGTCCTAGCTACCAGGCTCGGTGGAGAATGTGCTGGACAAGGTTAGGACCCCTGGTTCCAATTCCAGGTTGCCCTGGCAGTTCCTGGGTGTTCTCCCTCAAACTCTTTCTCCTGGCCTCAGTTTCCTAAGTTGTAAAATGAGGAAACTGGGTTGTAATGGAGATGACAAATATGTGGCAAACACACCCCACTCCAATTCCTACCTGTGGCAGACATTGCTAATTAATTTCACTCCCGTTCCTTCCCACAGCAGATACTGGTAATCTATCCCACGACAATTCCTGCCCACCGTAAACACTATTAATCAGCCCTCCACCCTTCCCCACCTTTCCTCTCATGGCAGATTATGCTTCACAACACTCTCTTGTTTTTCATCCAGCTATGGTAGAATTCTCCACCAGTCAGAGTTGGTAAGTGAGCTGAAACCTGTGAAAGAAGGTCTTCTAGCCCTGAACCACAGGCTTATATAACAAGGATGTGCTTTGGGGTCAGCCGAGACTCCCTTTCCTTGGGGTGTTTTGACCTTCCAGGCTTGAAAGCCCAGGAAGACATTGTGACACCACAGAGTTTAAGCTCCTTTCCCAACCCAGGAGCAAACCCTAAGTAAAACACGAGGAGCAGAGAGTCTTTACATAGGGAAGAGGAGGGGGAGGCCACACTCATGGAGATAAACATTTTCAGTAGGTTTGTAGGACTTGTCCTAGCCTGGAAGGAAGAGGAGAGATATTGCAGGGGTGCAAGTGGTATCAGCAAAGAAAGACCTAGAGGCAGGAAAAAGAAAGATCTATGTGAAGCTGCCCAGCAGAAATGCTTCTAAGCTAAGCAAAGGCTGGAGAATGGGGATGGAATGCACCTTCCTGGACTCCACGGACTTACAGAACTAGAATTTCATTCATCACTACATTTGGCTGGAAGTTGCTCTCACTTTGAGGGGAAAAATGCCTGTAATAGCCATAGGGCTGATGCAGGAAGATGCTACTCACTTCCATGGGAAACAGAATTCTGATAGTGAAAGGGAAAGGAACTCGAATTCCTGCCTGGAAGAGCCTCCTGGAGGGGATCCAGGGCGCGGAGGGTACGGGGACAGTCACAGCAGCAGAAGAGCTTTGTCCCTGGCTGAGAGCTCCAGCCCCAGGATGAGCTCCCTTTTGCGAAGTAGTTGGGGTGCAGGGAGGAAATTCTTGCACTCCACTGGAAGTTAGGGCAGAGATCTTGGAGGTTTTCTGTTAAGAAACTTAATGATCAGAGATCAATTTCCCCCAATGACACTTTCTGAGCATCCCATATCTGCCAGGTGCAGAGAATATGTAAATAATTAAGACCCCCTAGTCCCTTGCCATCTAGCAAGTGAATGAAGGAAAAGAAAGTCAGATAAGACCTTCCCGGTCCACGGTATCAGATAGATCCCCTGACTGCCTGCTCTCTCAGGGTGGGGCACTGCTTTGAACCTCTGTTTCTTGGTGGGTACTGTGGGGATACTCCAAAGTGCTGACATTGTTCTGGACACAAGACAACATGCCCAGAGCAGACCCTGGCCCCTGGCTCACAGTAAATGCTGCATCCAGTGGGAGGGGCTGAGTGGCCTGAGAAAGTCTTTGAAGAGTCTGGGAAGCTGAGTAGGTGTGTCCAGGAGGAGAAGCAAAAGAAGAGTCAGCTGTTCTAGCCTGGACCCAGAGCCCTGGCCTCCTCTCCACCCCAGGGAGGGGGAGAGTTCCCATGAGGGCCAGGAAGCTCACACCTCCCCTCCCAGGTCCAGCAGACAAACCCCAGGGAGCTGGGCAGCATCGGGAGTGAGAACAGAGGGGAAACCCACCACCTCTACATGGGCCTTTGAGGAACTATGCACACTGCTCACATGAGCCCACCTGGGGGTGCAGACACCGCTGGCTCCTAAAAAAGTTCATCTCAGCAGCAGAAACCCAGGCCTTCCAATCCTTTCGCACTTCACTCTCTTCTCTGGGAGCCTAACAAGGCTGTATCTCAGTTAGTCCTTCCAACAATGCTTTGAGCTGGGCATTATAATTTTCTTTTAATGTTTATTAATTTTTGAGAGAGAGAGGGAGACAGACAGAGCATGAGTGGAAGAGGGGCAGAGAGAGAGGGAGACACAGAATTCAAAGCAGGCTCCAGGCTCTGAGCTGTCAGCACAGAGCCCCAAGTGGGGCTCAAACCCATGGACCATGAGATCATGACCTGAGCCAAAGTCAGACACTTAACTGACGGAGCCACTCAGGCACCCATTTACAGATGAGGAAACTGAGGCCCAGAGAGGCTATGGAAGTGGCCTCTGACCACCCAGCTGGTAAGTGGAAGACTCAAACCCAGATGTGTCTGATTCCAAAGCCAGGAGACTGCCACTGAGTCAACCAAGTGAGTGCCCAGGATGACCAGCCTCACCGGCCTCAGAGGCAGTGACCGGCCCACATCCACTCATGTACTGTTTTCCTTTCACCTCCCTGCATCCCTGTCAAACTTCATGGCCTCACAGCCACCTGGTCCACACCACCTCTCTCCTGTCCATCTGAATGCAGAGGTGACAGCTTTAAACACCAGCAGATCCCTGGGAATCATGGCACCCAGAGCTCTTGGGGCGGACGACAGGAGCAGGTGCAGGTGGTGGATGGAGTCAGCAACCACAGTGGCACCAGCAGACTCTGACACCACCTTCCTGATCACGGCGACATCTTCGAGGGGCCAGGACCCAGGAGGGATGCCTAACCTCACAGATGGACTAATGGGAGACACTGACAAGTCACCACAACATGCTTCCCGAATGATGCGCCACCAGTGTGGCCTCGGCTCCGGGCAGAGCTGCCACAAGTAAGGGGCTGACCTCATTCCTCGTGCTTCCCTTAGCAACTTCTGCGGGCACTGGCTTGGGGAACAAAACCAAGAATGATCATTTTAAAAATAAATCAAGACATGAATGCTGAAGTGTTTAGCGAGAACAGTGTGCTGATGTCTGCAACTTAGTCTGAAATGTATCAAGAAATAAATTAAACGGATGGATGGCTTGGAGAGGCCTGTGAAGAAGCAGACACAGCAAAACATCGATGGCAGAATCTAGGTGGCGGGTATGTGGGTGTTCCCTGTGCAGGCAGAACCAACAAGATGACAGAGAGGACACTCCCGTGCCAGCAGTGGGGCTGAAGGAGATGAATCATATCCGCAAACTGGGGAGGGATATGCTTCCCAGGGATGCATCGCTGAGAAGACCTATGTATGTCTGTTACCAGTAACTCATGATCACATCACTGAGGGGTAAACTCAGGCACTCCCTCTGCTGCAGGTGACCATCAGAAGCCACACTCAGTGTCAGCCCCCAACCAGAAAACCTGAGCAGTTACTATCCTTGACATCACCTCATTGATTAAAGACATTTCTAAATTCCTTAAATCATCCCACTGTAAGTCATGGTTTTCTCTGAGTTCTTAGAGCTCATTTTCAGCCACAACTGTCTTCTGGATGAGGTGGACCAGCCTTCCAGGGCTTGGAACAATGGGAGAAGGAGGAACAGTGGGCTAGAATGCAGCAGCCACCAGCGGCCTTTGAGACTCTATGGATTCATTTTACATTTGGTTCTGAGGCACTAAAGAAGAAGCCATGTCCATAATTTATCTTCCTGTCTTTCTTAGAACGCTTTCTCTCTTTCCCACTCTGTGTCTTCTCCACTCTGTGACCTGTTCTGAGGTATGAACAGTTGTCATGGCACCCAGTGTCCCAGGCATGATCAAAACGCTGAGATGATGACCACATTCTATATAAGCACTTAGTGAGCACCTGCTATGTGCTGGTCCATATGCAGGCCTCCACCATGGTAGAGTGTAGTTGACTAAGATGTTGTCCATGTTCTGGAAGGAGGGCCTTGAATGATGGTCAAATGTAGTCTGGATTCTCTCCACAAGGATGTTAACCACATACTCGCTTAGAATGCTGTTCATGTGACCCTTTCATGGCCTTGAGAAATCTTAATGCCCTATCATCCATAACCTTGGAGGCATGTGGATGATTTATAATGTAAAAATACTCACCTGACCGCAGATACATCATCTCGTATCTCTGGGTCTCATTTTCACAAAGGACATTTTAAAGAATAATTTCTGGGCTCTGCCACCTTTTATTAATCAGACACATATAATTGCTAATAAGCACCTCCCTTGGGTATGAAGTAGCTCATGGGGATGGGTTATAAGGGTGAAAAGAAAACTAAAGGGCTACTGGTAATGAAAAGCTTGAAAGCCAGTGATTTTACTTGATGCTCTAATTTTATGGCTGAGGGAACAGTGGCACAAGGAGGGACAATGTTTTTGCAAGGTCAGTGATGGGGCTGGGTACCCTGATTCTGAGTCTGGGAGTTTCCCACTATGCAACACTGCCTCCTTGGGGCAGGTGAGGGTGGGAAATGCAAGGACCAAGGCAATTATAATATCGGAGGCTGAGCTTTGCCCACTAACCCCTAGCATGTGGAATATCTCTAAGGCTCTAATCAAGGAGACAGACCTATCTTTGACCTCCTTGTGAACATTATGCAGGATTCAGTGCTTACCCTGGAGGGCTTTCCAGTGCTTGGTTTGCATATGAGAAGTGAGGGAAGTGGAACATGAGATTCATACACCAGTGAGTTTTCACAGAGAAGAACATCAAATGTCACAATCCCAGCAAACTAAGATATATCAAAGCCTTGTCATCTTGCTCCTTACAGACAGAAGAGATTCTTGCCTTCCTCGTTCCAATATGTGCTGGGTCGGAAATCATCAGAACACATTGCATTTGCAAAGCAGACTCCTTCTTAACTAAGGAGGGGTTGTAGGAGGCAGTCACAGCATCTTAATTATAAGAACTGTATGCACCTCTCTGCAACTTTTGTTTCTCAGGTGTCAACCTGTTTGTTACTCTTGACAGTCATTTGAGATACAGACAGTAGGCCTTGATAAGAGGGAAGCCCAGAGAGGATAAGTGATCTGCCCAATGTCACAAAGCTAAGGAGTCAGGAGCTGATTCCACGTCCAGCCTAACTCCTTAACTTCACAGATGGGAAAATGAGCTCAAAGGGGTAGAGAGATGACAGGTGTTTCAACAGGAGGTTCTGTATTCCAGTCCAGTTCTCCCCTAGCTGAAGTCTTGGGTAAGTCATGTCTTCTCTCTGGGACCCAGCTACTCATCCACAAAAGAAGAAAGAAAGCCTAGACATTGACTTTCAAACTTACTAAAATAGCAAATAAATGGGCTCCATGGGGCTTTTTATCTTTATGAATATGATTTTTACTCTATGTGCTGGAAGCATATTTATTGTCAGAAAATATATTCAATGGGTAGTATGAAAATGAAATCACCATAAACATATGACTTTATGGATAATATTGACCTGCTGAATTAAGCATGAATGACTAAGGGCTAATTCTGTTAATGTGCAACCTGAACATTCAATATGTAATATTCAAGATGAGCAGATGAAGAGAAGCAAATATCTGAGGGTCAAAGATATTTTTATGGAAGATACAGAAAAAACATACTTATAATGTATCATAACCATTTTAAGTTCATAGCCTGGCTTGAAAGGAAGATATAAAATTCTCCTAAATGCCAGAATGAAAGAAGTCAAAGCTGAAAGAGAAGGAGGAGGAATAGACTCAGCAACCCAAGGGGATTTCCAACCAGATAGAAGCCCAAGAGGCTGAGATTTAAATTCCTTTTCAAGGACAGAATTAAGATTATAGCCTCTGAGCCTGACCAAAAGCTGAGTGGGCTTACTGCAAAAAGTGAGAAGCTGAAAAAGATGATTATCCTATGATGAATGAGAGGTTAGAAATTCTACCCCTTAGCCCAGAACTCAACAAGGAATGTCCAGGTATGGGTATACCCACACATGGCTCCTGTAAAGTAGGCACCCAAACTTAAACTGCAACTTGAGAATTACTACCCTAGAATTCCATACCCAGCTAAACTACCATTCAAGAGTGACAGTGATATAAATATCTTTTCAGATATAAATAGACTAGTTCCCATGGGGCTGCTTAAAGAAATATTAAAGGATATACTTCAATACAAAGGTTTAATCCAGTAGAAAGAAGTGAAAGAAACAGGGAGCATAGAAATTGATAAACATATTATAAAATCCAAATATCAAGTCTAGAAAGTAACAAGGTAGTATTTTAAAAAGTAGTGAATACCTATAACAAGGGTGTGTGAGGGGGATGTGGAGTTTGGAGGGAATTGTGCATCTTCGTTATTTTCTTGTTCGGAAAGGACAAGGCCAGTTAACAGCCATTCTGGTGAACTCCACGTCCCTGTCTTCTCACTGTACCCTGAGAGGTACACTTACTTCCCAGAAAGTGCCAACCACACGGGCAGCTACCACCTCCTCCTCAGCACTCCACAGGGCGGCCCTCCAGTCGCCATGCTTTCTGCCCAAGACAACTGTGGCCACAGTTTTGGTCCTGATTCTTCAATGGGCATGCTCTGAAATCTTCTGGAAATAACCCGGCCCCTACAGTGTACAGTAAGGAACCCCAGAATATTGATAGCATGCCTTTGAAGAGCCAGGGGTTGCCACTCCACTCCAAGTTCCAGGGCACTTTTCCCTCTAGAGCACCAATAGCCAAATGAGTTCTATCTGCAATGATAGAGACGTTCTATATCTGCTCTGTGCAGTATGGTAGCCCCAGCCACATGTGGCTATTGAGCACCAGGAATTTGCCTAATGAAACTGAGCAAAGTGAACTTTAACTTTTATTTCATTTCAGTTACTTTAAGTTTAAATGCTGAGTTATGGCTTGTGGCTATCTCAACAGACAGCATAATTCTAAAGGGTGGGCATTCCTGAAGGGATCCATTCTACTCCCAGATGAGTCCCAAGAGACAGTCCCCACCTCTGCAGGAATCCCTGGAGTGAGCTCATCTTTATGCTCTGGAACATAAGTGAGGGCAGGTGGGTGGCCCCAGCACTCAGCCCCCGCCTCCTTTTTCCTCTGCCCACAACCCTTGCTGGCCTGACAGCCTCAGCCCACCCTGTGTGCTCCCTCAGAGCCGCACTCCTCAAACCTGCCCATGTATACAAACCAGAGGCGGCTGCTGCTGAAACACAGACTCTGATGAACAAGTTTGGGATGGAGCCTCCAAGTCTGCATTTTCTACAAGCTGGCAAATGAAGCTGCTGCTGCTGGTGGTCTGGGAATCACACCTTGAGCAGTACAGGTATAGGACAGTTGTCTCAAAATGTCACTTCACTTTGCCTGTAGGTCCCACAACAACTAGCATCATAGCAGCTTCCATTAGTATCCATACCTTCTGGTTTGGCTACACCTGTTTTCCACAGGGTTTTAAAAGCAAACTCTATGCATACAGGATAAGTCAAATCAGCTCATGATGAACAGAGATGCCAAAAAACCCTGAAGTGTTAGTCAAGAAAATAAAATTAAAGGCATACTCATCACTTCAAAAAAACAAGAGCCAACATTCATTGAGCATTTACTATGCACTGGACATGATGCTACACACATCATAAATGAAGATGTTCTCATTTGATCCTCACAACAACCCTTTTTACAGATAAAAAACCAAAAACAAACAAACAAAACAATCAAGGCCCAGAGAGCTCAGTACTTGCCTGAGGTTACAGTGAGTAAGCAGATGAGCCATGATTCACATCCAAGCGATGCAACGGGAACCCCCACACTAGACCAGAGCTCTGGTGGGATGCTCAAGTACAGGGATCTCAAGTGTGACAGCGGATGGACTCCCATGCAGAAAAACATGATCATGGGGTATCTGTGCACAAATGTTCCTAGCAGATTCATTCCTAACTGCCCAACTTGGAAGTACCCAAGACATCCATCAATAAATGAAAGGATAAACAGACTACAGTACCTCTTGAGGACAATTATTCAGTGATAAAAAGAAATGAACAGCTAAGCCACAGAAAGATATGCATAAACCCACAAGGCTTATGACTAGTATTGGTGAAAGATGACAATCTGAAAAGGCTACACGCTGTAGGATGCTCTGGAAAAGGCAGAAGTAAGGAGACAGGAAGAAGATCAGTGGTTGCCAGGGGCTTGGGGAGGAAGGAAGGATGAACAGGTGGAGCACAGGATGTTTAGGGCTCTGAAGCTATTTGATATGTTCTATATGTCATGGCAGATACATGACATTATGTGCTTATTAAAACCCCCCAAGTACACAACAGGAAGAGTGAACCTGAATGTAAACTATGGTTAATATCTCAGATTGCCTCATCAATGGCAACAAATATGCCCCACTCATAAAATGTAAATAATAGGGTAAACCAGAGTGGAGGTGAGGAGGTATGTGGGAATTCTCTGCTTAATTTTTCTGTAAAGCTAAAACCGCTTAAAAAAACTTTTTATGTCTTTTATTTATTTTTGAGAGACAGAGAGAGACAGTGTGAGCAGGGAAGGGTCAGAGAGAGAGGGAGATACAGAATCTGAAGCAGACTCCAGGCTCTGAGCTAGCTATCAGCACAGAGCCTGATGCGGGGCTCGAACCCACGAACCGTGAGATCATGACCTGAGCCTAAGCCGGACGCTTAACCGACTGAGCCACCCAGGCGCCCCTTAAACCGCTTTTAGAAGCCCATTAATTAAAAAAAAAACATGCTTAGGGCACAAAATTTTACGTCCAACTGTGGGGGGAGCCCCAAACCCCTCCCCAGTTAAAAACTCCTGTCCTAGAAAACACCACTCCTCCACATACTCCACCCACACTCAGGGAGAGCAGCCAATGTCCAGCAAGGTAGACACTCCATACATTTCTGTTGATTCATTTAAAAAGCAAAGGCCTAGTGAGCACATGGCACTACTGGGCACACAGTAGGTGTTCAATAGTACTTGCTATATGAATAAGTATAAGGTTGGAATTCTAAAAACTAAACCAAATCAAACCAGCCTAAGAATCCCTGGAGATTTTCAGAGAGGGCTCAAGGTTACTCCCCTGTGGTCATGACTGTCCATGGCCCTCTCCAGCCCACATTGTAGTTACTATTGGTGACATCTCTCTCTCTTCCTAGGAGAATGCAAAATCCTCAAGGACAACAGCATGGCCCAGTTCACCGCTCATACCCCGAACACATGGTCAGTCCCAGCAGACAGCAGGTGCACCTTTAGTGTTGGTTGACATCTCTTTGAAATGAGCCCCACATCTCTTTCTCTGCAGGGCCTCTCAGGCTTCTAGGAGTAGCCACATGAATTCAAACAATGGCACTAACCCCAGCTGCATGTGCCCATAAACCTGCAATGTCACCACTGGAGGGCAGCCCCTCATGTCCCCTATGACACTGCAAAGCCTCCACTGTCCTCGGCAGACAGACTTCTTCCTTGCTTTACCCTGCCCCCGCCCTCCAAAATCAAGGTCATTTGATATGTGTGTCCACTTATTTCCTCACCTCCAAACTTATTCTCTTCTCTTTGTCTTTTTCTGCTCCTAGAGAAGTTTCCACATTGCTGTTTCATCTAACCTTACCACTTCAAGGGGCGCACATTAGTAAAACACTGGATCTTGAGGCTTATAAGAGAGGAAACTGAGGCTCAGAGAGAGTGAGTGCCTGCTTGAGGTCACACAGTGGGGTGAGCGAGAGGCAGGCATTCAAATGCAGTTCTGACTCTAAAACTCTCCTGCCAAAGTCCATGGGGCCCTCCAGTCTGAACAGTCTTCGAATTACAGCTTTGTTATGCCCATCAACTCCTGCCCAGAAACTTTCAACAGCTCCCTCCTGGCCACTGAAGGAAGTCCCAAACTCTTTGGGCTGGCACCAAAGGTTCCAGTACAGGGGACTCAGTCTGCCATCTCACTCTTGTTTCCTATGACTCCCAGTAAGGAAAACCTGTTCTACAGCCACACTGAGTTACTGACCCCTCCCTTCACATATGCAGACTTTGCTACTTCTGTATTTGCTTATCTCCAAACAGCCTTCTTTTCCCTACCCCTTCAAAGATCAAATCGAAGGCTACCTATTTCAAAAAGTCTTCCAAAGGATGTGCAACTGGACATAGTTTTGCTCTCCTCTGACCATGTGCAGTCCTTTATCTAAACCATCATACGGCATCCCCCTGCCAGCCATCCAGTATTGACTGAGAGTCTAACACGTGCCGGGCTGGATGACAGGCGCTGGGGAGTCTACAGAGCACAAGACACCAAGTTCTTTGCTTACATGGAGCTGCATTCACTGGGGAGGCTAACAGTGAGCACATCGACAAACAAATGAGATTGCTCCCAACAGCCATCAGAGCCGTGAATAAAAGAAAACAGGGCTTTGGTTAACGTCATGGGGTTTGGTGGAAGTGTTTGAGCTCAGCTGGTCAGAAGTGACCTGACCTTGGAGCTAAGACTTATAGGACAAGAAGGAGCAGGCCATGGATTATCTGAGGGAACAGTGATCCAGAGAGGCAAGGTTGATGGTAGGAAAGAGTCTAGGATGGCCAAGGCCATGTGGGAGATGGGGCCAGGCCATAGATGGTCATGGTGAGCAGTCTGGATTTTAATTCTAATGAGAGGGGAGGCTGCAGGGGGGTTGACCTCTGCTTCTGGTCATGACTGAGTGACAGACTAGCCACCCTGCCATAAGCACCTAACAGAGCAGCCACAGTAGTGGAGGCGACCGCACAGGCAGTGGATAATATGCAGGGCAAGACTGCTATCCCTGAGAGATGCAAACCTCTGAGGGGGTTTCCCCCAGCCCTCTACCTGGGGACACTTTCTTGACCACAGCAGAGAGTGCTAGAGTCCAAGCAGAATACATATTCTCACTGGGCCAAGGAGGCAGGGCCAGGGTGCAGGACAGCTGAAATAGTTATAATCTATAGTGTGGGGCACCAGAAAGGGGGAGCTGTACAGAGCAGGGCCCCAGATGTCCATGAGGCTGTGGCTGAGGGCTGAGCTATGAATGTCCAGTGGGAGCCCACCCAAGGCCAGACAGTGCTACCAGGAGCTGAGAGTACAACAGAGATCCTAGAGGTTGGTCACTGCTGGGAGAAGAGCAGGGCTGGGGGATTGCCTACAAGAGTGGACAGATCTGGTCAACACCCACGTATTCACCCTTGGCACCTGGCTGAGGCACAGAATGACCTCCCCTGAGGAGCAAGAACCAGGCCTCCAGGCAAGGTTTCTCCACCAAGGGATTATGGGTATTTTGAGCCCATAGCTCTTTGTTTGGGGGGCTGTCCTCTGCAATGTAGGATGTTTAGCAGCATCCCTGGCTTTTACTCACTGGATGCCAGTAGTGACAATTAACACTGTTTCCAAACATTGCCTTTTTTTTTCCCCCATATTTTATTGTCAAATTGTTTTCCATACAACACCCAGTGCTCTTCCCCTTAAGTGCCCTCCACCATCACCACCACCTCTTTTCCCCCCTCCCCCTTCCCCCTCAACCCTCAGTTCATTCTCAGCATTCAGTAGTCTCTCAAGTTCTGCATCCCTCTCTCTCCCCAACTCTCTCTCCCTCTTCTGCTCCCTCTGGTTCTCCATTAGGTCTCTCCTGTTTTCCTGCTAGACCTATGAGTGCAAACATATGGTTTCTGTCCTTCTCTGCCTGGCTTACTTCGCTCAGCATGACACCCTCAAGGTCCATCCACTTTCCTACGAAGGGCCATAGGTCATTCCCTCTCATTGCCACAAACACTGTCTTCTTTCTCCTGAGATGTGATATTTCCCTGGTTGAGCAGCACTGCTAGAGTAAGAACTCGGCTCGACCCATCCTAACAAAGCCTAAGGCACAGCCCTGACAAGCTGTTAGAACCAATTAGAACCAATGAAGGCTCAGTGAGTCCCGTTAAGTCAGAGGGTCCTAAGAAACAGCCTGATATTTGCACACACCGCAACAAGGAATCACGAAGTTGAGTCTGTGTAAGCTTAAGGTGTCAGCCAGCAAGTGAAACACCTCTTCAAACAAAACCCAGCACTCTTCAGAAGAAGAGAACAGAATTCAGAGCATCTACAAGACAGTATCCCCACTACTCAACTACAATCCACAGCATTCAACCAAAACTACCAGCTGGGCACAGAAACGGGAAAATATGATCCGTGAACTAGGGAAAAAAGATGTTAGAATAAACAAATGCAAAGAATTAAAGCAGAACACATTTAAAGAACAATGCCAGGAGATTACATAATCCAGGATTCCATTCTCAAAGCCCACTCAGTCTGTTGGGTGAGGAAGGAAATCGTGGTAAGGGGCAGGGAGCCCATCTTGGAGGCTCTTAGCTCAGACAAGGCTGGTTTGTGCCTCAGTTGTTTACGCTGCACTTAAATTAGCATGTTGATCCCTGGAAGATACTTTCAAAGTGGGGCATAAATTAGGGCAGATGAATCAAGAAAGAACAAGCAAATGAAACGAAGAATGAATGAATGTCTCAATATTGGGAACTAGGGGAGCAGGGAGTGTTTCAAGGTGGAGGTGAAAGGTTTCCTGGTCATAGGAGGGCCAGGTTACTATGGAGAGAGTCCTGCACTGGGTGGGGACTAAAGCCACTGATGCTGAGACTCAAGGATTCTTGCAAAGTAGTCATGAAGGTCTGGGATGCTCAGAGACGCCAGAACTAGGGTTGCTAGCCCAGGGCTGTAGAGGAAGAGGAAGGCCAGAAAAGTCAGATGTGACAAAGAGTTTCAGCACTGCATCCTTTACTTGACCGAGTCAGACTCTCCTGTGTTCAAGAGTGATCTCTGTAAGTGCAAGGCAAGTGGCTTAAGCTCTTGGAGTCTCAGTTGCCTCACTTGAAAACCTTTAGGACACAGGTTTTAAAACCCTCAGGACCTATTAGAGAGAGCCTTTCTTATGGCAATAGGACCTTAGGTCCTGTCTTACAGGTCATAAGAATTTAAGTCCTTATGTGTAGCATTTAGTGCCTGAGTCTAGAAAATAATACTTATCAACAACTATTCGGTTGAGTGAATAGGATAAATTAAATGACAAGTCTGTGGAGTACAGTACCTGTCATAGAATCAGCCATCAGGAAATGATATCTATCTAGTGGGGCGCCTGGGCGGCTCAGTGGGTTGAGTGTCTGACTCTTGATTGCAGCTCAGGTCACGATCTCATGGTTTGTGAGTTCGAGTCCTGCATCAGGTGCAGAGCCTGCTTGGGATTCTCTGTCTCCCTCTCTGTCTGCTCCTCCCCTGCTTGCTCGCTCTCGCTCTCTCTCTCTCTCTCTCAAAAATAAACATTAAAAAAAGAAAGGATAACTAGTATCACTGTTCGTATGTGTACCAAGCATTTCGTCAACCATTGAGACTGCAGATTAATAAGGTACCATTGAACCAGCTGAGAACTGAAATTCACAAAACTTCCCCCTGAGTAAGCCTGTGGCTGAAAGAATTTAATGAGGAGCCCCAGCGATGCACAGACTCTCAGTGGAATATACAAGAATTCTGATTCCACAGACCAGCAACTCTTAAGGAATTTCAAGCATTCAAGAAAGAGGAAATGCTGACTACCTTTCTTTCAGTGTGTGTGCTCGGTCAGTTAATGTGTCTCTAATTCTGGGAGTGTTTACCTAGTGACTGGAAGCACACCTGTGTCAGGTGAGTTCCAACCCTAGAACCCCCTCCTTCACTGCTATTATCACTGACCTAATCATGTGTGTCTCCTTGAAGACAAGCATCACATGTCAGCTAACTCTGCACCCCCAGGACCTGGCACTCAGTACACAACATCTGTGTGCTGGTAGAACAGTGACCTAGCCCCAAATCAAATATACCAGAAGGAAACCTTGGGTGATTTTCAGTCCCAGGGAGAATAGCCTTCATGTTTACTAAAGTCTGCAATACTTTCAAAAACATATCCAACGTCTCTAAGTCAACATCATTATTTACATTTTAGTTTGAAAGTGCCGCAGTAAAGGGGCACCTGGGTGGCTCAGTTGGTTAAGCGCCTGACTTCAGCTCAGGTCATGATCTCACAGTTTGTGAGCTTGAGCCCTGCATTAGGCTCTGTGCTGTCAGCTTGGAGCCTGGAGCCTGCTTCAGATTCTGCGTCTCTCTCTCTCTCTCTCTGCCCCTTACCTGCTCATTCCCCGTCTGTCTCTCTCTCTGTCAAAAATAAATAAACATTAAAAAAATAATTAAAAAAGTTATGCAGTAAAGATGCTCAGGTTTCCTTGGGTCCCTGTCCAGGGCTGAGTGCCCTGCCACCAGGTGGCAGCGGGTCCATGGGCACATCCACAAGGCTCAGCAGGTGAGGGTTAGGCGTGGGTCTTGTTTTTCCCTGATTCGTCCTTGTGGGGTGGGCAGGTGGAGGAGATTTCCAGCATTCTGCGGTGCTCACTGTTTGGGCCTCCTCCTGCCCCACTTCCAGGATGCAGGGCGCCAGAGCTGCCGGGCGGCTCCAGTCCCTGCATGGAAGAGGCTGACTTGGAGAGCGTGTGCACACCCTGGGAAAGCAGACCCCGCGATCTGGATCTGCTACAGGGCTTTCTGTTCTTGCCCTGAAAACACACACTCGAAACACAATGAAGAGTGAGGGTGGCAGGAATCTGGGGCAGGCAAAATGTGATTTCCTGCAAGCGCCCCTCCATTCCCCAAAGACTGAAAAGACAGAGAATAAAAATTTGAGGGGGAAAAATGGAGTGCAAGCACTTCAGACTTCAGAGAGAACACAGGGCTGACAGAAAAGGCAAATAAATGTTTAGAAAGTTATGAGAGACCATGGAATGCAAATTGCCAGGGGACAAAGAAGGCGAGCTGCTGTGTCGTTTCAAGCTCTTGATGAGAAACTTAATTTGCTGGATTCACAATGAAGGCACTCGGTTCCGAGTTCAAAGCCTCCCTCCAGATCTGTGGAGCTCCAACTCACCCTGCCCAGAGCCTGGCGACATGGCGGCAGAGGAAGACCACCACTGGCGTCCCTGGAGCCCTGCTGCATGCCAGACCCTGTGCTGGGCGCCAAAAATGAGCATTAGAAGTGCTTTTGCATTCGTTCACATGCAAACTTGCTTTCACAACTGCTCTGTGTGGTGGATATTCTAACCCCAACAGACAGGGGAAAACCCTGAGCTCTGAGAGGTAAAGGAACAGCCCAAAGGTCACCAAGCTGGTCAATGGCAGCAGAGTGACTCAAATGTCCTTTCCTAGATTCCAGATTGCAATGCACTAAAATCCTGTCTCTGGAGAGCTTATCCACGACTGAAGTCCACGCTAGGTCACTGTAACAGAGTCACATAGGCTGCTCCTAAAACCGTCTGCCAGTCCATCCATCCATCCTTCCTTCCTTCCTTCCTTCCTCCCTCCCTCTCTTCCTTCCTTCCTTCCTTCCTGCCTATAAGTATTTACTGAGCTCATAATGTTGGCAAGGGTAGGAGATCTAACAGCAAATGTACAGATCGATCCTCGGCCCTCCTGGAGCTCACATTCTGGTGAGTGGAGTATGGTGACACAAAATGAAAGGTGTCTTAGATGTTGGCAAGTGTCATGGTGAAAACCAAAGCTGTGGGTAGACAGAACATGCAGAGTGGAGAGCGTGATTTTATACAAAGTGGTCAGGAAGCCCACATGGATTACAACAGCAGGGTGCACAGCCCTTTAGACCTTTATATAACATCCACAGCTCTCTCTCCTGACTCACTGTTACCGTGTGAGGAAGGTGTTCTTGGCTCCCAAGCTCCCTACAGCTGAGTTCTCTTTACATGCTTTGTGGAGCTCTCCTGCCTCACTGGCTGGGGAGACAGAAGGAGGGGGCCGCTGTGAATGCGTCTGCCTGTCCAGATCAATACTTAAGAAGTCTTCATGCAGAATGCCACACAAGCCCAGAGGGCCTGGGAGCACCCCTCAAAACAATTTTTCCCTTAAGGCCTTGAGAGCTGGAGTCCAGAGCTTTGCACCAGTCAGGAGCCCTGTGCCCCTTTAGAAATGTAAATGACACAGCACACAGGCATGTGTGAACCCCTTATAAGCAGCAGGGAAGGGGAGCTGGAATTCCAAGTCTGGAGTTAATGGAGATCCTGGATCATGGAGAGGCCCCACCTCACTGTCACCCTGGCCAGGATATGGGATGCAGGAAGCAAGAGTTTCCTATGGGGTAGAAGGCACCTTGAGAATTTTTTCCTCGGGTGGGTCACTGCCTGTCCCCCCTCTGCTGACCTGATCAGGCACCACCCTCCCACCCCAGGCCCTAGACTTCACCAAATTCCAAACATGTGTTCAGGGAAGTAAACCTGTGACGCCCATATGCAAGGCCCACCGCTGTTGTGGGAGCCCTGGGGCAGGGCTGGCTCTTCCAGCTGTGGGAGAGAAAGGCAAACTGGGGGGCTCCGTGCAGCATCAGCCATTAGCCCTCCTGTGAAGTTCCCACCCACGTAACTCCCCAGGAAGCAAAAGAGGGAAAGTGATAGCACAGATGCAGCCCCTTCTGACTCGCCCGAGCACGAGAAGGCAGGAGTTGTTCACAGGCTTTGGCACGAGGACCATCACCAAGAACAAGGTGCATGTTCTTCTCAACAGACCAAAGCTCTGATCTCCTCCAACCCTCTTCCTTCCCCAGACAAGGAGTGCTCTTATTCGTTTATACACTGACAGCCTGTCGGAGGTAGGCCTGCAGTTAAGTATCAGCAGGATAAACAAAAGACTAGCTTTGCTGAGCTCTGGGGACAGGTGAGTGGAACACAGGACCGTCGTGATCCCCGTCCTCATGGAGTTGGCAGCCTGGGGAGGACTCCCAGCACGGGCTTATTTCACCCCCTGGAGGCCCCAAGTCCCACTCACTGGGAATGGCTGGAGCAGTGCAGGGACCCAGTGAGGCTCTGAGGCTGGAGTGCTGAATGCGTCCTGCAGCCTGGCCTCTGATCTGCCCGACTCCCCGGGGCTTACCACCCCCACTGCCTACCCTTCCCACTTGTCCACACACAAGAGACATTCCCGGAGCTCCAGCATCAACCTTTCAGTCCCTCGTAGCTGCGGGAAGCCTGAAGACCATCTACGAAACAAGGGTGTTCACATTCCCAGACAAGCTGGATGGGAGTTCTTCCTGGTGCACTCTGAAGCACAAACGGGAAACTAAGTCAGGTTCTTTACTCAGAACAAGGACTTGATAAGAGGAGAAAACTACCAGGAGACTGAGCCTTTTTCTGATCTCCTGATGAAGTATTTCTAGCCAACAGCTCTCCTGACCTACTTTCTCTGATTCTGAGAGCCACGTTTCAGCTGTCTTGAGCAGGTCCGTGTGGCTACCTGAAGTCCCAACATGACTGCAGAATGATTCTCCAGTCTGGACCTCCACACACCCTCTTCACCCTGTACTGTTTGCCAAGTCCATGTTCATTCTAGTATTTATTTAATAGCTGCTTGTAAATTAACCTTGCTCCTTACCACACACATGTATGTAAGTGTGTGTGTGTGTGTGTGTGTGTGTGTGTGTGTATGGCGTGTGTGTAGATGCAGCTTCATTCTATCAATAACTGTGCAGTCGCGGTTTTGATATAGTTGATCAATGTCCCAGGTTTTTTTCTAATGCACATTAAAATACATAACTGTAAAAAAGAAAAACCATTCCTCCGCCACTGGGTCATCACATCTCACCTTCACAGCCATGTGATGGGGCAGGCATCTACAGCCTGTGACCCTCATTCTAGGGAAGAAGGGACCAGGACCCTGAGACGGAGGAGCCCTGCTGGAGGTGACACCGACCGTAAAGGGGAGCAGGAACTCCAGCCTGGGCCTTCCTGATGGTTCACGGCCTCGGTGTGGGCACAGGGGAACACCAAGAACTGTGTGGTGTGGATCTGTTATTTTCTTCTTCACATCTCACCTTCCTTCACTTCTATTCTCTTGCCCAGAGCCCAGAACCCAGAAACCCTGGGCTCGAAGTCCTAACTGGGCCACTGAGCTGCTGTGTGGCCACAGGCCAGTAGCTCAGCTCCTCTGACCTGGATCTGTCCACTGAGTGGCCATTCTAGCTGGGGTATGGTGATCCTGCAGACCAACGCACAGGCTGTCTTCCCTCAGCACGCAGAGATAGAGCTGTGTGATGTGCTGGCCTCCAAAGTTAGAGGAGGTGTCAAGACCCCTCCACAGATTCTAGGTTACCACACCACCCCACCACCAGCCTTTCAGCCCCCAGAGCAGACAGAAAGCTGACTCGGGGCTCCTCCCACCTCCCTTTCAGCCATGCTGGGCCCTTCCCGCAACACACCCCTGCTTCCAAAACTACCAGTTATGTGGAGTTTTGTTTACCCTTCCCTCCTGCGGTCACTATCTTTACCTCTACCCCAGACAGTTAACTATCTCTGTTGTTTTTGGTGGGCATGCTCATACAAGGAGAATCAAGACACATTACAACTCACAGATCTGGTAAACTGTAGGTTTTTAAATGTTTAGCTAAAGCAATAGAATCTTTCTTTAAAAATCTCCAAATAGCTTTGGCTCTTATCATCATCCAGCAAACGTTTATTGAGCACCTACTATGTACCAGGCACTGAGCTAGCTAGGGATTGGCGATACGGTGGTGGGCAAAACAGACACAGACCTTGCTTCCAAGCTGTCTTCTCTTGGAGGAGCTTCCTGGCCACACTCTTCCAAGCACACTCCTTGCCACTCCACACTGGTCTCTGTGGGTCCTGTCACTATTTAATGGATTGCATAGTTTATTTTTTATTCTGTTTACTGCTTTCTTCTTTGGCATATAAACTCCATGGGGAAGGGATCATTATTTTGCCCAATGTCCACGCTATATCCCTGATACCTATAATAATCTCTGATAGAGAGTAGGCACTTAGTAAATATCTGTTAAGTGAATGAATGGACATGAAACAAATCACACATGTAATACATACATACATGTATATACCTATATAAATATTTCCATACATTCATGGTAAGTGCTTTGGAAAATAAGTATGAAATACTAGAGGGTGCATGGATGGCAGTTGGGAAAGGCTTGCCTGGAAAAGTGATGTTTAAACTGAGTCCTAAAGGATGAGTGGATGTTGGGCAAGGTGCAGAAGGACAGTCTGGGAAGGAAAGAGGGGGCGTCCTCAGCAGAGAAGCAACATAAGCAAAGGCCCTGAGGCAGAAAAAAGGCCAGTATCTGGAATGAACTGAGAGAAGGGGAGAATGATGGGGATGCAGCAAGGAGACATCTCGAGGAAGCGCTTGGAGGCCCTTATTTGGATCTTATTCCAAAGACCACAGGGAACTCCAGAAAAGATTTAAGCAAAGAGGTGCCTGTCAGCCTTACATTTCAAAAAGATCACTCTGCTGCTGATTCAGAGTGGCCTATGTGGCCAAGGGGTAAGGGACATTTCTGGGAGACCAGTTAGGAGGCTACTCTCAAGTGGGAGATGGTGTTGTCTAGACCAGGCTGGTGGCAGCAGTGGTAGAGAGCAACATGGATGGAGTGGGGGGAGTCAAGTGGAGATCAGAGGCCAACAAGTATCCCTTTATGGGCACTTGAAGATTCTGCAGCTCATAGTTAGCACCTTTTTCTAGAAAAGGCCAAATAGTAAATATTTTAGGTTTTGCAGGTATGCAGTAAAGAGCTACCACAGCAGGCCTAGGCTCCTGGCTCATATCTGAGAATGTAGCCAAGGAGTCCCCTGATACTAAGTCACACAGTCATTCCGTATGCCAAGGGCACTGTATTCTGTGGTACCAGCCTGCCTGGACTATCTGTGCAAGCAATACAATTTACAGTGAGCATCTGCTTTCCTTCTGAAGGTCTGGAATTCTGGAGGCCATGTGGTCGATCACATGACCAGAAAGTACCTGCACACTTAACAAAACTGCCCCATTAAAAACCTGAATTCTGACTGATCTCTGGGGAGAAATACTGCCCACATGTTTCTGCATTTTGATGCTGCAAGAAAGAACATGTTCTGTGTGGCTCCTCCAGCAGGAGGCTGTGAGGGGGCCCATGCATGGATTCCTCCAGACTTGACGTGATGTGTCTTTTTCTCTCATTGATGATGGAAATAAGCCATATTAAAAAGTATGACTGCTCTGAGTCCTCTAAGCCCCTCTAGTGAATCACTCAATGTGTGTGTGGGGGGGAGGGGCGGGATCTTGGGATTCTTGACACAAGGGGTCATGTGGTTTCTGTCTCAGCCTCTCATCTCTGCCTCTGAGTTATGCCTTTGAGCGGCCACAACAATATGGGGAAAAATAAGTAACAAGGCAGTTGTCCAATAAGAGTTTATTTACAGAAATGCGTAGCAGGCTGAATGTGCCTCTCAGTCTCTTGGTCAACCCATGTTCATGGAAAATGCAGAAACCTCTGAATCCACTTTGAACCTGCTCAATGAAATCAAACTTTTTCTTGCATTCATGGGAAAACCAAGGCCCAGAATGAGAAAAAAAGAAGCAATCTGTCCAGGGTCACTTGGGATCAGCAGCAGAGCCCGAGGAGAACCAGGTCCTGAGTGCTGGCCCAAGTTGCTTACCAGGACTCCAAGCAGCCATTCCACAGAGCAGCCTTGCAGGTGAGTGCTGGCCTGGGATCTGAGGCCTGAGAGGAAGGGGTGGCAGGAAACTGGCACAATGAGGCAGACAGTGTGAGTGGTGAAGCGTCTGGCTTCCCCTCTGTTCTGCGTGTGGGTGTGAGGTGTGTGGGTGTGTGTGTGTGTATGTGTACATAGGGCTCTATGGTTGTAGGTGCTGGCTGGGTTTTCCCAAACCCTTCTGATTATCAGAATCTCCTCTGCAGCTTCCTGAAAATAGAGATAGACAGGTGCCATCTCACAATCCCTCCAACTGCACTCTTAACATGTTCCAAGGGGTTCTGATGAACAGGTAGGTTTGGAAAATGTGGGTGATGCCGAGGCTCTCTTTCCTGATAGACCTTGAGGAACAGGATAAGGCAGGCCATGAGCAGAGGAAAGAACAGGAAATCTGTATGGGGCCAAGACTTTGTGAATCTGACAAAAAGGCACAGACCAGTGATTCTGGAAATATGTTTTCCAAAACTGACTCTCCAACCGAGCCTTTGCCATCAGAGTCTGGAGTTGGTGAGGCCAACAGTCAGGAGCCAATTTGCTTCTTCCTAGGGATTCTGCCTGCAATTCAGGATGCGGCATCAGGTGCCAGTGGTGCTTGAGCCTCAGGGACCCCTCACAGCACAACAAACTGAGAGAGAAATGAGTTCGCATTGCCACTCCACCACGGACCTTCATCAGTGTGATGAGCTCTGCCTGAGCTGCAATAGCTCGCCCTCCATAAACCTTCCCACCCATGTTCTCCAAACAGGGGGAGGCTAGAAGACAGACTCGGAGTCGCTTGCAGGCTCATCTGCTACAAATACAGATTCTACATTCTAATGCATGATATATTTAGGTTTGTTTTAATAGAAAAATGGGTGCCCCTATGTTCATCACAGCATTATTCACAATAGCCAAATTATAAGAGCCAGCCCAAGTGTCCACTGATTGATGAGCGGATAAAGAAAATATGATCTACAGATACAATGGAATATTATTCAGTCATAAAGAAGAATGAAATCTTGCCATTGGAACAACATGGATGGACCTGGAGGTACTATGCTAAGTGAAATAAGTCAGAGAAAGACAAATACTGTATGATTTCACTTATATGTGGAATCTAAAAAAAAAGTTAAAACATAAACAGACTCTTAGATACAGATAACAATCTGTATCTGGTTGCTAGGATGGGGGTAGGCAAAATAGAGGAAAGGGATTAAAAGGTACAAACTTCCAGTTATAAAATAAATAAGGCACAGGGATACAATATACACTATATGGAATATAGTTGATAAAATATAGCAACTGTGTATGGTGACAGCTAGATTTTGTAATATGTAAAAATGCTGAATCACTATGTTGTACACCTGAAACTAATATAACATTGTATATCAACTATACCTCAGTTAAAAAAATGGATGTCTCCTCATCCATCACATGTCTTTGAGCAAATTATCTGACACCCTGGAATTACCTGGTAGCCTTTAGAAGATACTGATACCTAGGACCCACCCTCAGAAAATTTAATTGTATTCATCTGGGTTACGCTCTGAGAATTGGGATTTTTCAAAAGTTCCCAGGAGCTCCTACCAGGTAGGGAGGTTGAGCACTTCAGGGTCTGCAAGATGTCTGTTTTCTTCTCCGGTCTAACACACACCCAGGCACACCATCACTGCTCACATAGAGAAGCTGAGGGATAAATAGTCACTATCCAAGATTCAGAACGATCAGTGCCCTTCTGGACACAACAAACAGGTGAATCGGTTTTTGCCACCCATTCTCTTTCTGCAAGCTACATGCACAAGGAAAATCAGTCACTAACAAAGACCTAGCTGCTCTCACTGAGATGCATGGCTTGTGGGGATCTGTGATCTTAGGCAGGAGGAAGAAGTTTCTATTTTCATTTACCTCTAACAAATTTAGCATTTCTTCAGTTATGAATGTAGACAACCAACTACAGAATTGTTAGCAGGAGAAATCGCAGATCCTTTCATATCACAGTATCTGTATCTCCAAGCATCACTTATGCTCATTGTGACCTTAAAACCATAAAAATCACTGGACCTGTTGCTGGATCTTGCTCTTTGACATACTGATAAACAAGCACATATATTATTACCATGTCACAAATCTGTCTTTTACTAGTGTTTTGGTGTCTGTATTTCAATATATTGAATTTCCTATGCATTTAATTGATGCATGGAAAATGATTATTGTGAGAAGGGGTCCACAGGCTTCTACATGCTCAGCCAGCTGCTAAGCCCCCGTGGCTGGCAGCAGAGGCCTGCAGAGGGCGCCCCAGGGGTGATGGGCAATTGGACACAGAGCAAGCAACTTTACCTGTGGGTCGGAGAGCCGGGAGAGGTCAGGATACAGGTAGAACTTGATGCCTTCGGAGGCCCCAGGCAAGGTGACCCCTCGGATCAGCAGAATCAGAAGCATGATATAGGGAAATGTTGCAGTGACGTATACAACCTGCCCAGGGGAGGAGAGGAAAGAATCAAGAAGGGGTGATGGTGGTGGGCAACGTGGCTGGCCCCTTAACTTTTGGCCAGGAGCAGTGGACTTCCCAGTGCAGTAATACATGAAACCCCCAACGTGGCTTCCTCTCCCACCTCATCTCTTGCCACCGTCCGCTCAGGGGCCTGGTCTTTCGGCGAGTATCTAGTGAATGCCTACAGCAATGCTTGATATCAGTGCTTTTCAATCATTTGTGACCACAACCCACAGAAGGAAATACATATGCTATCAAAATCCCATACACATTGAGCTGAAACAGGATGTTCCACAAAATACTCACTTACATGTGTGACACACTCAATATTTTCTATCAGATTCTACTTCATGTTTTTATAAGTTTGGTTATGACCCTCTAAATTTAGGTCACGATTCACCAATGGACCCACGTTTTTTAAAAAGACTGCTTTTAATGTTCATCAAGTTTTAACAGCCAAGGACAGAATAGAAAGGTATGGAGGAGGGGCACCTAAATGGCCCAGTGGGTTGAGTGTCTGACTCTTGACTTCGACTCAGGTCATGATCTCAGTGTTTGTGTATCGGGCTCTATGCTGACAGTGTGGAGCCTGCTGTCTTTCTCCCTCTCTCTCTGATCCTCCCCTGCTCACATGCCCTCTCTAAATAAATAAAAAATAAATACAAAGAAAAGAAAAGAAAAAGAAAAGCACAGTGGAGAAGGGGAGGGAAGCTATCTGGGGCAAGAAAGACCCAGTGTTTTCCTGGGATCATTTCAGCTTGGTGTGCCTAGAGGCAGGTGATGGGACCCAACGGACCTGGGCAGCCCTTTCAGCCCACGGATTCTGTGCAAGGAACACAATCTTCCCTGGGTTTCCTCACACAAGCATCGCTTCTAAGCAAACAGCAATGCCCTCAAGACTCCAGGAGTTCCTGTCCTGGGGCCACCACCTCTCCTGGAGGTCCAAGCAGGACTCAGTGTCTCCCCCAGGTCTGATTTTTCCTCCTTTGTCACATTCTCTTCTGTAATTGCTTCATCATGTGCTCTTCGTGGGGGCTGCCTGTTCCATCTGTTTACATCAGCAACTTGTCAACATTTGGGGGCCATGGATGCCTCTGAGAATCTGAGAACAGCCACAGACTCTCCCCTCTGCCCCCAGAGGTGCACAGACACAGATATGTGGACCAGCTTATGGATGGCTCAGAGACTCAGACTGCTCTGGTAAAGGACCTGTGCTGAATGGTCTTAATTCTTCTAGTAGAAACCCTTTCCAACTGAGGGTTTCTTTTACCGGTGGACCAGCCTTTCACTCAGCTTTTGCATTTATTCATTTACTCATTCATTCACCTACTTACTCACCAAAACCACTCCTATGTACCAAGCACTGAGTTAGACACTGGGATATTCAAATGAGTCTCAAATGGAAGTTTCTGCTTCAAGAGGCCTCCCCACTGGTAGAAAAGACAGATGTGTAGGTAAGTAGATGATTAATGCATTATGTAATCAGGGGAGTGTAAAGATGGAGGTGCACCGAGTAACTAATCACAGGGGCAGTCAGGGAGGGCTTCTCTAAGGAGGTGATCCATATATTGGACCATAACGGATAAATAAGGAGTTCAGGACATGGGAAATGGGGGCAGAGGGAAGAAGAGAATAAAATCTTACTAAATGCAAGCCACTTTACCAATGACAGTAGAAATAGTTACATTTATACAGCATTTCCTCTTGAATTTTTTCTTGTACTATTTATTTTATTATCATATAAGTTAACATCTTAGAAAAACTGAAATAGAGACACTACATATGGTAGGACACACAGTGATTCTTCTGTTAACTGTGCTGTTACTTCATTGAAGAATGGTCGTATATGCATTAGAGGGACTGAAGGGGACAGGAACATGACAAAACAATAATAAAAAAATTACCGCTTCTTTACACTTAACCTACAAACAACAAAGTAAGAGACCATACTTTATATAAATGCAAATGTAAGTCATTCAGTTGGTAAGGGACAAAGCTGGGATTTAAACCCAGTCCTCAAAAACAGCAGAGAGTGGTGTCACTGGGTCCTGCTTGGATTGTTTCGTCCAGACATGGTCCCCAGCCCACTCACAGCCCTGCCCCGGCCCTTTCAGGATCCTGTTTCCAAACCAACAGTTGGCTCTACTGACATGTCAGCCAGTTATTTCAAATGATCTCTTGCTATAATATATAATGTAATCCAGGTGAATGCAAGTCAGATATATAAGAATCAGAGCCCATGGCTGATATTAATAGTCAAAACTTAAAGGCCAGCAGTGAATAGGGTAGATGGTTCCAGCCTAGAAGGCCAATCGTGGTATAAAAGCTCCCATTTCCCTTAGCCTTGCAGGCACAATCTATCATGGATCTTCAGCATTTCATATAAATTCTTGATTATCTTCCTTCAAAATGAAGCCCCACACTGGTCAGCCAGCTTATGTCTATGAAAAGACAGGGGGAAGCTAAAATCTATTGCTTTTAATTACCTAATTTCCACTTTTGTCTCTGTGACATAGAAGATTAATTATCCAGAACGCCCAGGCCCTGAATGATGAATTTTCTACCTTAACCCCCAATGCTCATAAAATGTAAGGGAAAGAATGTTATCATATAAAATAGAAGAACTTAAAATCAAAGGACTGTATCTTTACTCTGTGGGACCACCTTGATGTGACTCAACTTGTCAGTTATAGTCCACCTGGTCTTTTTTTTTTTTTTTTTGAGAGAGAGAGAGAGAGGGAGAGAGAGAACAGGATAGAGGAGCAGAGGGAGAGAATTTTAGGCAGGTTCCATGCTAAGCTGATGTGGGGCTTGATCCCAGGACTCTGGGATCATGACCTGAGCCAAAATTAAGAGTCAAGTCGGATACTCAACCAACTGAGCCACCCAGGTGCCCCTCCACCGTCTGTTTTTGAGTGAACATTAAGGGGGTCACTTATAATCCGGCCAAATGCACCCTCACTATGCCCTCAGCAACATACACAGCAGACTGCTCCTCAATGACCACAGTGGCATGACTTATTAAATAGCTAATAACTATTTTGAAGTTAATTCCATTGTTTAAAGTTCTAAATGCATGTTCTGCTTCTATGTTACATTGTGGAGAACTACCCTCCCTCCACTGGTATCCACATCTTCATTTTTACATTAAAAAAATAAAACCATAAGAGAAATAAAATATTCAGATGAACTGCTCAAAGACCACAGTACAGATAATGACTTAGGCTGCCAAAATGAAACCACCGGCTGGCAGGCGTTAGCTAGAAAAATCTTTCTGTGAGCTGAGGTTTGAGAGCCTCAAGTCAAGGAACAAAAGGTGGTTTAGGGGCATCATTATGTAATGGACACAAGCGGAGAGGGGTATGAAAGTTGAAAATGCAATGCTGGGGACAGCCTGTATCTGACACTGGTCCCAGTTCTCCTAATGGCTCCTTTCTGATTTGTTTCTGCCCTCAGCTATACCAGGCATTTGGACATCATCTTTGATTTTTCCTGAGAACAGCTGTAGACTGTCCAGACAATACAGATCTTGTCATTAAGAGATTGTACATCAATGGCATGTACACTGCCCTACCCCTCCTGTGCTCATGGCAGACATCACTAATCAATCACAATACTCTATGCAGCTAAGCCTAGACAAAGCATCAGAACCCTCCACAGTACTCCAGCAGCCTCCAAAAATAGCTGGGAAGAAACCCAGTATCTGCTACCCTTGATCTGGACCAATTTTCATTTATACATTCACAGTCTCCTGCAGGTCATTAGTCCCTGTGCCCAGAATGGTAAGACCTGGGTCTCGTGCTTAAAGAAAGAACTGCTGAATGTGCATACCTGAATGGGATTCCTGGGGTCATGACACCCAAAGAAGCAGTGTGAAACAGGAAAAGGAGGCTAGAGAGACAGGTTAGAAGGTTCTTTGTGAGTGGATTCAGCCTTTGGGCTCTGACAGTAGAGTTGCAGCTGGATCTCCAAGGATAAGCAGGAACGGGAGAGGCTGAGTCTAGCAGGGAAGACAGAGAGCTAGCCAACAAGGTGGAATTTGGCTGAGAACAGTCCCCTGGGTTGTCCTCTAGGTGTCCAAACTAGAGTCTGCCTCCCCTCTTTCTCCAGCTGCTTCCCCCATTCAATCAGTGGTATCAAGACTCACCAACTGATCTCCAACTATATTCTGAAATTACACCCCCTCTTCAGCCCCCTCACCAAGGACTCTCATTATCTTCCTTCTCCATCACACACCAGTACCACTCCATCTACACTGTAGCCGAGTTTCAAAACCGTGAATTCAGCATGTGTCTTCCCGCTTCTCAGAGTCTGCCCTCCCCAACCTCACACACATTCAAGGTTGTGGGATATCATGCGAAGGATTAGGCTTCGATTCAGATGAGCCTGCATTCAAATCTTGGCTCTGCTCTGACTTGCTGTGTGACTTGACCAGTCTCCATCCTTCCTCCAACGACTCCGTCCTCTGTTGTTCCAGGTTCCTCGGCCTTGGGGACCATGCCAGGCTCCTTCACATCTCTGTATCTTTTCATGCCTTCTTTTATTGGTACTATTCAACCCCAGATGTTTGTCCTGAGTGTGTTTGAATCCCCACAAGGCTGAGGACTCCTCAAAGTCATCCAGCTGTGATATCATTGTCCTACCTACTTTATACATCAGACAGCAGAGGTCCAGAGTGGTGGATCTGAAGTACAGTAGCCTCCCCTCCCCCCATCTCCATAGGGGATATGTTCCAAGACTCCATACAGGTAGGACTGAACCCTGTATATACTATGTTTTTTCCTATATGTATATACTATGAAAAGTAAATTTATAAATTAGGCACAGTAAGAGATTAACATTAACTAACATTAACTAAGAATAAACTAGAACAATTATAGTAATATACTGCAATAAAAGTTGAGTGAATGGGGCCTCTTCTCTCCCCAAATACCTCACTGTACTGTATTTATCCCTCTTGTGATGTTGTGAGATGATCAAGTGCCTATGTGATGAAAAGCGAGGTGAATGCTGCAGACTACTGTGACACAGCCTTAGGCTACTATTGACCTTCTGACATCAGGAGGATCATCTGCTTCCTGTGAGGAACTGAAACTGCAGAAAGAAAACCATGAATAAGGGGCGGGGACTACTGTACCTCAGTCTCAGCTCAGGACTCCCCCTCTAAAGCTGTAAGCTATGCCATCAGCCCACCTGCTGGGAGAGGCTGGAGTGCCACTTCCTCCCTCCTCCTTCCCTGACCGCATCCCCATCACTCCACCACCCTCTGGTCGGTCCCCTCTAGCTTCCCTTCACTTGCTGTTTTATCACCTTGTAAGTTTAAGATTTCTAAAACATATGCTCCTTGAGGAAAGGGAGTTTTGTCTTTTACTTGCCCTGCTGTATCCACAGGGCCCAGGAGAGCACCAGGTATGCAAAACAAGCTCAATAAACATTTGCTGGATGGATGAACAAGCAAACAGGCTGAGGTCCGAGATGCTAAGGTTAGACTGCAGGGCTTCAGAACACCATGGTGTGCTTCCTCTGCTAGAAACGCTGGGTCCACATAAAATGGGATTCAGAAGCTTGAATCTGATTTTAGGAGGAGTGTTTATAAATAAGGGAATGAGAGATCTGGCTTTAAAAGACAGATCAGTCCAGATACAGAGGGTAAGGACAAGGTACTTTGCAGCAAAGTTCAGCAATGGCTTTCAGGATGCCTGAGGCTACAAGAGTCCCTGGAAGAACCAAGCAGGGCTTGGGCATTTAGCTAAATTATGCAGTGTTTGCTGATGGGCACAATAAGTCACTGACCAGATACCCTCAAGCCTGGCTGGTGGCTCAGACCCAGAGAAGTGTGCGTGGGGAAGGAGGGTCTCCTCTGTCAGATGTCAGAGGCCCCTGAAGTGAGGCTCTGGCCCCAAGCACATCCCTTGGTTAAGGAAGACATTTTTGTTGTTGTTGTTGTTTTTTTTACTATTGTTTAATTTCCTTTCTGAAGGTCAAGTCCTCTTGAATATAAAGGTTAGCACGCTTGGTGGTAATTATACTGTATCCTGTTTTAATTGACTCTAATTGTACATTTGCATTCCAATACTGGAATTGTGGAGCATTTTCCCTCTACTTCCAGGACACAGCTATTTATTTCATAGCAGGGAGGTTGTCTGATCATTGAGAACATGACAAAAGTTGCAGAAAGGCTGCCCCTCCCTAAGTTTTCCAGGATAATGGGATCAATTGGAAAGTTGAGCCTTGTTCAAAAGGCTCTGGGAAAGCAGGGTGGTGTGGGGGCAAAGACACAGAACCACAGGGTCAGAAGATCCACTATAATAAGTGGGTTGAGCAAGTCCATACCCTCTCTGGGCTGGCATTTTAACCATCTACAAGAGGCAGGAATGAACTAATCCAGGCTTCAATCATTCTTATACCATTGTTTTTTCTTTTGCCATATAGTTGTATATTTTTGCATTATTTACTTAATATTTTCTATAATTCAATATTATCTCTTATGTTCAATAAATATATAATGGAAAAGCTGAACTACCACCACAGCAGAAAACCATTATCTCTAAGGACAAATATAGAGGGTAAGTGCAAAAATGAATGCAATGAAAATAAAACAAGATTAAATTATAGCCAAAGGCTCTGAGTCTGAGCTACGTTCTCTATTTGTTCAAAAGCAAGAGTAGCAAGTGTCAGGGAGGCACTAAAAGATGAAGGAGCTAACTGCACCTTTTGCCTTAAGCAACATGGAAAGGGAATATTATCTTTTTATGTGATCGGATGTTCTTTAATCCAGGCTCATGTATCACTAAAATCATCCTGTAGACTGTCAGTAGGGAAAAAAAACCCACTTCCTATATTTGTGGGATAGATCAGATGGATGATCACTGGGGTCCTTCTCAGCAACCACAGCGTTTTCTAGAACAGTCCAGTTAACCATAACCCTTTCAAAAGACCAGGATTTGTAGAGCTATCCAAGGTCCTGATACTAATTTATTTATTTATTTATTTATTATTTATTTATTTTATTTTATTTTATTTTATTTTTTTAATACAGTTTATTTTTTAACATATGCAATTATTTTCCGTCATTTACAATACAGTAGTTTCAATGATACTCCAAACAGAAAAGCAAAGTAAAAAATCAAAACCCCCACTTCTATTTCATGTAATTAGACTTATACAGAAATTAGCAGGTTAGGCACCAACTAGTTAATCACCTAATTTCACAGCTATCTGAAGTGGCAGTTGTAATATAGCAGCTTATCTATGATACATTCAAGATACATGATATAATTTATTACTTGCCCATAAGCTAAAACACAGCCTGCTTAATACCTTTCCTTAAATTCCACCTCTATACTACAGTATACTTGAGGTCCATGCAAAAAAAGTAGCTACTTTTTATATAGAAAATGGATGATTAAGTCTTTGGTGCTGTAAAAGC
>NC_043711.1:51679608-51702535 GCF_006229205.1 Suricata suricatta
TTGTAATATAGCAGCTTATCTATGATACATTCAAGATACATGATATAATTTATTACTTGCCCATAAGCTAAAACACAGCCTGCTTAATACCTTTCCTTAAATTCCACCTCTATACTACAGTATACTTGAGGTCCATGCAAAAAAAGTAGCTACTTTTTATATAGAAAATGGATGATTAAGTCTTTGGTGCTGTAAAAGCAACTTCAATTAAACATAACCACCCCCACCACCATAAAAAGAAGAGAAAAAAAAAGTAAAGAAAATAATAAGGGAAAAACCCAAGACACACTCCCTACGGGGGAAAAAAAACAAACCAGCATGTAATTTCTGTCCTTGACAGAATGTATTAAATAAGCAAACACCACCAACAAGCAAAACAAGTACTACAATGTAAAAATATTTTAAAAAATGATAACCCCTCACATGCATAAATGAAAGGTTGCACACAAAGAACTCACATCTTTTCAAGCTTCAATGGTAAATATTCTGCTACTATGTATTAAATACTGCATGGTTTGCCCAAGCTAAGATGAAACCACATCACAAATCAATAAACATTTTGCATTTTCTTTCATTATCTACTCAAAGTCATGCCTACTGCACCTCTAAACATTTCATTAAATCCAATTATACAGCAAACATTTAGGCTGAACCTTCTGAAAGCCAGCTACCCGGGGCCTTGGAAGATGCTGCTGGTAATTGAGCTTTGCTGGGTGCCAAAGATGTGTCTTACGCTATCTCTAACTGGTCTTCATTACGCTTTAATAGATTCTATCCTCATTTTACAGACAAAAGCAAACAAACAAAACAAAAATAAAAACACTTGAGGATGAAAGAAAGAAGTGGCTTGTGCCAGGTTACAAAATGGTAAGTGATCAGAAAGAAGTCAGCTCTCTCCACCATAGAAGCATGCTCCATGCCACAAACCTGGCCAGACATGCCTTCCTATTTTCAACTCCTGTTTCTTCCTCTGTTTGTCCTTAACTTTAAAGATTCAGTTTGCTTGACTTTTGGCAGCAACACATCGTAGCCCATGACCCCAGTGTGGGAAACATTGTGTTAGTCTAGCCCTCCCCCACTTCCTTTCTAGCTGGGTTTGCCTCTGTGCATAGGGTACATATGCACAGTACATATGGTTGCAATCCTTAGAGAATCCATGTTTTTAATACCAACAGATTTTCCCCAGTGTTGGTCTTTGAGGGAAAAATACCTGAATTCCTAGGTAGGAACACCCCAGCAGGCACCAAATAATCTGGTATGACCTCCACTAGGATGTTACTCATCTCTCAAAACAAGGTGCTAGGAGAATGTGGATCTGAAGAAGGGATGTCCCATGGATACATCTGGCCTCTTCACCCTTTTTAGAGGCATTATTCTTAGACCCTTCTAATAGAAACAGGAAATAAAGAAAAAAAGTTTGGTTTTAAACAATCAAATTCTAAATAGGTGGAAGGAGCCATGTTTTCACAAGAATAAAGTGAAAATATTCACTATTCAAGGAAATAATGGTATTTAAGCAATGCAGAAATATTTCCATGGGAAGTTAAAATTATAATTAAATTTTTTTAAATGTTTATTTATTATTGAGACAGAGAGAAGCAGAGCATGAGCAGGGGAGGGGCAGAGAGAGAGTGAGACACAGAATCCAAAGCAGGCTCCAGACTCTGAGCTGTCAGCATAGAGCCAGATGCAGGGCTCAAACCCACGAACCATGATATCAGGACCTGAGCTGAAGTCAGATGCTTAACTGACTGAGCCACCCAGGTGCCCCTGAAGTTATAATTTTTATGCAGTCATATGGAGTGTTATCATTATCTATGAAAGGTCATCCATGTGTGGAGCCTAAAATCACCAGCTAGTCTTGGGATCCCTGTTTCAGGGTATTGTCCCAGATCTGGGTTGAGAGGGACAGGGTTAGAGTGGGAGGTGGCAAGCAGGGTGAGATGAACTAGTTCTAGTCCCCACTCTACCACAGCTGCGAAGACCATGAGCCCCCTTTCAAGCTTCGCTTTCCCTTTTTCTGCAGTAACAAAACTCCTAATTTTTTTTACTTGATCCAAGGCTGCCTGGAATAAAGGTAACATTTCCTAGACTCCCTTGCAGCTAGGGTGGCCATGTGACTATATTATGCACAAATTCCAGGTTGTGTCTTTAAAGGGAAGAGCTGTATCCTATTCTCTTCTTGCCTTTCCCACAGGCTGGAATGAAGACCAAGTAGTGAGACATCATAGACCATGGTAATGGGGGCAACACCATTCTAACAGAAATAGGAAATAAAGAAAAAAATACAACAGAACAGCAACAGTCTCGGTCCCCAACAGCAGGCAGCTTATACCAGGACTGTTATGGGAGGGAGAAATAAACGACCTTGTTTCCACTACTGCTTTTTGAGGTCTTCACTGTAAGAAGTCCAACATGTAACCTAAATATCTAACCTCACATTGCCTCTGTGATCTTGGATAGGCTGTGTCCTGCTCTAAGTCTGTATCATTTTTTCTGAAATGAAGGCACTAGCCCAAATGATCCACATTACTCCTTTCTACTCAGAATGAAGAAAAGATTCCAAGGATGACCTCAGAATCCTGAAGGTGGATTCTTCAGAGCCACCATCCTTCCATACCTGGAATCAACCAAGAATGGCAACAAATACAGTCAGAAAAACTTCAGAAAGGTCCAGTCAGTAGAATTAAAAGAGAAGTTATAACAGACCTGTCAAAGAGATCACCATTTCTAATAAACCACTGTTTTAACCTTCTCTGTCACAGTTTAGAATGAGGCTGACAGGGTGAGTAGCTAAATTCGGTGTGGATCACATCATCAAGTACAAAGGTGCATACATGGTTAGAAGGTCTCTGAGGTCTTCCTGAGCCTCCATCCTCTTCATGTGTGAAATGAGGATAACACCTATTTCAAAGGTTGATGTGAGAATTTGATATCACCATGCAAGGCAACTGCCATACAGACACTGCTCAATAACTGGAAAAACTGTGATTCTTTGCTGGCCATCACTGAGTCAATAAGCAATGTCCCTCAAGCCCAGTGAGGGAGTAGCCTTGGCCAGTAGAAAACTACATATCTGGGGGTCCATGGATATAAACAGAGAGACTGGAGTCATCTCTGTCTCAGCTGTAAATGGGGAGAGGAGAATGGCTCTTCAAAATCCTTATAGATTTTCTCATTAACAATTTCTCATTCTCTCATTAACAATGGGAGTGAAGTGCAAGGGGGCAGCAGCAGAAAGCTGGTGTAAAGAGGTGGTGAATCAATGGCTGGAAAAATCTAGGTGAACAGGACCAGAGATCAGAAAAACATCAGGACAGAAGGGAAGTGCACATAGCCACTGTGAGGAGGGGTAGCAGCCAGACTCTGAAATGAAGGCTAGAGGGCAGTGGGAGTAAGCCAAAGTGGCCATTATGGGTGAGAATCCTCTGGAGTCCTGACTCCAGCCAATAGTTGTGGCTGCTGAAGGGGCCAGGGTGAAAACAGTTCTTAGATGGAATAGAAGAAATTATACCAGGATAAAACCCCCTAAGACCAACGTTCCAAATTAAAAGAATAGAAGGGACTGAAAGGCTGCAGTGAAGGGAAGGATGGGCCCCAGCTGTGTCATCACAGGGACAAAGCTGGCCCTGTGAAAGGGGGGAGCCAGACTTTGAGGAGAAGCCAAGGACAATAAGCATTGCCAACCTTCATGAGGCTTTGGGAAACCAGCGAGAAAGGAGCCTTGGGGCTCCCCATTGAGGGGTATGTGGCTGTTGGGGAATCAGCTACAGCTTATGGGGGGGACTTGCTAAGATTTCTCAGATTCTGACCCCAAATTGCCACTGCCAGCCCTGATGGGTTGTGAAGGAAAGTTTAGATCAATAAAGGCATCATGGGCAAGGAACCAAACATGTGAGGAAAGGTGTTACTCTTTCTTCTTGTTGATGGTTGGGACCATAAAGATCATCTATACCCATGAACTATTCCAACTTGGAGATCCCATAGTTTTATTTATGAATCAGGGGCATGCTGATCGGAGCAGAGGGATTAAGAGGGAAAAGTGCTCTGTTCAGGAGAAATGGAAATTCAGGAGATTCCTAATAATGATGGGACTGACACTTATTGTTGGTTCTACATGCTTCCTTATTATGTTATCCAGTTCTATAAGATAAAAACCATTATCATTCCCCTTTCACAGAAGTTGAAAGTGAGGCACCCAGAAGCTGAGTATTTGGCCCATGGCTAAAGAGTTATGAAAAAAACAGGATTCAAGCTCAGGTCTGTCTGACTCCAAAACCAGCACTCAACTACTACACAGCCCCATAGGAATTCAAGTGACCCTATAATCCAACCAGCTTCATCTCACACATCTCCCTGTGGTCCCCAAACAAACCCTGCACTTTCATGGGTGGGAGCCTTTGCTTTTGTCATTCTTTTCACCTGGAAGGTTTTTTCCCCCTTTTCTAGTTACAAAATCTTGCCAACCTTCAAGACTGGTCAATTACTATGTCTTTCAGGAATCTGCATGAAATGCTCTGTCCTAGCCTACAGCACAGGGGGCAGTACAGGGGATCAACCTTGACCACAGAATAGTCAAGCTCAAATCCAGCTTCTGTCACTTTCTATGTTCATGACTGACTTTTGGCAAGTTATTGTCTTTCTAAGTCTTGATATTTTCTTCTATAAAATGGGGATAATCATTCAGCCAATTAACTTAATCCCTTTGAGTCTTGGGTTCTTAAATCTATAGAATATGGATAACAGTTCCTCTCTCCTATGGTTAAGGGTGAGAGTTAAATGAGCCAATGTCTACACAACACCAGGCACAGAGACGTGATACATCAGCCCACAGCAAACAGCCTCCCAGCCTACTCTCACTTAGTGCTGATATCATTCTACCTTCTTGTGCCTGTGCCTTTCTTTTTTTTTTTTTTAAATCTTTAAAAATTTTTTCAATGTTTGTTTATTTTTGGCCAACAGAGAGACAGAGCAAAAGCAGGGGAGGGGCAGAGAGGGAGACACAGAATCTGAAGCAGGGCCCCAGGCTCTGAGCTGTCAGCACAAAGCCCGATTCAGAGCTTGAACTCACAATGTGTAGGATCTTGACCTGGGCTGAAGTTGGATGCTTAACCAACTGAGCCACCCAGGCGCCCCTATCCTGCCTCTTTCTAAAAAGGGATCCACTGAATGGCAAGGGCCTTATTCATCTTTGCAGGCTCTGAATGCTTTTCACAAAAGCCTACACAAACTAAATAGTGGGTGGATGAACACATACTTACCTCAATAACCCAGAGAGAACAAATGGAACAAAACAGGATATAATCCCATGCGTCTGCAATGGGCTTTAAGTGTAAACAGTTCTCACTTTGAGCCTCTCCATCTGAGGATTAACAAATTTCTGTCTAATTCAATTCACCAGCCATTAATTGAGCCCACTGTGTGTCAGGCTCTCTGCTGTTTTTGGAAAGCATGCTGATGAATGAGTCAGACCCCTGGCTCTAAGGGCATACAAGCCAGCCCTAGACATGGACAGCCATACTGGGGGACCCATTCAGTGACAGCAGCAGGAGCTCAGGGACACAGCACTCTGATGAGGAAGCAGGCAGCTCACATGGCAATGGTGCAGTTGGAGAGCTTGTCATGGGCCTGGGCCATGAAGGGAGACAGACTGTCCCTATTGCTCTAAAAAGTCCTGATCTAGAATGTACTATGTGAATACATTCCTCTGAGCAAGAATGGTCAGGACACAGAGCACGTGGGGTGCTTCAGCCTGGGACCATCACCTCCAGGGAAAGAAAACAGCTTTGCATGGTAGTAGAAAAGATGGGGGCCCAGAGGTGACAAGGTACTTAAATTGCAGCCATGCTCATTAAGACGGTTGAGCCCAATTCAAATCTTTGTCCACAGGATATCTAAAAATCACTGGGTGGCAGGGGCTGGTGTTTAAGCCTATTTCATGGTGAATTAAGATTAACTAGAGAGGCAATGCTATTGATTTTTACATAGCTCCACCATAAAGACCACGAAAATGAATACAAACCCCCAAACAAGCTCAAATGACATAAATATTCCACGCAGTGTCCAGCCAAGCTTACACCAGCATTAGGAGCTATTATTTACCGCCTGGAAAACACACTTGGTACCTTGGCTAATAATGATTTAGACCCCATGCATCTCTCTTGGACTAGAAGGCTGGTGCCTCCATGGAGACCAAGAGCACCATTAAAGCACACCATTATGTCCCAGGCAGGAATTGCGGGGAGGCTGTCAGAGGAGAAGCTCCACCCTACGTCCTCTCACGCTAGTCTTTAACACGCTTCCTCGTGGTGATGGAGGTGCGGAGGAGAGCCAACGTCAGGGCGGTGGCTCCGCCAGCGAGAGCTGCCTGGATCCTGCAAGCACCACCTGTTCTCTAAGACCACTTCCCATCAGCCCACAGGCCAGTCACCTGCTGTGCTCCTGGGTCTATTCTCCTAAGGAGTCCTGGACAACACGGATCCCTCTTGTGGGAGCAACACACTCTCTTCATTTTTTGAAAGAAGAGTCCACACTTGCCTCTGTTGATGGAGACCCACCTTCCATCTGCCACCTCTTCACTCAGCAGCCACCCCAGAGGACACCAGGCATGCCTATCGAGTCAAACTCCGTAATTGCTTAGCACTTGTCCTCCAATTTTGCAGCTTTTGCTTTCCCTCATTAGATGATGCTTCCAGTTTCCTGCTTCCATTCCTCATGATTTTTTTAGTCTCTTTCACAGACTCATTTCTTCACTCATTCTTTCCATCAATTTATCATCCAATTGACCAAATTTCATGAACATGTGTCCTGTGCCAGATCCCCTGTGAGGCACAGGGGACACAGAGAAAGACAGGAATGAGCCCTATGCTCTTTCACAGTTGCACTTGGCTCTCTGTAGATTCCAAAGCTGACTCCCCAAAATCTGGCCTCACCCGACCTCTATTTGTTCTCTGCCCACTCCCCTGACTTGTCTTTCCTCCTCCAGTAGTTTTCGGCATCACTGATGTGCTGATGGCCTTCAGGCTCTCTCACCAGCCCAGCAGGATCTCAAGTTTGAGACCCATATTTTCAACTCCTTATGTTCCTTCTGTGTACATCCACCCAGATTTCCTACCTACAATTCCACATGCTCAAAACCAAAACCGTGACTTTCTCCCCCAAATATTTTCCTCCTTTGTGTCCCTCTGCTGGATAATGGTGTCACCCTTCCTCTCTCAACCCCTCTGCATGAATAAATTAAGAAAGGCACAGCTGGCCACCATGGCCCCATGGCCCTTTCCATGCACGGAAGCCAGACATGCTCTCACCGCATGTGGCCAGCAGCAGTGGGCTCTCCTCCTGCCCTCCTCAGGCCTCATAGTCCTGGCTTTTCCCTACTTCCCAGGAGAACTCAGCTTCCTTTTCAGGTTCCTTCTGGGCCTCTCAGCCTCCCCAAACCCTCTATCTTTACCCCTCCATCCTTCTCTCACATTCTCTCCCTGGATAGCCCATCTGTTCCCGCAGTTTCAATTCCACCAATTCTAAGATGCATGCTTTCTGCACTGTTCACATTATTATCTCTGAAATCACGATGCCCCCCTCAGAGAGCAGCTGCAGTGTAGCCACTGCTCCCTGAGTATAAGGGACCTAGGTCAGAGTTGTCCCTATTATCATCACTTCAGTTGAATGGCTTTGTTGGTTAAAACACTTTATATTAATTGCAATCAATTGGTGCTTGGTGTTTAAAATGTCTTTTTGAAAGATAACACTGTGCTTCTGCAGAGAGGCACATAAAAAGAGGTAAAAGTTGATACTATAAAGCAAATATAAGTCATTAGAAAAATAATCACAGTCTCATCTTGCGAAGAAACAACCAAGTACAGTTAACCCTTGAACAATACAGGTTTGAACTACAGCTCCACTTACATGTGGACTGGATTCTAAATACATGTACATGTATTTTCTCTTATGATTTTTTTAAATTTTATTTTAGAGAGAAGAGAAAGAGCATGAGCAGGGTGAGCGGCAGAAGGAGAGAGGGAGACAGAATCTTAAGCAGGCTCCATGCTCAGCACGGAGCCTGACGCGACGGCGCGATCCCATGACCCTGGGATATGACCTGAGCCAAAATCAGGAGTCAGATACACAAACAACTGAGCCACCCAGGCACCCCTCTTATAATGTTCTTAATAACATTTTCTTTAGCTTACTTCACTGTAAGAATACAGTGTACAATATATACCCAAAATATGTGTTGTCACCTGCTTATGTTATCAGTCCACAGCAGGCTATTAGTAGGTAAGTCTTTGCGGGGGGGTCAAAATTTAAACACTAATTTTCAGTTGTGCAGAGGGTCGGCACCCCTAATTCGCACAGGGCTCAAGGGTCAACTGTACTTTATGGTTCTAAGAAAACACCTTCCAGTAGATGAAGCCATATCACATTGTTCCTGCAGCACATGCAAACGGAGAGCTGTTAAAATCCAAACAACACACCCACAGGGAAAAGAATTCACCAACAAAACTTCAAATCAGTGGGAGTCCATGAGAGCCTTGGGTGGTTATTCCATGTGTCGCATGTGAAGCTCAGGCCATGTAGAGCAGACGAACTGGAGGTATTTTTGCTTCTGGTGAACACCCTTCTCAGTTAGTAGTATTCTGTACTTGTCAATAAAATAGGGTTGTAACTTACATCAGATGAAATGGGGACTATCAGAGATTCCTCATCATTTTGGGGACACAAGCCTCTTTGAAAATGAGAGGATGGCTATGAGCCGTCACCCTACAAAAATGTGGTTATCCACATGGTCCCAAAATTTTTATACAATTCCAAGAGGTTCAAGGGTCCCCTGATGTACCCATGGACCCCTAACATATATGCTGATGGCCCCTCGGCATCCCTCCCTCCTGGCTTTAGAGCACTGAGGAGACACTCCCTACTTGGAGTGCCACAGGCATTGCAGACACAACCAGGATCTCCCTCAGCTCTTGCCATGCCTCATGCTCCTGCTGCATCACCCACGTCGGTCAGCAGGGCCACCAGGCACCACGCACCTGAGCCAGGAACCTGGGATTCCTTGCAGACATCACGTTCCTTTCACCCTCTACATTCAGTCAGAGGGGGGGCGGGGTGGGGGCTGCGTTGGCTCTCAAATCCTCCCCTTCTCTCCACTGCAAGCTGCCACCATGTCCCGCTGAGCCAGCACAAGCAGGCTCCAGCCTCAGCACCTGCTGACCCATTCTCCATGCCACAGTCATAGGGGCCTTTCTATAAAGAAACCCTGGTCACGTCACCCCTTTGCTTTCAGCCTTCCAGTGACTCCCCATTCCTTTCATCTGCTTACTAGGCTCACCTACAAACTCCTCCCAAGCTGGTCCCTGCCTACCCACCCAGCCTGCCTTTCTCCATTTCCTCTCGAGGACTGCACACTGGCCGTAGTGTGATTTCCTTTCTATTCCTTTCCTGAGCCATGCACCCTCCCCTTCTCTCCCTGGACCATCCCATGTGTTACAGGGACCACATCTTAGTTACTGGCCTCTGTGTCTCTAGGACTTATCAGTGCCTACTATCCAGTAGGTGTTTAAGAAATGCATGATGAATTCATCTTTATTTAAGTTTATTTATTTATTTTGAGAGAAAGAGAGAGTGACTGCAGGGGAGGGACAGAGAGGGAATCCCAAGCAAGCTCCCCATTGTCACTGCAGAGCCCAATGTAGGACTCAAACCCACAAACTGTGAGGTCATGACCTGAGCCGAAGTCAGGAGTCAGATACTCAGCTGACTGAGCCACCCGGGCGCCCTCAATTCATCTTTAAACACACGGTTCCATGAAACACTAACACGGTATTAAGTGCTGTGATGAGGAGACGAATGCAGTGGGTTCTGGTCCCAGCTCTGTGGTCACGAGTGGGTAAGGGCACCTCTCCAAACCTCGACGTGCACGCCCATAACACGGGAAGGAAAATATCGACTCTCAAAGGATTGTTGTGAAGGCTAAACCGTATAACGCACGTTGGTGGTTGTGACAGAAGCGGTACTGTTGTCTAAGGGGTGACCTGGAGGCATGCGGCCATTTGAGGTCACTAAAAAGACAGAGACCCAGCACTTAATGACCAAGGGCTAGGAAGGCTGGTAATTCCACAATGCGTGGGGCACTCACTGCATAACAAAAACTACTCTGTTTCTCATGCTTTCCTGATGAGCTACCAGACATTCATGGGAGGCTGTTTCTAACTATTAAGTTTGAATCTGTTTTACAAGCAACTTCAAAGTACATTTTACCTCATTTTAATATAAGCCGAAGTTTCCATAAATGCAATCATCATGTAAATTGCAGGTGCGCCATACACTCTCTTATTCAGTACTTCATCAAATGTTACTGTCATTCACCATTTCAGAAAACCCCGCCACTGATGGGAATGCTGCAGGTGGCAGCCCAGTGGTCAGTGAAGCACCGTCTATCCACGTTTGAGCTGCTGCGTCTATGCTGACTCCATACCCTCTGTGGTCAGCTCTGCTTTCAAGATGTAAACCACAGAGCAAACGTGCCCACAGCATTCTGTGGAAACCTGGCTCCTGTCTGACGTCCAGATGGACTCACGCCAGGCTGCTGCCAGCACCTGCTACCTCTGCGGCGTGCCGGAGCATCTATATACTGAAACACAGGTTGTTTTATTACAAGTTGCTTCCTTTTTGTTTCTCTTTTAAAATGTAGCTCGGGTATTATATCAATTTTCTTGAACTTATCCATGGAGGTAGCTTATTTACGAATCACATTTCAGGGCGGTAAAGGCAATATTACAAATCTTTGTCATGAACAGGGGGTGCTGGGTCTGTGAGTGGCTTAAGCACACCTGGTGGGGGAGGGGCAGGGCTAGCATGAAGTGAGCACTGCCTCCTGGAGTTGATACTACTATTGTCCATATCCTGGGCCCATCACAACTGTGACACAACATACTTGTGATTCAGGATAAAGATCATGTCTGGCTTCTGCAGAGTGAATTATCTTCTGCTTCAGTGTTCTCACTGGGGCTTCTAGTTAATTACACGCAGGGGGTTGTCACACAGGAAGGAAGATAGCTACTGCCATGGCACAATGCACAGTGTGAGGCCTCTATGTGCCCCCCGCCACTTTCCCCAAATACACCCCTGTTCAAGGACCCTCAGTGGATCCCCACTGTCATGTGACCTTAGTCTGGCACTTGTGCCTCCCTCCCTTGAAATCTGGCCTAGCCTACGGCTTCCAAATCTCCATGGCCACACCTGACTCCCCCTTTCCTTACCCCTTGTCCACTGGAAGGCCCAGCTCAGCCCCTGCCCCTCGCCTGTCCTTCAAAGCGAATCTCATGTCCCACCACTTCCAGAGGCCTTTCCAGGGCGACAGGAGCTTCCTCATCCAAGCACTGTCCCAGTATGACAGGGCCACTACGGGACAACTAATCTGCACTACAAGACAGTGTCAACTATCTTCAAGAAAGTGAGTCCAGTCTTACTTTTTTTTTTTAATATTTTATTGTCAAATTGATTTTCATACAACACCCAGTGCTCCAGTCTTACTTCTGCACTAGACTGAGAACCTTCTTAAGTTAGAGAATGGGTTTATGAAAAGCACAAGCAATTAAATAAAAACAACAGCGCGTGTGCACCTGTCCCTGTGTGACAGGCACCAGGGAGTATGTGCGTGTCTCACCCCACTTACACCTTGTAGTGACTCCCTGACATGGGCAGTCTTATTGTCCCCCGTGAAGGTTGAGGAATAGCTCAGAGGCCAAAGAAAGGCCCACGCCCAGGCCTGCAGGGTTCGAACTCAGGACCACGTGGCTCTGCTCTCTTCTGCCTGTCTGCTTCCATGTCGCCCAACGGTGCCAAGCACATGTTAGGTCCTTGGGCTGGTGAATATTGACTGAGGCCAGGAAGGGAGCCAACACTTATTCAGGGCTCTGCATACACTGGTGGGAAGATCCACTTCGGCAGACCTGGGTTCAAAGCCTGACTCCACCAACAGCTGTGTGGCCCTGTGCAATCACTTACCTCCGTGGGCCTCAGTATCTTCATTTATAAAGTGGATTTGCTAATACTCACGTGACAGTCTATTGTGAAGGTTAAGTTCAATAATGAAAGTAGAGTGCCCAGCCCATTGTCAGACACACAGTAAGCACTCAGTAAATGTTTACTCAGCTTAGGGCAAAGACCTGAGCTTTGAACCTGGGTCAGTCTGACTCCATAGCTTCTGTGACACCCTCCATATCATCCTGCATCTGCCCCAGACCTACGATCACCCCTCATTTGCTGTTGGTCCTTAGACAAGGGTGTTGTGCCTACAGCTCTACACTTGGGATCATGCACAATTCCTATGGACTCTTCTCTCCCAAGACAGGCCATCCCTCTGCTATTTCCTAGCCACTGGGTGGGGGCGGGGGGAGGCAGAGAGGGCTGGGCTGTGTGACTGTCAGGAAATGCTTTGGAACTTTCACCCCAATCAATCCAATGGGTCCTAGCACATGACAGGCACCACATACCTGCCAGCTGACTGAATCAACAAACAAGCCATCAAGAAACGCAGAAAAGCCCCTGACAAGCAATGGACCTCATCAGTGAATGAGGAGAAAGGGGGGAGGAAGGGAGAGAGGAAACGAGAGAAGAAAAGGGAAGAGAGGAGGGAAGGAAAAAGGATGTAAGTCAGCTGAGGTGGACCTTACTCAACCTGCAAAATACCTTCACAGCAGCACCTGCACTGGCCTCTGAATCACGTGACTCCAGCCAGCTCCCTTGCACATTATAGAGTCCTTCCAGGGCTCTCATCCAGAGGGGTCCTACATACACCTGGCTGATGGCCCAGGGGCTACCTGCCATGCACCTGCCCAGGCCCATAGTCCCCTGCTGCCAGCCTCAGCTTCCTCAAGGTGGCTTTCACTTCCTGACTTCTCTGAGCACTCTCCAGCAGCCCTGTTACCTGTAGCCCCCACTCTCTCTGGTCTAGGAAGATCAGCCAACCAATATTGTAGCAATGAGTACCGTTGGCTTCTGTACAATTCCTTTTCCCTGCAGCCTCCTTTCTCCTCTGCCATGGGGTAATTAATAACCATGCGGCTTGGATGCCACTGCCTCCCTGGGATCGTCCCCAGCACAGGGATGTTCTAAAACTGCCTGTTCACATGCCTGTTTACACTCCAGCCTTGAAACCTGTGTAGAGTTGCTACCTGCAGTCCCAGGCACGGGCACGCTTAATAAATATTTGCCTCTCCAAGTAAGAAGTCTCCCCAAGCCCACAAGCCTGGCAGTCATGAGACAATGACAGGCAAACTTGCGCCAGGCGTCCTACTGCCACGTGGCTGCCATCAAAGGCCACCGGAGGAGTTGAGAGAGGCCCAGAAGGATGGGAGTGGAAGGGGCCTGGAAGGCTTGCTGGAGGAACCAGAGATACCAGGGTAGGGCAGAAAAACAGCGGATGAGGAAGCAGGAGCGGGAAGAGGGCACGGTGCTGCCCATCACCTTGGATGTCTGTCACCTACCAGCGACACAGGGAGGACCGGCCGAGTGAGAGGCATAGAGGCAGGGAGGCAGGGAGGCAGGTTTTGGGGGGAAACTAGCTTGGAGTGAGGGAGACTTAAAGCTCCTCCATCCAATGTGAACATTCCCCAAATGCCAGAGAAGGATTCAAGCTGGACCCTCAACCACGGGCAGAATGTCAGGGCGGGAGGAAGGCCACCAGATATGAAGGAAGAGATGTTGTGGGGAGGGGCTTCTTGCTGAGGGAGGAGGGGTAGTGGACCAAGGTTTTCAGAATGAATGAGACCGGTGATTCAGGCAGAAGTTTCACACTTTTTAGCCTTCCTATCAAAATGACCTCCCATAAGGAAGGGAAACCATATGAATAAAGTATTTCATTTAGCATTTTCAATGGTGTAAAAGAAACTATAAGGATCCTAAGAGCCCAACAGTCATGCACTAGCTTATTATATCAAATTTAAAAATCACCTTTTGGCAAAATGGGGAGAACATGCTTTGTGAAGGATGGTTAAATGAAAAAGGTACGATATTAAATTATATCACGTTATGATTAAATATGGTATAAAGTCTGGTTATACATATATAAGGGTCAGAAGGTAGCACGGGGACAATCGGGGGAACTATCCTTTCGCTTGGAAATACTTCTACAATATTGGTTGGCTGATCTTCCTAGACCAGAGAGAGTGGGGGCTACAGGCAACAGGGCTGCTGGAGAGTGCTCAGAGAAGTCAGGAAGTGAAAGCCACCTTAAGCAAGCTGAGGCTGGCAGCAGGGGACTATGGGCCCGGGCAGGTGCATGGCAGGTAGCCCCTGGGCCATCGGCCAGGTGTATGTAGGACCCCTCTGGATGAGAGCCCTGGAAGGACTCTATAATGTGCAAGGGAGCTGGCTGGAGTCACGTGATTCAGAGGCCAGTGCAGGTGCTGCTGTGAAGGTATTTTGCAGGTTGAGTAAGGCCCACCATCAACTGGCCAATGATAAGGGAGATTATCCCAGAGGATCTGGGTGGGTCTGATTTAATCAGCTAAGAGGCGTCAGGCACAGAAGCGAGGTTTCCCTAAGGAAGAAGTGTGGCTCTGGGCAGCAGCCTCCTCCAGACTTGTAGTGGCCCTAGGACCTTATCCTTGCCGGGCCAGCCCCGCAACCACCAGTACCTCGCATGAAATCTCTCCTTCTGGTTCTGGTGCTCTGTGTGAATGCTGACTGACACAGGGGCAACGGGCGTAGGGAGAAAGGAGGGGTCTCACAGGGGCTCCGGAGGGAGAGAGCGGCTCCCTGTCAATTCCAGCTATGCTACACTGAGCTGGCCAACTGCTGTGAAGCCAACAGCAAGCAGGTGCTCTGTAACTTGCCAGCCCCCTGCTTCACCACCCACTCCACAGTCTGCCCAGGCTTACATTATCCCTCGATGCTCTCCTGAAGTCCCCTTTTGGCCTATGCTCATCACCCTTCCCAATCACCCCGGCCCAAAACCTCCTAGACATGCTGACCCCACCCTGCGTTCCTCCCCCTCCAGCATGCTCTGTCATGCTGCCAGGCTCCGCCCTGGCTCAACTGTTCTCTCATTAGTGACACCAGCACAGCCACCAACTTGTCCCTGCATTTGTCCTGCTAGTCTTGAAAGAAGAGGAAACCGGGGCCCTGAGATGAAGTGATGTGAACACTGTGTGCGTAGTGGCCTGCACTAAACCCCATAGCGGGGGAGTGATGGGATGGGACTCTCCACTCCAAACGCTGGCTGACTCCGTTCCCCTTCATTGCTGTCTGTCTTCATCTCCTTTGCCAGATTCTTGTGGGCAGGACACACAGCTCACAATTCTTGTGTGAGTGCCTAGTACTGTGCTGATATTCAACAGGCACCAAGTAAGTACCCACTCGCTTCTGGTTTAACTTTCCAAAAGGACCGCTCTTCGTCTCACAGTGACAGCAAGGCCACTTGGACTCATCCGGGCCTGCCACGGGGAGGGTGGATTACCAATTCCCAGGAGGCCATGCACACGGGCGGGCTCCACAGCGTGCCGGGTCCCCGGAGGAGCTCGGCTCCACGAGGGTTAACAGCGCCTGCTGCCCCCAGCCAGGTCCCCGGTGCAGCAATCCAACGGGCTTTCTCAGGAGGCAGCCAGCCCTGCAGAGCCCCTCCCATCCAGCAACCACTGGGACTTTGGGGGGCCTTTGTGCTTTAATAAAGACAGTATTACTGAGTCGCAAAGCTTCCCTCCTTTCCAACCTTCCTCGCTGCCAGGGTTCCCGCTAAAGGTGACGCGCTGTCATTCAAGGCCAAAGAAAGGGTTGAATCAAGATGCTAAACTCTTTTGACTTAATGTGACAATCTACAGCTCTCCGCAAACCACAGTTGCGGGAGACGCACTCCCAACTGGGCACAAAAGCCCCCTCGGCCTCGGCTCAGGCTCTGGGTGTCCTCGGGCTCTGGGGGCCCGAGGGCAGGGACCTCCCTGCGCTGGCCGCCTGGGCTCTCTGCATGCATCTCATGAGCGCTCTAGTTTCCTCTCTGAATGCAGACATCAGCCGGGCCACTGGGAGAGCCCTGCCACCAAGGCCGTCCCCACTTGCTTCAGGCCCCAACAAAGGCCACTTGAGGGCCGAGAGACAGCGCTGCCCAGTTCCTTCCCTGGGTCTGTTCTCTTCCCTTTCACACATCTTTCCCTTTTATTTCCCCTGCCCCCTTTACTCCTGCTTTATGCCTCATTGAATCCATTAGACACTTTAGAGGGTGCTCCTGAAGAATAAATTTTCTGTGTGGGGCTCTTGGTGGTTTCCCCCACTGGCGGCTCTAACCCGCCCTGGTGGCAGTAGAGGGAGGGGGTGGGGAAAGAAGAAGGCACACACTTTAGGGAGGAGCCTCCCAGGGCCCCTCTGGGCTGTGCCTCCATGTCATCTGCCACCTCGTCCCCCCTCCCCCATCCCAACAGGCTCTGATCCCCCCTGGATCTTAGGGCACATGTCTTAAACCCTATGAATGTTGGTCTTCTCATCTGTAAAATGGGGATAATTGCCACAGCTTTCTCGCAGGGTTGTTGTGAGGACTCAGTAGGTTAATGTAATTAGAGCTTTGGAACAGGTCAGGGATCAAACAAACTGCCACTTAAGCATGTGCTTTATGGTAATCATCATGCAGATGACACGGGCTGTTGAAGAGTCCTGTGCCACCTCCAATTCTTCTACTTGTTGGTGAATGAAGGAAGGGGAAGAAAAAAAATCAATTCAAGGCTATTTGCAGCTGTTTCTGTGTGAGTGTGTCTGTGTGTGTGTGTGTGTGTGTTTTCTTTTCTCCTGCCTTGGTGTCCTAGAGCTCTGAAAAGAATAAAAACAGAGTCCCAAAGCAGTGAAAAGGCAGGATTCTTCTTAAAATCCTAGCTAATCCTGCAGCTTCCTTTAAAGTGGCAATAGTAGGAGGCGGGGAAGGGACCAGAATTGTTTTTGCAGTGCCCTCCTCTCCCAACCTCTGCTCCTGGAGACCAGGAAACGAGGGGGAAAAATCCATAAATCACCCACCAGGAGGAGGACAGAAGAAGAAATCGGGCAGAGGAGAGAGCAAAAAACAGGAGCCAGCCAGGAGTGGGGGGCAGCATGAGGGGTCACCCTGACTATCCGGTGGGCAGGACAGCTGCCTAAAGAGGGCAGAGTGTCCAGACCAGGGCTGGGGCCAGCCACCCCCATTCCAAAGTCAAAGGATGTTAAGGTCTCGAACCCCTGTGTGCCTTCTGGCCCCACAGAATAAGGACGCCACATGAAAAGGCGACTGAAGTGCGACCACTTCTCTCTATTCTGTTGCTACCTCCACCTTGGTCACCTGTGAACAGGGCTCCCACCACCTGTCTCCCACCCATCTGTTTGCAACAAGTGGCCAGAACCAGCTTTTGAGGATGAAAATCAGATTATGCTACCCCCACTTAAAACCGTTCAGGGGCTCTCCATCCCACTTAGAATAAAATCCTGCCCCTTCTCCATAGCCTGCAAGGTCCAACCCTGTCCATTCCCCCTGCCCCATCTCATGCCATCACCAATTCTATCTAGACACCAATCTGCTTCACTGCACATTCACCAGGTCCTTCCCATTTGAAAACTTCACATGTGCTTCCCACCTGGCCAACCCCTTCCCATCCTTCCCAACACAGATGGACGCCTCTCTTGAAGGAACTCTTCTCTGACCCCTGTGAAGGGTTCCCCTGCCCTTGTTCTTTTCTCTCCCAGCCCCATTTGTCTTCCGTCCATAGCATTTCCAGGACTTATTCGTTCTCCATCTCCCCCGGCATGCCATGAGCTCCACGCTCTGGGTTACTTTCCACTGAGAACCCCCAGTCTGGTACCTGGCACACAGTGAGCATGCAACAGACATTTACTGAATGAATTACCGAGTGAATGAGTAACGTCCACAGCAGGTGAGCATTCAGACACAGAAATAGCACATCTGGGGGCTAAAAAGGCTGAGGTGAGATTCTAAGGATCTCTCAGAAAAGCACTGTATTACAACTGTCGCTATAGCTTTGCAGTGCCCGAAACCATCCGTGTTCTGGGTGACAGCCGCTCATGTTAGTTTCTTGTTAGACGGCAGAGAGTCTGCATGGATTAGTTTAACAGATTATAGGTCCATGTGGGGCGCCAGGGGGGCTCAGCCAGTTAAGCGGCGGACTCTTGATTTCAGCTCAGGTCACGATCTCACAGTTCGTGAGTTCGAGCTCCACATCAGACTCTGTGCTGAGAGTGTGGAGCCCGCTTGGGATTCTCTCTCCCCTCCCCACCCCCTGCACTCCTTCCCTCCCTCTCTCTGAAAATAAATACACTTTAAAAAAATTTACAGATCCACAAACTTTTTCTGTGAAGGACCCAAGAGTGACCATTTTAGGCTTGCTGGGTCACATGGCCTCTGTCACAACCATTCCAGTCTGCGGCTATCACAGCACGGAAGCAGCCACCTACAATGCCCACAGGAATGGATGTGGCTGCATTCCAATAAAACTTTATGTACAAAAACAGGCCTTTGGCCAGGTCTGGCTAATCCCCGAATTAGACTAAGGTTTAGCAAAGGTACAAAGGAAGGACAACCAGTAATCACCCGTTTTTTTCCAACTTCAACAAATACGCATCAAGGTACTAGGAAAATATTGCAAAACCACAACACTGCTTCACATGCTGTCATTTGATAAAACAGAATGAAGACAGGAACATACAGGAGTTATCTGAAATTGCTGCTTCATAGAATATAGAGCATTTCATTTGTATTATTCTGCAGGTCAGCCATATATTTGTACAAATGGGAAATTCTGAGAGCAATTTTCACTCTGGAGGTAGTGAAGAACTACTTAGGGCTCAATAACCGTTGCATGTGTAGGTGAGGGAGCGGATGGCTGGACAATAAAAATGGAGAGGACAGGATGTTTGCCAGGGTAATGACTAAAGGAGACTTGGTCAATAACTGGATGAGACAGAAAGGGAGAAGTTGTCAAAAATGACTTGGTGGTTTCAGGCTTTTGAGACCAGGGGAGTAGTAAGCGGTAGGGAGGGTCAAGATGAATTTGGTTGATGAATAAAGACAAACAAACAAGGACAGAGCAAAGGTAGTCTTTCCAACAAATGGCCATCCACATGCGATAAACAAATAAATCTAGACACAGACCTTATATCCTTCACAAAAATTAATTCAAAATGACCATAGACCTAAATATAAAACATAGGCCTATAAAGCTCCTAGAAGATAGTTGGGAGAATGACTTTTTAGATACAACACCAAAGGCAGGATCCATGAAACAGGTGATAAGATACACTTCATTAAAATGAAAACTTCTGATCTGCCAGAGACAATGTCAAGAGACTAAGCAGACAAAGCAAAGACTGGGAGAAAATATTTGCAAGAGGGGTGCATGGCTGGCTCAGTAGGTAGAGACTGTGGCTCTTGATCTCAGGGTTGTGAGTTGGAGCCCCATGTTGGCTGCAGAGATTATTTTAAAAGACAAGCTTAGGGGCGCCTGGGTGGCTTAGTCAGTTAAGTGTCCAACTTGGGCTCAGGTAATGATCTCAGAACTAATGGGTTCAAGCCCCATGTTGGGCTCTGTGCTGACAGCTCAGAGTCTGGAGCCTGATTCAGATTCTGTGTCTCCCTCTCTTTCTGCCCCTTCCCCACTCATACTCTGTTTCTCTCTCTCTCTCAAAAATAAAAAAAAAATTAATTAAAAAAAAGCTCAATAAATAGTTGCAAGAGGAGTATCTGGGTGGCTCAGTCAATTGCAGATCTGTCCCATTTCGGCTCAGGTCATGATCTCACAGCTCATGGGTTCAAGCCCCACGTCAGCCTCTGTGCTGACAGCTCAGAGCCTAGAACCTGCTTCAGGTTCTGTGTTTCCCTCTTTCTCTGCCCCTCCCGTGCTTATGCTCAGTCTCTCTCTCTCTCAAAAATAAACACTAAGGGAAAAAATGGGCCCACAACCTTAACAAACCCCTTGTGGAAGAAGATCCTTGAATGGCAAGCAGGCATATGAAAAGATTCCCTGCATCACGTGTCATCAGAGAGATAAAAATGAAAACAATGAGATAATGGCCCAGATCCAAAACACCTACAGCACCAAATGTTGGCGTGGATGTGGAGCAATATTAACTGTAATTCACTGCCAGTGGGAATGCAAAATGGAAGACAGTTTGGCAGCTTCTTTTATAAAACAAAACTCTCACCATATAATCTAACAATCACACTCCTTGGTATTTATCCAAAGGAGTTGAAAACTTATGTCCATACAAAAATCTGTACACAAATGTTTATAACAGATTTATTAATAGTCGCCAAACTTGGAAGTACCCAAAACATCTATCAGGTGAACAGATATGCACCCCTATGTGTATTACAGTATTATTTATAATAGAGAAGATATGGAAGAAACCTCGGTATCCATGAACAGATGAATGGATAAAGATGTGGTATGTATATACAATGGAATATTACTCAGCCATGAAATGCATGAAATCTTGCCATTTGCAACAACATGGATGGATCTAGATGGTATAATGCTAAGTGAACAAAGTCTGACAGAGAATGACAAATACCATATGATTTCACTTATATATGGAATCTAAAAAACAAAACAAATGAATACACTAATAAAAAGCGGAATGAGACCTATACATGTGGAGAACAAAGTAAAGTGTTGGTTGTCAGAAGGGAGTGGGGGGAGGATGGGCACAATGGGCCAAGAGGTGTGGGAGACACAGGGTGGACCGAGGAAGTCACAGGAGTGAAAGATACAGCACGGGGTGTATAGTCGATGGTATCACAGGGTCTCATGGTGACAGAAGGTAACTCCACATGTGGTGAGAAATGCATAACACGTCGAGGTACCCAATCACTGTTGTACACCTGAAGCTGACGTAACGTGCGTGTCAACTACACTAAAAACAAAAATTTAAGGTGAATGGATAAATAAACCACGGCACATCCAGACAATGGATTATTATTCAGTGCTAAAAACAAACTAACTTTGCGGGGGGGGGGCATTTGGGCCTTAGTCAGTTAAGTGCCTGACACTTGATTTCGGCTCAGACCATGATTTCATGATTCATGAGATCCAGCCCCACATCCCTGCTGATCCCATGCTCAGCCTCCTTGGGATTTTCTCTCTCTTCCTCTCTCTCTTTCCCTCCATGCCCCTCAAAACAAAATAAACATAAAAAAAAAGAAACGAACTTCTAAGCCATCAAAAGACATGAGGGACCTTAAATGCATATTACTAGTGAAGGAAGCCAATCTGAAAAGGCCACATACTGCATGATTCCAGTGATGGGACATTCTGGAAACATCAAAACTACGGAGGCAGTAAAACAAAGAGGAGTGGCTGTCAGAGGTTAGGGTAGGAGAGATGAAAAGGTGGAGCACAGAGGGTTTTCAGGGCAGAGAGGCCATTCTGTAAAACACTATACTGGGGGACATGTCAGTACACATTCATCCAAACACACAGAATGTACCATGGCAAGACGAGCCCTGCATGATGATGAGGTGGGTTCATCAACTGTAACAAACACCCAACTCCGGCGGGTGGTGTCGATAAAGGGGGAGGTTACCCATACGTGGGGTGGGGGGATACATGGTAAATCTCTGCACTTCCTGCTCAATTATTCTGGGAACCCAAAACTGCTCTAAAAAAATAAAATATTTTAAAACCAAAGACAAAGCAAAATCACAAGGATGTCTCTATGTTGTGATCAACTTGATCTCAATGATCTAAAGTAAAACTGTTTAATCATGCAGAAGACGACAAGTTACAAACAGCCGGTAAGTTTTCTCCTGAAGAAAGCAAGTATCTTAGAATGCTACATCTTGGCAGAATTTAACTAACACCTGAGAAAGGTTTTTATTTATTCTTCTAACCCAGATTTCTAGAATTTCAAATTGTGCCTAAAGAGAGGGAAAGAAACTATACAGAAATAAAGCATAGCTGTTATTCTGGGGAAATAAACACCTACTGTGTGCTTGAACTACAATCAACCTGCTCACACTGAACTCCCAGCTGGGGGCATGTGGACAGAGGAGGACGAGGCTTAGGGAAGGCAGACAGACCCAGGCTTGAATCCCAGCTCTGCTCCTTCCAAACAGGGTGGCCTTGGGCAAACCTTGCAACCTCTCTGGGCCTCAACTTTCTTGTTTGTAAAATAGGGTCTGACCTTAAAGGCCAAGATGCCTCCCAGCTCTGACCTGGTATGTTCCAGTATCCCAGAGCCAGTTTTCAGCCATGAGAACCCTACATTCATAGCATCTGATCCTGTAGATGTTCTGTTGGGAATGCAAGTGCTAACATACTAGGTTGCAATGGCTGATCTGTCTGCGCCTGCCCTGCTAGGCACACTCTATGGGGACAAGGCAGCCCACCGGCCTCTCTACTGGGTCCCAGCACCTTACAGGGGGCCCTAGGCACAAGTGAAATCCATTCGTCCCACAAATGTTTATTAAGAATGGTCATGGGGCATCTCCACACTGTTTTCCAGAGCAGCTGCACCAGTTTACATTGCCACCAACAGTGTAGGAGGGTGCCCATCTCTCCACACCCTCGCCAGCATCTATAGTCTTTTGATTTGTTCATTTTAGCGACTCTGACTGGTATGAGGTGCTATCTCAGTGTGGTTTTGATTTGAATTTTCCTGATGATGAGTGATGCTGAGCATCGTTTCATGTGCCTGTTGGCCATCTGGATGTCCTCTTTGGAGAAGTGTCTATTCAGGTCTTCTGCCCATTTCTTCACTGGATCATTCATTTTTTGTGTATGGAGTTTAGTGAGTTCCTTGTATATTTTGGATACTAGCCCTTTATCTGATATGCCATTTGCCACTATCTTTTCCCATTCTGTTGGTTGGAACTCCCCTATGACCCAGCAATAGCACAGCTAGGGATTTACCCAGGGGATACAGAAGTGCTGATGCATAGGAGCACATGTACCCCAAT
>NC_043711.1:51702635-51736033 GCF_006229205.1 Suricata suricatta
GGGGGGCACTTGTGGGGAGAAGCACTGGGTGTTATATGGAAACCAATTTGACAATAAACTATTAAAAAAAAAAGAATGGTCATGGGGCATCTTGCTACGTATTGAAGTTGGAATCTAGTTTGTGTCTCTCCAACCCAGAGCAGCTTCTTCAGACAGGAGCTGTTGCTCCCTCTGACCCTGGGGAGACCCTGGATGCTGGTCTCTGTGGTGTCAGAAGATGGTAAAGCACTTGAGCAGGGTGCAGGAGAGGACAGCACTGAGGGACATTTGTGGAGACTGTCTGTGGGGGATATGCCAATATCAGTGCAGACCCCGGAGCCCATACACTGCCTGTTGAGACACTGGAGTGTGGCTGGGCCTTCCCCTATGGCCCTGTCACAGACTCATCTGCTCTCTACTCTTTTGTGAACTGATCCCAAAACTCCACTTAGACAGTCATCTGCTACCAAGTGAGGCTGTAATGCATGCCTCCAGCAGCAAGGGACATGCTCAGTGGGTTAAGTTAAATCTGGGCCAAGAAACTTTTCTCAAGTTAATGAAATCTCAGAATTTTCTGCTGAAATCTGAGTCTGGGAAGTGGACTGGAACTCGGTCATGGCCTGGACAAGAGCAGAAGACAGAGTTCTCCTTCCTTGGACAACCTCATGAAAATGGCTCTGGCCAGGGCCTCACAGGCAAGAGACAGAAGCGGTGGCTCCCCGCTGAGGGAGACTCAGATGACCTGTGTTTATTTTTAGCTGTTTTTGTACAGAACCTGAAAAACCTTTGGACCCTGGGCTTATGTCCAAGGTGGGGTGAACAATAAACAGTGAGAAAAGCACCAGACCCTCTCCTGAGAAGACACCATGTGCCGATCAGGGACTCCTGGTCTCCTTAAACTGTTAGAAGCTCATCGTTTATAAACAGCTGAGGAGCTGGGCCCCCAGGTTCTAGTTCCTGACACTTGTCATTCCCTGTGTGACCTTGGACAAGTCCCTTCTGCCCTTTGAGCCTCCCTTTCTTCACTAATAAAATGGCAGCGGTGGGGGTAGACCACATGGTTTCCAAGAAATCACAACAGCCCTGGAAAACCATGTTCCATCCTGATGCTAACCCTGGACTTGAGCACGGCAGTGGGGGAAGACCTGGAAACCCAGCCTTCAGGAAAATGCTTAATTGGCTCATGGGATTTCAGCATTTCCTTTAAAAGCGCCATCTAGATCCAGCTACAACCAACAACCATGGAGCACCCACTATGTGCTATGCTAACTCACTACCTGCCTCTTTATAATGAACCTGGAAGAACACTCATTATTGCTACATCACAGCAGGCAGGCAGGGTGGGGCCCTCATGTAAAGCACAGGTTATGCGGCCACCAAGGCTTGAGGTCTGCTTCCAACCTAAGGGTCCCTAAGCACGTTGGCTACTCCACCCAGGGCTCAGGTCCCCATCTGAAACAGAGATAATGACTTCCCCTGTTTCCTGGGCTTGTCTCAAGGTCGGAATGGAGTGGGCCTACAGGGCACGCAATAACCATTACCTGTTACTATCACAAGTATGGCTGCCATCATTACCATGTCTACTAGCGATGTGAGAAAAAGCAGGCTCAGGCAGAATGTGTGAAAGGACATCACTCAAAATATCACAATGTTCTAAAACTTGATAGAATCCAAGGACAGGCAAGATGGGCGCTGGGGTTCCGTGCTGAGGCACAGGCCTCATCCAACCCAGGCCAGGCTCCTCAATCTTTCAGCCTCTGGGTCTCCACCTATGAACTAGAGGCAGTATCTCCCCAGGTTGTGGGATTTCATGTGCTAATGTGGGTGAAAAATGCCTGGCAGGGTGTGCAGTGAACAGATGGCTGTGGATGAATGTTCTTTCCTGGGCTTTCCCATATGTCTCTTTTGAAATCTCCAAGAATGCAGCCCGCGAGTCCTTCCTTGAAACCCTGTCCCTGCATTAGAATTCACAACACACAGGCTCAACAGCCCAGCCAATGGCAAGTGACCCTGCAGTGGGACTCAGTGTCCTCCTGAGGGCCGAATGGAACCAAATTCTGTTGCGACCCATGTTCTGGGCCCAAGTGCTCAAGATTACATGTGCACACAGACAACCCAAGTACATGGTCCAGCGGTCCTCATCTCCACCACACACAACTGCTACCCGGCCAAGCCTGTCAGCCTTGGCATTGACTCCCAAGGAAGAGGTGATTGTGGTAGAAGCAGTGTCAACCATGGCACCTCCTCTCTTCCCTTTACAGTTCACAAAGCACTCTCATCTATGAACTGGGTAGGTAGAGGCTGGGTTTTAGTCACCTTCAGATATCCGTTAAATAATGCTAGGTAGAGAGAGAGTAGATACCCAGAACCTACTTCTCAAATGAATAAACCTTACCATTATAAAAAGATTTTTAAGATCGCTATTATTTAGCGCTATTAATTATACACTCTGGTAAGCATGAAACATGCATCCCTGCAGCTCATCCTGGCAGTCCCCTTGTGAGACAAGCCTGATTATCAATCCCCATCTTGCAGAAGAGGAAACGGAGGCTCAGATGTCAAAGTCACAGCTAGCGAGGGACAGATCTCCGATGTGAATCCTCATCCCTGACTCTAGTTCTTCACCCCTCCAAGCCATTCTCCTCTTCTTTAGCCAGGAGGGGCCGCAAAGAGGGGGGCAGGAGCAGCATGATGTAGTCCAAAAATGTACAACAATAATGCACGGATTTTTAGATTTGGAAAAACAGAAAAATCCTATTGCTTTCATGATACAAACTAGAGAAAGCAAAGATCAGCAAAATCATCTTGGCTGACAGGACGAGAGTCTCTGTTCTCCTTTCTCTGGTGCACAGGCACACTGATGACTCCTTTCTAGGACGTCCTCAACTCCCTTACCACCCACACCATGGAGCTTGTTGATAACTCTTTTCTGCTCGCCTAACGTCCCGCCAGCAGGTCCGCCTACCAGTCAACACCTCCCAGTGTGGGGCACGAGGGAACCATCTCTTGTAAAAGGGCCCAGAGTTGTTCAGTTCCCATCTCCTTGGAGGTCTGGCCTCCAGTCCCAGACCCAGCCAATAGCTTAGAATAAAGGTGATGAGAAAATGCATACCAGAAACAGGCAGGCAAGGGGTGAGATGGTCAGGGTGACCAGGAATAAGAAAAGTTTCATGTCCTCTTTACCACAAGAAAAAAATGGAATAGCACAAATGAGGAAACTACTGGCACTGACATTTGGCCAGAGGGTCAGGGCAATAGGGCACGGTGAGGACTGTGGCCAGCCAAAGTATCCCTTGAAGGGCATGGTTACTGCTCAGCTCAGCCAAATGCTGCTGTGCAGGCATGTGGGCTCAGTATTGCCAAATCTTTCAACTTCCCAAAGGATCACATGAAATCTCCTGACTTTTAAATGCTGGCCACTAATTCTTTATTTTTATTTCACTTTATTTTATTATTTTATTTTATTTGAGAGAGAAAGAGGACACACATATGTGCATGCAATGTGCCCATGCACATGTGAATGTCCCCACACCAGTGGGGAGGGGCAGAGAGAGAGGGGAGAGAATCCCAAGCAGGCTCCACTGACAACACGGAGCTGATGTGGGGTTGGTCCCACAACCCTGGGATCATGACCTGAGCTGAAATCAGAGTAGGCCGCTCAACCAGCTGAGCCACCCAGGCGTCTCTACTTTTTGTTTTCCTTAAAGAAAACACGTGAGTGGGTTAGACTTGTCCACGAGCTACATGTAACACACACGTATTGATCCTTCCGGCACAGATGGCTGTGCTCACTAGGCATCCCTGTGCTCCCCTACATTTGGGGGCTCCCCAGCAGGTAGATGGGGCCGCGCCTCAGGCTCTAGCCAGGGGCCTGTGAGTGTGAGAGCTGTGCTAACTTCTTGGCTAGGGCCGTTGAGAGCCGCTGCTTCCTCCCCTTGCAGGCCCTGGAGGTGGCGCAGGGCAGACGGCAGAGGGAGGCAACAGGATGGATGCAGCCACCCTTCCCTCCACTGACCTTGGTGGGTGAGGTCCTGGGGCCTGTCAGTGCAGGCAGCCAGCATCTCCTGTCCTAGCACATGCCTGGAGCCCGTGTCTTCATTACAAAAAGCACATGGTAGTCCTTTAGCACTTGCAGTTTTCAAAGCACTTTACCTCCTCTTTCCTTGAACAGCTCTCAGTCAGACAGGACAGGCTTTGTTATTTCACAGATACACAAACTGAGGCTCAAAAGGTAGAACTGAACAGCCCTGAGGTGTGTGGCACATGAGTGGTGTGCTGGGATTCTAGCTCTGAGCTCCTGAGTGGACTCCCAGTCTAATGCTGTTCCTACCTTCCAACTTAAGAGTTAATTTCTGCAGTGTGAACTCGGGGGCACTCTCTGGGTCACCTGTGATCTTGTACAAGGACAGCTCATGTCTTCCGCTGCTGGTGGCTAGCTGCTTGAAGATGCACCTCTTACCTTTCCTGTGGACTTGGTCCCCTTCCAGATGCAGAAGTAGCAGATGGTCCAGGCTGCCAGGAGACACAAGGCCAGCTCCCAACGGAGGTTCCCAATGTGTTCGATCCCATCTGAGATGGCCAGGACCCGACGCCTGTGGGGGCAAGAGGGGAGAGTCATGGGGGCTGAAGACCCACCCTGACCCCACCTGGGGCAAAGCTAGTGCTACAGAGAAATAGGAATGGGTCACCCACTCATTCACCTGCCCCCCCCATTTGAAAAGCACCTCCTCTGAGCCAAACCCAGGGCTGAGCATGGGACCCCAGAGAGGAACAAGACCCAGACCTCTGTCTTCATGGATTCACTCATCAAGGAAAGGCAGGCCAGTTAGCGATGCAGTACAGTAAGTGAGGCAAGGGCTAAAATGTAGGAAATAGAGGGGCTTTGGAAACACTGAGAAGAATCTAGCCCATCTCGACATTACCAGGAGACTGAAGGACTGCCCATACACATGCCGGGCCCCATCTTCAGTGGGAGCAATTATACATCCCTGGCTTGCTGAACGAAACAGTGGCTTGTTGACTTGCTTTGGCCAATGGCACCCATGTCACCAGCAGAGCCAGGTGATATGGTTCACCATGTAGCCTTTCCCCTACTATTGCTGTCATGCAGTGTATGTCAAGGTGGAGCCCCTGGGAGACTGACTTCCTGAGTGACTACATGAGCCCTCCTGCTACCCTGTCAAAGATGTTGTGTGAGCAAGAAAGCAGCTTTGTAGCCTTAAGCTACTGAGATCTTTGGAGATGTTTGTTATTGTAGCAAAACTCAACCAATCCTGACTGATACATGGGGTCAGGGAAAGCAGTCTGTAAGAAGTGATATTTGAGCTAAACCATGAAGGATGATGGAATTCAGCCATGAGAGAAAGGGATTTAAAATAGTTTTAGATGGAGGGAATAGCGCAAGCAAAGACCAGAAAACAGAGTACGGGATACTTGGGGAATGCTGGAGCATAGGGATCGGAAGGCAAACTCAGAAAAGGTGAACAGAGGAGCATCCCTGGGAGCCTTGAATAGCATGCCGAGAGTTGGGGTGTCCCTGAGGGCCCAGGCCACAGGAGAGGGAGGATTCCTGGCTACACTGAGCCAATGTCTCAAGCCACAGGCTTCCTTCAGAACCCATCAATTCTTCAGGGTTGACACAAGTCTGGCACCCAGAGCCTACGCCTGGGGTTTGTGTTTCTTTAAAGTCAAACTCGCCATGCTCCATATTGTGCTGAACCATGGCACTAACACAAACCCCCTCCAAACTCACTCCACGAACCCTGTTCTGGCTGCCAAACCACCCCTGTTGGACCACGCCAGTTGCCTCAGTGTGCTGGGAACATCCTTTGAGCAACCAGCTCCCATCCCACCAAGCATGAAAGCCTCCCTCAGTGTCTGTCTCCCTGGGAATCTGCTCAGGGCCTGATTCTGCATTAATTACTCAGTGACACCAATTAGCCCTGGTCTACAGGCTCCCTCCAGCCCCAGTCCCTGCTGGAGAAATCAGGCAGGTCCCCAAACAAAATCGGGCTATGTGGCTGTGGATTTGCTTGAAAGGAAACCAGCTTTCAGACCTATGGCTAGAAGTGGGAACATATACTTAAACACACATTTATTGAGCACCTACTATGTACCAGGCACTATATTAACACTGTGTGTGGATAAAAAGGTAAGCATGTATGGCTTTTGCCCTCTACAAGTGTAAGTTGGGCAAAAAACAAAAACAAAGATAAAACCCTCTTAATTCTTTAAGGAAGGAGATACCCACAGCATTGTAACAGCAGTTTTTTGTGCTGTTTTGTTTGTTTCTTATGCTTAATCGTCTCTGGCTTTAATTCCTTTAAAAACGACAGGCCATTCAATGAAACCTTCAAGAGTATCTATGATCATAACAGAATAGTGGGTCTCAGAGCATGGTCCTTGTGGAGTGCTTGCTAAAAATAAAAAAAATTCCTGCATCTTGTCCCGGATCCACTGAGCCCAAATCTTTGCCAACCTCCCGCACTGAAGCTGTGTTTTGTCACATTTGCCCAAGGATTGCTTATGCACAGTCAGGCTTGCGCACCACAGAAGCAGAGTTTCCTGGCAATGAAGGAGTAACCCACAAACCCCACCTGAATTGCATCTTTGAAGACGACCTGGAGACGGTCCTTTATCCTCAAAGGTCTGATATCCTTTGAGAAGCTCCTGAAAGGCTGGACTTCCTTCCCCCCAAAACACTGTGATGCACCCACTCACTCTCAAAATTCCGCAGGGAACCTCAGAGGGCCCTGCAAGTACCTTGTTTCTCAGTTAAGAGTCTCGTGGCCGACATATACCTATCACCTTACCAACTGTCCCCAAGAGCATCCTGCATGCCCATCAGCTAGGCATTCCTTCTCATTCAAGAAGTAAGCCCGTTCAGGAGAGAAAGTGGGCCAGTGCAGATGGTGTGCTTTTCCCAGTCCACTCCAGGCTCTGAATTTTTCATTAAAGAAGTACTTACACGAGACCCCCAGCTAGCAGGGGTGCACATTCACATATGCCTTCTTGTTGACGGAGTTGTTCTCTGAACCGGGATTTGAAAACTGGAGACGGCACAGGGACAGAGGGACAGCAGAGGGGGCAGGGCAGCCAGGAGGGAGCTGGCCTGCATCCCCTCTCTTCCACATATTGGATGCCGAAACTTCTGAGGCCTGCAGCCTGCTTCAGCACCCTCTCGCTTAACTGAACAATCGAATTCCCAGAATGGGAAGCAGACTACTAAGAGTTACACGGGATGAACTGCTCTTTTGTTTCACCAGACACTATTTGAAAACATCCTCAAACTATTTTCTTTAGGTTCTACCAGAGCTGATTCTAACTAGCAATGGACCTTAGGTTTCTAAAGACAGAAGGCTCAGAGGCCAGGTTCTCAGCTTGCAGGGCTGTGGGTTGTTTTGAAACCCACAAGGACAGCCTTTGAGAGCTCAGGGGCTGGGGCACTCAACTCCGGAGACTTGGAGAAGGCACAGCTCTTCCTGGGAAAAAGCTTTCTTAATGACCCTCCCCCATGAAGGGCTGGACAGGAGAAAGGTCTGAATAAGGAAGAGTTTGCTGCCAACACCCTGGTCAAAAAGGAAAAAAAAAAAGGAAAAAAAGGACCAAGGAACAGACCTCCTGACACTGTCCAGGGAGCGGGAAATGTTGAAGACTAAACAGAACTCTTTGGAGGCATTTACTCCAGTTGTTCTGAACACCTACTATGAGCCAGGCATGGGAGCAGGTCCCTCACGAGGTGTCTTTTTCAGACCACACATGTAGAATATTTCTGGAGATTGCTACCCAGGGCTGGCCGGTGTGGTGCCTCTGCTTCTTCAGCCCTTGGCACCTGTGGAGATGGGCTGGGTTCAAACTGAGCCCTATTCCTTACCAGCTATATGACCTTGGGGAAGGGACATCACTTCTCTGAGTCTCAGCTTGCTCATCTACAAAATGGGAATGACAATACATCCTTTTGATAAGTTTTCAAGCATCATCTAACCCTCCCAATAATCCTTAAAGTAAATATAACCATCATCATTGCAGAGATGGGGCAACTGAGGTGTAGAGAGGTTCCATAACTCAGCAGAAGTCATACCAGGAGCAAGCAACAGAGCTGGGATTTGAACCCTGGCTCCAGAGCCCACACATCCAGCCTCAATGCCAGCTCTGAGATTCCCCTGTAAAATGAATGCCTTCTTCTACATAAATGAAAGGTGTTGTGAAATGCATGCCCTGACACTATCTTAACGTGTCTTCGCATATGACGTAAAGGTAGTACACAGCACACGTCCTTTACACATTTATTAATTTATTCAAGTCGCACTTATTAAGATGTCTTTAGTGTGCAGTGTTACACCTGAGGGTCCATCAAGAGCTTGTGTTCTAATCAGGAAAGCAGACAATAGAACTGGGCATGGGGAGGATCAGGGCAGAGAAAAGCAGGGACCCTCACTGGAGATCTGGCCATTATCGGGATGTGGAGAGGAAAGTGAGCCAGGAGGTCCTGGAAGGTAGGGGAGAGTTAGCAAGGAAGAGTGGGGAGCACTTGGGGCAGAAAGGCCACCAGGTGCAAAAGGCTGGAACAAAGGCTCAGTGAGACCAGGGGAAGGCATGGCGTGGGGTCAGTGAGGCAGAAGCCAGGCTGAGAAGTGGGGTGAGGACCAAGCTCGCCTCTGAGCCCTGCAGAGCGGCTGGGGCTTCATCCTGACGGCAACAGAAGCCTAGGAGAATCTTAAACAGGAGTGAGACCCCATCAGATACATGTTTTTGAAGACTCTCTTTGGCTGCAGTGGGAGGAATGGACACTAAGGGTAGAATGGGGCAGGACTGTCTTAGTTTGGACACTAAATGGGGAGTGTCTGGCCCAAGGTAGGGGAATGGCCCTAGAGGGGAAAAGGTGGGCTTGAAAAGAGCACAGGAACAAGGTGGCCTCCAGGGGTAGTGGGTAGCAGAGAAGAGGGAGGACTCCACGGACACCCAGCTTCATACTTGGATGGATGGTGGGCAGGTCATTAGCTGAGCAGGAGTGAACTGTCAAGCAGGTTGGAGGAGGAAGAGGTAAATAATCAATTTTTTGACAAGATGATTTTGAGGTGCCCGTGGGACACCAAGGAAGCTGCAATGCCCAGAGGCAACTGGGTCTCTGGATATAAAGCTCAGAAAAGAGACGCAGGGAGGACATTCAGACCTGAGCCGCCAGGGTATGCTGGGAGCACAGGAGGCTGTCTGGGGAGGGCTGAGGGAGGAGGGAGAGGACCTGCCACAGAGCCTCCAGGACCCCAGCATTTACGGGGCAGAGAGAGGAAGGGAGGAGCCCTTGCAGGAGGCAGACAAGTGTGAGCAGAAAGGGAGGGGAGTGACAGGAGGAGGCGGCATCCTGGAGGCAGAGGGCACTCCAGAAGGGGAACTAGCGCTGCAGGGCTGCCTGGGGGGAGTGGAAGGACGTTGGGGATTGGGACCAGAAGGTGTGAGTGAGGCAGGGAGAGCCTCCAGCTGGGGCCTCTGTCCCCTCTCTCTCCCCTCCCGACTTCAGGCTGCTGTGAGGGAGGGGCAGACATGTGCTGGGACCCTGTGAGACCCTGCGGCTCTTTGAGGAAGTTTGGCTCTCACCGTGGCTGGAAGGGCTGCACAGAATACAAGAGCTGTTTCACTTACACCTGTGTTCTCAGGTTAGTGCAACTGGGATGGTTAATGGGTAAGAGTCTGTGGGGGGGGGGCAGTTCAAACACAGGGGGAGACGGGTGTAAGGGAGGAGAGAAGGGGGTAGAAGTCCCCGAGCGCGCAGCAGAGGCACAGATGGAGAGGTCGCCATCTTCCATAGGAATGGGGGGAAAGCATTGGTGAAATTGAGAGGCCAGTTTGGAAGCAAATTGTCCTTATTTTTTTTTAATGTTTATTTTCAAGAGAGAGAGTGAGCACAGGCACATGAGCCGGGGAGGGGAGAGAGAGGGGACAGAGTATCCAAAGTGGGCTCTGTGCTGACAGCGGCAAGCCTGATGCAGGGCTTGAACTCAAGAACTGTGAGGCCATGACCTGAGCCGGGGTCTGGTGCTCAACCCACTGAGCCACCCATGGGCCTTGCAAACTGTCATTCTTAGGAGACTGCCTGGAGAGAACTGAAGGGGCTGGCAGTGGAGGGGGACTGTGGCAAGTGCCACATGACAGCCCTACAGCTCGCGACATTCAGTTTGTGGGGAGGGCATTTTTAGACCCATTTTATGGGTGGGGAAACTGAGGCTGAGTGAGGTAAAGCAATGTGCCTGTATTAGGACTTGAGACCAGGCTCTTCCGGTACCCACATGCCTCCCCCCACTGCTGCCCTGCCGGAAACTGATCCCAGCATGAGGCTGCCTCTCACTCAAGGCTTCTCCCTGATCCCTCACAGTCTGAGGGAACGGCTGGATTCCCAAACCCAGTCTTGGGGCATCATCCTCATTTCCACCTCAGTATCTCAGACACAGAGAGGTTGAGTCTGGAGAGAAGGAAACCGCCTCACACCTGGGGCCTCCCTAGGGTCCAGAGCCAGGACTGGTCTGACCTGGGAAAGCAGAGAAGGAAGGAGCGGGCCGCCAGGCCCCTCTCCTCCACCGGCAGAGAGCCGGGGAGAGGCCGTGTGGGAACCACTCCCCGCGTGGCTGGCCCCAGGGGGGCCTCGTCTGAGTGTCCAGCATGGAGCCGAGCCGGCAAACACATTGCTTCTCTCAAACCTGCCACGGAGGAGGTGCTGCTGGGGTTGCACAACACCCTGAAAAGTGGCGCTGAAGGGCTGCGCTATTAATAGCTTGCTGGTCTTCCTTTCTGGTCTCCCCAAGCAACAAACAAACAAAAAAGGGCCTATCACCAAAACAAATGTGCCTTCCCTGCCCCTCTAGACTCTCTCTGCCTTGGGGGTTCTGCTCTCACTGCTCTAGGAAGAAAGAAGTGCAGGCCCCCAGCTCTGGCTTGCTCCTAGGAGCCCCCAGCAGAGGTCCTAAGTGCCACTGGGGCACAAGGCAAGGCCCCTCCTTGTCAACAAACTGAGGTCTCTGCATCATGCCATCTGCCAGCAGATGGTTATCAGGTGTTGACTCCACGCCACGTATGGGGAGGACTGAAGCCACAGTGATGAGTAAAGCAGGGGTGTTCTGTTGTTGGAGAGCTTACTACCCAGGAGTATAAAGAAAATAACAAAGATCATGATAGCCTGGATTTCCTTCATGCTTACGCCCAAGGTGAATGCAACTGTTGCTCCCATTTTACAAGTGGGAAAACTGAGGCTTCAGGAAATTAACATGCCCAGCAGGGCTGAGGCAGAAGCCGAAGCCTCATCTGTCTGACTTCAGGGGCAGAGCCTGGAGCCACTGTCTGGTCGTGGGGAAGATGGAACGGAACTGTGTCATTTACAGAATGACCTACGTTGGCGTGAGGAGTCTTCCCCAAGTTCTGTCATGGCAGAAACCACCCTGGGCCAAGCAGAAGTCCCCATCAGCCCTCAGACACACCTTGACTTCTCTGCTTTACGAGATTCGTTCCTTGCCATCCCCTCTGCAAGGAAGGTCTTGCCCAACTCTCCCAAGCTATAAAATTCTACCTGTCCTTTAAGCACCAGCTCAAATGACACAAAGCCTCACAAAGTGTTTTCTTGGTCCCTGACCATCATATGCTAAGGGTTAGTCCGTCCTTTCATCTAAAGGTTAAGTGAGCATCTACTGTTCACCAGGGCGCTCCTAGGTCAGAGGCCGACAAACTTTCTGTAAAGGGCCAGAGTACAAATATTTTAGGCTCTGCAAGCCATAGTCACTGTCCTACCTATCTACCTTTGCAGGGTGAAAGCAGCCGTATGCAATTTATTTTATTTTATTAAAAAAAATTGTTTTTAACCTTTGTTTTTGAGAGAGAAAGAGACAAAGAGCATGAGTGGGGGAGGGGCAGAGAGAGAGGGAGACACAGAATCTGAAGCAGGCTCCAGGCTCTGAGCTGTCAGCACAGAGCCCCAGGCGGGGCTCAAACCCATGAACCATGAGATCATGATCTAAACTGAAGTTGGCCGCCTAACCAACTGAGCCACCCAGGCACCCCAGCCATATACAATTTATAAATGAGTGTGGCTGTCTTCCAATAACACTTTATTTACAAAAACAGGCAGCAGATGGGGTTTGGCCAGTAGTCTCCAAACCCCTGTCCTAGGCTTTCCAAAGAACACAAATCCTTCAAGACACTCAAAGTTCCCACCAGGACCTCACTGGAGAAAATGATGTGCACTGTACCCATCCTTTGAGAATCTCAATGATCATGAGAATATTAAGGGTTCTGAAAAGTTCTGCAATAAGATATTTTTATAGTTCTGATTAACCCAATGTTTCCCAAATTTACTCAGAAGTGTTCCCCATTAAAGGCAAACTAAAACCACAATGAGATACTATTTCATAGCCACTTGGGCACACCTACCAGGATGGCAGTAATCAAAATAATAAGTGTCTTCAAGGATGTGGAGAAATGGAAAATCATATATTCCTGGTAGGAATGCATTTAGCCGCATTGGAAAAATGGCTTGACAGTTTATTAAAAAGCTAAACATAAAACTCAGAGATTCCACCTGTAGGTTATTCATAATGGCCAAAAACTGAAAGCACTCAAAGGTCCATTAACAGACTGACCAAATGCAGTGTATCCATACAATGGAATGTTATTTAGCCACAAAGAATGTTATTTATGACAGAGTGATACATGTGATAACATGCGTGAGCCTTGAAAACGTGCTGAATGAAGAAAGCTAGTAAGACATGGCATGACTGCATTTACATGCCGAGTCCTAACTGGGGAAGTGTAGGGAGAAGACAGTGGAGGAGTGGTGGCCTGGAGGCTGGAGGAGAGGGGAGCCGTAAACAGCACGGAGAGCCCTGAGGAGGCTGTGGGGAATGTTCCGAACTGTACTGTGATGATCTCACGATCGGCAGTTACACAAAATCACCTGCTTGCACACCTACACGGGGAGCACTTTATGGAATGTAAATTATAACTCGGTTATTAAGAAGTCGTTAGGAAGGGGGGCACCCAGGTGGCTCATTTGATTAAGCACCTGACTTCAGCTCAGGTCATGACCTCGCGGTTCGTGAGTCCGAGCCCCGCATGGGGCTCTGTGCTGACAGCTCAGAGCCTGGAGCCTGCTTCAGACTCTGTGTCTCCCTCTCTCTCTGACCCTCCCCTGCTCACACTCTGTTTCTCTCAAAACTAAACATTAAAAAATTTAAAAAAAAGTTGTTAGGAAGGAAGTGTACCCCCACCCCCCAATGTTTCTCCCTTTCCAAAGCAATGCTTCCTTGCATTACGCAAAACACACAGTTGCAGTTGAAAACAACATACTGGCACTCTTGTGTCTGTTAGCCTTGTTTTGCTCCCATTGTTCAGGGAAAACCAAGGCTCCGTGTAGTTACTGACCTTGCCTTGGATCACAGACTGGGCTTGCACCCCAGTATCCTGTTCCAGCACCCCCTGGCTGGAGGGTGAGTTCTGGGGAAGCAGTGAGTCTAGAAGAAGGGACTCTTAGAACCTCATGGGGAGACATGAACAGAGGTACCGCAGGTCAGGAGGCAAAGTGCAGAAGGGGCAGGCTGAGCAAGAGAGAGGCTGCCATGACTTCTGGGAACCCGCTGGTTCTGAACATGGCCCATCCTCACATGTGTTACACAGATCCCAGGCAGCAGAGAGGATCTCGCCACCCATGGCTGAGGTCCCAGGACCCTCTAATTCTTGACTTTTTCTGCTCCTCACAGGACTCGGCATGGTCCCAAACTGCTGCTCAAGCCTTTCCAGCCCCAGCCCAAGGGTTCCCACAGCACCACACCTCTGCATCAGCAGCCACCAAAAGCTCTGATGAAGTCTGACCATCTTTGCCACCCCTGGCCCCTGTGAGGTGTTCTGTATTGAGGCTAGCAAAGGGCTACTGTCTGCCGCGGAGGGACAGCATGCAGGAGGGGCACATACACCACTAGGAGAAGCCCCAAACAAGGAGCTACAGGGTGGGCAGTAAGGGTCTATTCCCAATTCGGGTGCGTCTCTCCAGGAGACCTCCAACCTTTGAATGTCACCTTAACCACTGGGATGGGGGGCAGGGAGGAGCTACCATTGGCCAGTTACTTACCACCCACCACTGTCACTTCACACTGACTGCACCCTAAAGGGTGGGATGGGAACATCCGTTTCACAATGAGGGAATCACATGCCCGGGGGCCCCACCAGTAAGTGGGAGAGTCAGGTCCCCCAGCTCTGGGGCTCCTTTCCCATCAAGATGTCTACCAATGTCGGTGCAGAGCAGACGTGAGGATATGTATGCGTCAGGTATGTGTGTGAGTGTAAGTCTGGACAGTTTCATATACGTTCTTGTGGTTTCATTAAAAATCATCTAAATTAGGGGCACCTGGGTGGTTCAGTCAGTTGAGTGTCCAACTTTGGCTTGCGGTTTGTGGGTTCGAGCCCCGCACCGAGCTCTGTGTTGACAGCTCAGAGCCTGGAGCCTGCTTGGATTCTTTATCTCCCTCTTTCTCTGTCCCTCCCCTGCTTGTGCATGCTCACTAGCTCGCTCGCTCTCTCTCTCTCAAAAAATAAATAGAAAAAAATCATCTAGAATAGAGATAATGCACTAAGATTTGGGAACAGCCCCTTATGCATTATTCTGTGCCTGAGCCTGAATTAAAGTCATTCCTCAACACCTGTGCCATAAGCTATACGCCAGCAGACCAGCATCAAATTACATCTGTCATCACAATGGATCAGTCTTTCAGTGTCACAAGCACTGCCTGGCTCAGCTGAAAACCACAGTATTCTTTTAAAATCAAGGTTCAGGGGGCGCCTGGGTGGCTCAGTCGGTTAAGCCTCTGATTTCGGCTCAGGTCCGATCTCACATTTGTGGGTTCGAGCCCCGCGTCAGGCTCTGTGCTGACGGCTAGCTCAGAGCCTGGAGCCTGGTTCAGATTCTGTGTCTCCTTCTCTCTCTGCTCCTCCCCCTCTCATACTCTGTCTCTCTCTGTATCAAAAATAAATAAAAAACAATAAAAAATAAAATCAAGGTTCAAGCCTTTTCCTAAAGGAACCTCTTGAAATCCAGCAAAGACATAACCCAAGAGGGGCTTTTGTTTTGTTTCTGCTGGGCCCCAGAGCCTTCTCTTCACTCATAGTGAAGAGACTTATCACTTCACTTCACTTATAGTCTCCCCGTTGGCTAAAAATCTCTTCCTTCAAGGACCTAGGTCCATCAGCCTGTGAAGAGAAGGGATGGGCTGGTCAGACTCTGCCATAGGCAGGTACCGGGCTTTCAGACACAGGCAGCAGAAGCCTGGAGGGGCGAAGGGATGCAGTGGGCCAAAGAGCCCTGCTCTCAGCCCAGGTCCAGCTCTGGCTTGCCAAGAGAGACAATTTAGACAAGCCCCTTAACCACTCCCTGCCTCGAATCCCCAGTGTGGGATGAGGACCCCCACAGCGAGGCTACATCATTTATCCCCTGGGTGGGTGGCTTAAACTGAAACAGTGAGGCTAGAGGCCATGCTCTGGGCCAGGGCACTGGGCCAGGCCTTCCCCTCCCCTGCTGCACCTTCGGGACATAAAAGCAACCTCAGACAAAGCCCTGTGGTTCAGTAAATTGCTACCTTGCATTATTCAGTGTAAGACATCCACCATTTTTGTGTGAAAACAAATACACGCGTGGCTGATTCTATATACAAATATCTTTACTCTACCAGTGAACAAAAGATAATAGTAGTAGACCATAGCTCTTTGGCACTTACTAATAAGCTGAATGATTCCTCCTCCTCCTCTCATTCTGCAGGTAACGAAAGTGACTTGCAGAGAGATTCAAGCAATGAACACACAGCTAGTAAGTGGAAGAAGCAGGATTCAAATTCTTGTCCCCTGGCCCCAAAGCCCAGGTCTCTGCATCCCCACACCACGTCACCATTCTTTTAAAAAGCATTTCAGTAATTCTTTATACAAGCAGCGCCTCAGCCATCAGCTGGGCCTCAGTGTTGCATTCAGACTGCATCAGCAGCAGAACTATTAACTGGTCCTGCTCCGGGGAGGGGCTCTGGGCAAGCAGGCACCCCAGTGCTGACGACTGAACGCAGGTAGCTTACAGCCGGGGCAAGAGGGAGCCCCACCCCAGGGCTCGATCACTGGCATTGGGGGACAGGTGGCTGCAGGCTGCTCCTTGAACAGGGGGCTTGTCTGGCTTTAGGGGTGATTACCAGGGTAGATCTGGTGGAAACGAGGGAGCCACAACAGTGAACTTTGGCAAGTAACCCCTCTTAGCTTCAGCAGTGTGGAAACTGAAATGCTATCATATGTGCTATTTTTTCCTTGTTTTACTTAAACACCCTTCCTACATTTTCTGCAAAAAAACACAGACTACTTTTGCAATAAGGAAATCGAGTGTCCACTAGAGATTCCCCTCCTGTGAAAAGGAGCTGAGCTTTATAGAGTTAAATACCTGAACCTGGGAAATTATTTTCTTCAATGCACAGAGCATAAAGAAAAGAAGAACGGAACTAAACGTATAGGGAAATACTGGCAGGAAGAGATTCTGAATTGTTACAAAAGACACAAAGTTTGTGTTCCCCCAAATTATGTTAAATCCTAAACCTCAAGGTGATAGTATTGAGACTTGGGGCCTCTGGGAGGCGATGAGGTCGTGAGAGTAGAGCTGTCCTAATGGAACTAGTACCCAGAGAGGTCCCCTGCCCCTTCCACCACGGAAGACACAGGGAGAAGACGGCCATCTATGAACCAGGAGTAAGCTTTCACAACACACCACATCGACCAGCACCTTGATCTTGGACCAAAACTATAAAAAATAAACTGTTGCTGAAGCCACCCAGTCTGTGGTGTTTGTTACAGCAGCCCGAACGGACGGAAACACATCTTTATTTATTTTTATTTTTAAAACACTTTTTTTACAGTTATTTATTTTTTGAGAAGCAGAGAGAGACAGAGCATGAGCAGGGTAAGAGCAGAGAGAGAGAGGGAGACACAGAATTTGAAGGAGGCTCCAGGCTCTGAGCTAGCTGTCAGCACAGAGCCTGACCCGGGGCTCAAACCCACAACCATGAGATCATGACCTGAGCCGAAGCTGGATGCTCAACTGACTGAGCCACCCAGGTGCACCATGAAACACATATTTATAAATTATGTATATCTTATACACAAATGTATCACATTTATGTAGCTGTCCTGTTTGAATCAACTCACAACATTCACTACTTTTACAACCAGTTGAATATTAAATAATTAGAATAAAAAGCACACAAAGTGTCAATTTGGGTTTGCTTTGCCGCACCTCCTGAGCCCAGGCCCCCTCCCTTGTGGCAGACACTTGTACATCTCAACGGGGTCCGCCCCCTGCATTCCTTCACTCTGGACCCCCGGAGCCTCCCTAGTGGTGAGGACTGAGCACGGAAGGAGGTGAATTCCTCCAGTCTACGGGGGAAACATCCGTAGGGACAAGGAGCCCCTCCCAACCCCACCCCAGAGCAGGGCCTCCTGGAGAAACCAGGGCTGTAAGAGCCAAGAGTTTTAAGTTCTGGTATGGGAGCTGGGCCATCCCTCAGCTTCTCCAAGATTATGTTTGCTTAATGGGAAAATAGTATTTTTTTCTTCTGCCTATCTCACGGGGCTGATATAAAAAATATCATGTTAACAAAAACAATTTGTATGATAAATAAATAATGACTAGTAAGGTGATTAAGATTTGTCACTCAGGAGGGAACATTATAATAAAAGACAATGTATTTGGTAACCCCTCAGCTCCTTTTTTTTTTTAAATCATGAAATAATCCTGTTCAATATTTTAACTCAAATAGTACAAAAAAGTATACAGCAAAAATAAATAAATAAATAAATAAATAAATAAATAAATAAAACTCTCTTTCTACACCCTTGTGGGCCCCTATCCCACTCACCAGGTTTAAGTCTCCCATGTATCCTTCCAGAAACATTCTATGAAAATAAGGCAGGTACATATATTTTTACAATTAAGGTATTATATACAACCTTCTACACTGTGCCTTTTCCATTTAATTTTAAGTTAGAGATTTTTTCCATATCAACACATTTTCTGTTCATTCCTTTTTAGCAGTTCTTGGGAATATACCACAATTTATCTCATCAGTATCACATTTTACGTGTGTCCTTTTGACAACAATGTTGCCATTGGCACGCTGTTCATAACTAGAGTGGGATACAGTTCCAGAAGTGGAACTGTGGGGACACAGCACTGAGAGTTATTACTAAGTTGCCTTCCACGGCCTGTAAAAGCTGCCAGAGAGTCTAGGCTGGTTTGGAGCCTCCCCTCTGCCCGCATGGGGAGAAGCCCACCACGGATGTGTGCCGGCAGGCGGCTGCAGGCATGAACACATCGGAGGGCATGGCATGGCCAAGCAGAATTACCCCCATCCACCTGAGACTGTTTCTGCACAGCTGCCCTGACAGGTGAGGGCGCTTCTCCCGACCTGCATGTCCTGTCTCCAGGCAGAAACCTCAATTTCATGCACTTGGACCAAGAAAGTGCCCTCCAGGCCCTGCCTCCTGCATTCACCGGACAGCACGGCTGATCTGTCTTATCCCAGACCAGATCCTATTAGTCCATGGCTGGGGCCTTTGGAGGCGTCCCATGGGCTTCAAACCCTTTGGAAAAGCACCTACGTTCTTCACACTGGGCTCCGGCCTTGCTGGCTGCCGGCCCTTCCCCAAATACCTCAAACATTCTCCCCCGGTAGAGGGTGTAGGGTCTTGGCTCCTATTACTCCTTCGGCCTAAGGGCGCGTCCCGATGTCCATATGGCTGCCTCCCTCCCTTCTCTCAGGTACCTGCTCAAATGCCACCTCCTTAAAGGGACCCTCCTTGGTCCGGTGACACTCTTGCTCCCTGCTTGCTTTTTCTTCAGGAGAAGGATCCTAACTTAACCTAATGCTTTCTGCGTATATGATTGTCTGCGATGCCAGCTCTACTGGAGAGTATTTTGTTCTGGTCACACTGTGCCCGGAAGCTACAATGACACCTAACATATAGTCTGTACTTGTGCCCGACCAGACGCTCTGGCCCTGCCTGCTTCCCACCACCCCCCAGGCTCCACGGGCAGTAGCACTGCAGGTAAAGTTTACAAGCCTCAGCACACAGCCTCCGTGTTTGCTTGGGTTCCTGCCTGTGTGATTTTCTCCACCTGCTATGCTATTCACTCACCCCACTGGCACACACATAAACCTCTATTCGCCCTTCAAAACCCAGCTAAGCCTCCTCAACCCCATGAAGTCTTCCCCGAATCCCAGGCTTCCTCATCTTAGCCCAAAGCAACTATCCTACAAATATCTGTTGCTTTATATTTCAAAAGGATCTTTTATTTTACTATACTTTACTTTCCAGCTTCCCTCCACCAAGCTGTGTGCTTCTTCAGGGACAGAGAGCACTGCCCCCTCATCTTTCTGGCTACTGATAAGGTGTCCAACACCTAGTAGGTTCTCAGAAAAGGTCAAAAGAACAATCAAGTGAAGAAAATGCACTGAGAGGTCTGCAGGTCCACCACGAGGGGCATACAGACCCAGCAGATAAGACTTCTCTAAAGATGTTGAAAAGAATCCATGCATGGGGCACCTGGGTGGCTCAGCTCAGGTCATGATCTCTCTGTTCATGGGTTCAAGCCCCACATTGGGTGCTGTGCTGACAGCTCAGAGCCTGGAGCCTGCTTCAGATTCTGTGTCTCCCTTTCTCTCTCTGCCCCTCCCCCACTCATATTCTGTCTCTCAAAAATAAATAAACATCTAAAATTTTTAAAAGAAAAGAATCCATAGACTTTCAAAGAGCTGGGTGATATCTCCCTTGTAAAAATCACCTATCACATATTGAGCATTCACCAAACAGAAAGCAAGGCCCCATCTCTTCTAACGCCCCTGAAAACCATGAGAGTTGGGTACTATGCCCATCCCATCTTTGGAGAAGCAGATGATGCTTAGGGGGATAAGCTGCCCGGGGGAATGCACTGGGCTAGTAGAGGAAGCAACGGCTTAAACTGGGTTCTAGACCTTGCCACTAATGTCTACACGGTGCACGTGAAGGAGGTACTATACTGGGAGTGGGGAACTCCAAACCAGCAGACGACAGTGCCACTCAGTGCTGGGCTCTGACTTAGGGAAAGGGGGTGGAGGGCACTTCCGAACGTGCAAGAGGAGGCACAAAGGCTGCTTCACACACACAGGCTGACTCTGCATGAGAACCTGCACCTGCAGGGCGGGGGCAAAGTGGGACACCAGGTCTCAGTGCCAGGAGCTAAGTCGGGCACCCCACTTTCCACCCATCAACATTAGTGTGTGTTCTTTCTTCAACCCTCACAGCACTCCGGAGAGGCTGCCAAGGCAGGAAACAGAGCTCATCTCCATCTCACAAATAGGAAAGTCAATCACAAACATTCTTTTTCTGCCTTCAGTCCTCTCCAAAGGGTCTAAACTATGCTGGGCTCGAGACAGGGGAGGACTCATTTGGTCTCATCTCAGCCTTGCAGGTGAGTGTTATCAGGATCATTTCCAATTCACAAATGAGGACAGTGAACTCTGAGGCGTTAAGAAACATCTGTTCATTCATTAATTCATTCTTCTACTCATCCATCTCAACTAATATTATTTAAGCACCTAGAATGTGCTGGCCGAACAGGGAACAAATGAGGACAGTCCTTCCTGGCATGGGGCTTATATGCTAATGGAGGGAGGGAGAGATGCGGGGGTTTCAGTAAGGGGTACGTAGACAATAAAACAGAGCAATGTGGTTGAGAGGGGCTGAGCGCTGATGTGGCTGGGATGGTCAGCGAGGGCTTCCCAAAAGACATCTGCATTAGGATTTTGTGATAAGAAGGAGCCAGGCATGTAAGGGTCTCGTGAGGAATCTTCCAAACAAAGGGAACAACAAAGACCTGTGACTGAGTGAGGGACAAATACGTACAAAGGACAGAAGGAAGCCCAGGGTGGAGGAGGGCAACGGTGGAGGGAAGGAATCTGAGGGAGGCAGGGCCTGTCCCTGGGTCCACAGGAATCAGGTTCACTCCAGCTCCTCTGCCTCCCAGATTTTGTGTCCAAAGAAAATCAAGCGGCCGCATGATTTAGAAATAATGAAATTTTAAAATATCCAGTGAAGATAAACCAGAAAGATAAGACCACATCCTTCTGAATAAAGATATAGAACCGAAAACTCTTAGAGCTTAATTCAGGCCCAGCATACAGTATGTGCTCAACAAATGCTGGTTGAGGGGAGCCTGGGTGGCTCAGTCGATTAAGCATCCAACTTCGGCTCAGGTCATGATCTCATGGTTCGTGGGTTTGAGCCCCGCATCAGGCTCTGTGCTGACAGCTAGCTTCAGATTCTGTGTCTCCCTCTCTCCCTGGCCCTCCCCTGCTCTCGCTCGCTCGTTCGCTCTCTCTCTCTCTCTCTCTCTCTCTCAAATAAGTAAAACATAAAAAAAATTAAAAACAAAAACAAAAACAAATGCTGGTTGAATGACTTGCTGGGGTCACGTGGACTAATGGAACCCAAGGCCTTATGTGAAAACAGACCAAAGCCACCTGATGCCATGACAGTGGTTACATACTTGACAGTACTCAACCCACAAGAGGACACAGGCTTACAATTTAGAACTGCAAACATATTTAGAGAAATGCTCAGATGTCAGATGCATAATGACTTACGAAGAAAACCAGAACGGCCTAATTTTGAAATCTGACATGAGACAGACAAATTGCCCCTGTTCCATAGGCCCTTGCTTGAGCCAGAGTCCAAGACTGATCCAGGGCCCATGCTTTCCTCACTGGCTAAGCCAACAATTTATACCCGGAAAAGGGAAATGAACCTTTAAGACAGAGGGTGGGTTGGGTCAGGTGCCCAAGGTCAAGGTGAAGCCATGGCCAGTCATGGGCAGGGACGTAACTGATTTTATGGTAGGTAGGGGTTTGTCTCACCTCCGCTTCTAGAGGGCTAGAGCCACATCCCACATTTCTGCCTCCTCCCTTCTAGGAACACCAGGAGCTCACACATGAATGGAATGAGTGAAGGAGCAGGCAGCAAAGGCAGTCTATTTGGACCAAGCAGTATGTGGGCCTGAATGAGGCCAGAGGCAGTAAGGAAAGGCACGGGGAGCACACCTGCACACACCTGAGACCTGAACCGACGTGGGGCATCCGTGAGCCAGCCACACAGGGAAACCGCAGAAAGAACCAAAGAAGAAACGCTTCTGAGGAAACTTGATCCAATATTTGAAGAGCTGTCACATTGGCAAGGAACCAGACATGCTCTGTCTCTTAAGCCCCAGAGGTTACTGTCAGCTGAATTTAAGGAAGAACTCCCTTCCAGCAAAGTATGTGTCAAACGGTGCTGTATGGACTGCTAGCATTCGGGGGGGGGGGGGGGAGAAAGGAAAGATTCCAAAGGATTCCATTGGAAAATACATTTGGCAATTTGAGTTAATCAAAGATAACGGATGTTCTTGCCAAAGGGCATAGCTTTCTCAAATTTATATGGCCTCAACGGCTTTTCACAGGATGCTATGAACATTTCACAGAGCCTCCTTTCCATGCTCATCGCTGGGAAAAGATGAAGTAGAACTGCCTGATGGGGCACCTGGGTGGCTCGGTTGGTTATGTGTCTGACTTCAGCTCAGGTCATGATCTCCCGGCTCGTGAGTTCGAGGCCCCGCACCAGGATCTGTGCTGGCAGCTCAGAGCTTGGATCCTGCTCTCGATTCTGTGTCTCTCTCTCTCTATACCCCTCCCCTACTCATGCTGTCTCTCTCAAAAATAAATGAACATTTAAAAAATTAAAAATACATACATACATCAAAGAACTGTCTGACAAAAGCATCTTATGAAAAGGTGAGTGTCATACAGGTATCTGAGTACTTTCAGGATGTAGAATTCAACACTATACAGATGATATGGATACAATCTAATAGAAAACTAGAACCATGGGCTCATTCTCCCATGGCCACATGGTGGGCCAAAAGGTCCAGTTACACATGAGGATGGACACAGACTAGCTGTCTCCTCTCACCAGTTTGTGTCCAAATAAGTTGATGATATGGATATTGCAAAGGATCCAGGAAGCTATCGACGCTGTTGGCTAGGCACCTTAGTGACAGAATGATTTCCTGCCTGAACTCACTCTAACTTTTCATGTAGTATTTTCAAGTAAATATTGCCTGCCTGCCTTCCTCACATGCATCTACGCATTCTGTAAATACTGTTCGGGGATCTTCCATAGACCAGCAGTAGATAAGGTGTTGCTTTAGGACTACCTTTTGGAGAATACAATGAACAAACACATTGCACAAAAAATTATTTGAGAGTTTCTATATATGATACAAAGGAAATAAATGGTGAGAAACAATATAAGTTACACAGAGACCTTCTTCACTATGGGGTTTCAGGATCAATTCTCTAAGGGAGCAAAGAGACACCGTTTTAGAGACCTCAAGATATGCAGGTCACAAAAGTCTCGATGACTTCCTCTGGGAAATCATAGCCCAATGGGGTTGGGAAAGGCCACACAAGCCCACCTACCACAGTAACCTTCTCTCTAGCATGTATCTTATGTATCTTATGTTGTATTTGAGACTATGACTCAGAGGGTCTGGGGAGGAATGGAGAATCTGCATTTCTAACCAGGCATTCTAATGCTGCTACTCTGCAGACATTTAAGTAACACTACTGTATTAGTCATTTTAAAAACCTAAATAAATGGAGGGCTATACCATGTTCATGGACAGAGAGGCTCAATCATAAAGATGTCAATTTCTTCCAGTTAACCTAGAAATTCAATATACTTCCAGCCAAAATCCCCATGAAGCTATTTTGTTCTTTATTGTTTAACCTCACAAACTGATTATAAGATTCATTTGGTAGGCAATTTTGAAAAAGAACAAAGACAAGTCCCTACTTGTCTTTCCAGCTCCAGGCTTACAATAACAATGTGGGTGTAGTATTAACACACGATTAGCCAAAGAGATGAATGGAACAGAACAAGAGCCCCCAACTAGACCTGTATTTTTAGGAAAACTATATATGGAAGATAGTATTACAAATCATAGGGAAAATATAAATAATTTAGTAAATATGACTGGAAAATTTGGTAATTTATATTGAAGAATAAAACAACCCTGAACTCCTACATAATACCAGGTGCAAAAATAAATTTTCAGGTAGATTATATTCTTAAATATGAAGACACAAAACTTTGAACCTTTAACATTTCTAACATTTATTCATTTTTAAGAGACAGAGTGTAAGTGAGAAAGAGGCAGAGACAGAGGGAGACACAGAGTCTGAAGCAGGCTCCAGGCTCTGAGCTGTCAGCACAGAGCTGGATGCAGGCCTCAAACTCAGGACTGCGAGATCATGACCAGAGCTGAAGTCAGACACTTAACCGACTAAGCCACTCAGGCACCCCACAACTTTAAAACTTTTAGAAGAAAATATAAAAGATTCTTTTCCAACTTTGGGTAGGGAAATACATCTTAAATAAGATACCAACTGTGCAACCAAAAAGAACAGACTGGCAAATTTGACTTCAATAAAGTTGAAATTCCAAATGCCATAAATAAATAAGAAAAGCCACACATTGGGGAAAGCTATTTGCAGCATATTTATATCTAGAATGTGTCAAGATACTAATATCTAAAATGTGTCAAGAATACCTACCCATGAGAAAAGACAAACAATCCAAAGAGAAAAGGATATGAACAGGAAGTTCACAGATGAGGAATCAAATAGAGGAAAACACATGAAATGTGCTCCACCTCACAAGTGATTAGAGGAATGCAAATTTAGAACAGTCGGATGCAAGACTTAAAAATTAACCAGACCAAATGCTGTCTAGAATATGGAACAGTAGAATTCTCATACACCACTGTTTAGAGAGTAAATTAGAACAATCCTTTCAGGAAGCAATTGGACATTATCTGATAAAACTGATCGTAAACATGCACCCTACCACTAGCAATTCCACTCTTTGGGATACGGCCTAGAAACCTTCATTCACGCACCCAGGGAAGCATGGACAAGATATTTACTCAGTGTGCTTAGTAACACTGAGAAACAGGAGGAAGTCTAGGTGCCCATCAAGAAGAGTTGGCTAAATACAATGTAGTCTTCTTATACATTGAAATACTATACAGCAGGAAAAATAAATGAACCAAACCTTTATGTATCAACATGGGAACATCTCAAACCCAATACTGAGCAAAGAAACAAAGTTGCAAGAAAAGTAAGTAATGGATACCATCAATATAAACCTTTTAAATATTCAAGAAAGATCTAGGTACTATTTGGGAAATGTATATGTAACATATAGATAGCTAATACAGAAATAGTTTCTAGGTAATTTTATATAAAATTTGAAATTACATATTAATATATAATGTGTATATATGTATCACACACATGCACAAAATATAAACATGAGAGTGATAAGTCTATATTCAGCATCATGACCTCTAGAGAGAGAGATAAGATGAATGGTATTTGGGAAGAGAATTAAAATCGCTCATAAAACCACTGCCCCTCTACACTACTTATAATCAGCATTAGGGTAGGGAATGTTCTTGAAAAAAGCCATACTTTTTTTTTTACATTGAAAACTCTCAGAAGGCATTTAGCCCAACCTCTGACCCACAGAGGACACATCTCTTCAATACACAGAACAAGGTGATCCTCCTACCTCTACTCAGAAGACCCCAATTCAGGGCTACTGTGTACTGTTATGCAGGTTGGCACTGCACAATTCTGGAGCACACATTTCACAATATGAATGATGCCCCCTAGAGTTGTGCAGTGAACAACTTCTATAACCATATGTGGCAGCCCTGTAACTGCCAGGTCATAGATCCCTTTGGGATGCTGATGAAGAATGCCCACGTCTGGAGAAATGTCCATTTGCACAATTACTGCCTGTAATAGTGGGTTCAGGCACCTCCCCAACAGTCATTAGCCACCCTCCACCAGCTAAACAGTTTCAGGGGTGGGTGATCACAACCTTCGAAGTACTTGGAGACAGTTCCGTGAAACTAAGCTCTTCCTTAAGTACATTTGAACCCTGCTTCTTTAGAACCTCTACCCATTCAAATTCACCTGCTTTCTTTGTACAAGACACTTCAGGTACTGAAAGAAATCTAACCTGCCCCCTCCGCCCTGGAGACTTCCACTTTCCAGGCTAAATACACTTCTGACTTCGCTTACAGCAAACATGCCACATCTCCTCTTTTGTTAAAAATGCTTTTTTTTTTTTTAAAACTGTCGTTTTTACCAAGCATCTCCTGCCCTAATAAGCAACTAGGCATGCTGACATGCCATCAAAGAATAAGAAAATATTTCTCTCAGCTGCTCCTTTAGGAAACATGTCCTGTCTCTGCACTGGTTTTCAAAGCAGTCAAATGCCCACAGAAGCCAGGAAGTGTGAAGCCGGAGAAAGAAAGGGTCAGGCTTTTTCCAGGGGTGGGGGTAAGGTTAACTGAGCAGAACAGGGACAGAGGCCCCACAGGCCAAGGGACACAAGTCATTTTCCACTTACTCCCAAAACTCCATGACGGGAGAGGTGGCGTTCTGCAGGGACACATGACTGTGGTTGCTCATGTTCAGTTTCTGGAACTCCACACAATTCTCTATAGTGGAAACAAGACAAGAAACAGAAGATTAACCTCTGTAAGGGCTGGGCCTTGGGAAACATTCAGAGCTGATGGTGCAACCAGGGGTTTTAACTAGCCGCTCTGAGCAAACACACCTCGGAGAACGTGGAAGAGGAAAATCAATAACTTACAGTTTAAGAGAGAGGTTGGGTCTGATTAGACCAGGAGGGAAAGTTTTGGGGGCAGGACATCTTCTCTCACTCTCACTCCATATGCCTGATCAAACTCTTCCCTCCTACGCTTTTCCTGGATTTCCTCTCCTTTTTTCTACTTCCCTATGGAAGGCTTGATCATGGCATTTATCTTTCCTGCCCAGTGGCCCCAGCAAGGGTGGAGGGACTAAAAGAGTGAGTCAGTCACAGCATCCCTAAGACACTAATGCATTTGAGACTGTTTTCCTTTATGAAGAAGGACACTAACATCAGTGGCTGCCTCATAAGATGTGGAAACTGGATGAAATGGCATGAGCCTGTATGTGTAAAGAACTTCCGCTTTCTTCCTCCTTCCCTTACTCGATCAGTCAATCCCAGAAAGGATTCATTGAATGTCTCTTCATTTCATAAAACTTGATGACCAAGGGGGATTTGAGCTTCAGGTAAAAATATCCAACTGTTTGATCTTAATGGCCCAGATCAATCCCCTCTGCCAGGAAGATGTCCTCAATCTCCCTCTCCTGAATTCTAAGAAAAGCAGAATTTAAAGGTCCTCCAAGGAACCACCTTTTCCAACTCCCTTAATTTTGAAGAGGAGACTCTAAGGTTCAGAAACAGTCAAGGGACCCACATCCATCCCCACTCCCTTCTCTATAAAGTCAGTTAGGGACAGAACTGGGAGTCAACTCCAGCCAGGGCTCCATCTCCTTTGTTAGGATCATCACCCAGGTCTGTTTCCCACCATGGGACCTGTATCTTTTTGCAGCACCCCTGTTTACAGAGCTCCTCCACCAAACTGTGAAGTCTTGAGGGCCGCTGCACCTGGCATCGGGGCCAGCATGGAGGCAGTGTTCTGCTTCGCTCTGGCATCGCTCTCTCTCACATGTGTACAAACCCTCCCACTACCTCCGCACCCTCCGAAGCAGGAAACCCGTCCCACACATGGTGTTTTACACACATGTTCACATGCCAGGAGAGAAAGGGGGCTGCAAACCAGTGGAAGAAAGGTGGGCAGTCTGCTGGGGCAAAGCCCCGCAGTTGTCGGCCTCCTTCCTGCTCCTCCTGGCAAGTCCCAACCATATTCTGAAAGGAGCGGGTCTGGGGGAACCACGAGGTCCTGAAAGGAGTCTGAAAGCCTGAGATTATAGGTGCCCTTGGGCCTTTTTCCAAGGAAGGGAACCCTTAGTTTTGATTGGTCTCTACAATCGTGTTTCTCTTTTTTTTCCCCTAGAGTAAAAAAATTTCTCAGACATCCAAAATTGACAAGGTAGTTTTATTAAAATGACATTCATCTACAAATAAATGAGTTATAAAGTCCTTGTGATTATAGTACTCATACAGCTACAAGACCAGAATTAAATTTATACATTAAATACCAACTACAGAACACAATTTAAATCGATAGCATAAAATGGGATGTGTAGGACAATGCCATTTTGTGAAATTAAATGCATTTCCCAACAGAAAAGTGGAGCGAAAAAGGGAAGAGGCAGGGTCTACGGAGTCCAGCTTGCCTAGTCTTCCACTGGCTATTTGAGAAGCAATTCTACCACCATTCTCCTCTGATCACACTATGCAGTATCTTCATTCTTATAGTTTGTTGCATTCTTAACTGGACTTCACTTAATACCAAAGCACCATTTAGAAATTAAATCTCTGTGCTCTCCTCCATTGGCCACCAGCCTCTTATTGATCAAGAACCCATCTTAAATTGTAAACACGCACAAAGCCAGGCACTGAAGTCTCCTGACTGTCCTCAGTCAGAAGGTGGTTTGTGCAGATCATCTAGAACACGTGAGTATTTTTAGAGTGTCCTCAAAATAAACACACACAATTAAATTATCTTGGAGGACTTACAGGCCTCCAAGAATATATCCTTGAATTTTAATTCGGTAAACATCTCTATGAAGTTCCTGGTCAAAGAAAGGTTAGGAACCAGTGCCCTCAAGAGAGGCAGTGAGACCTCCACAAAATCCAACAGTGGGAGCAAGGCTGCGTGTAGGACCGGAAGCAACATCACAGCACTTTCTAGACCTACTCCCTACTGCTCCCTATGCTGATTACCAATATTATACCCAACGTTACTGTATCTCAGCCTTTAGGATGAAATGCCCCTTTCAGAGACAACCAACCACAGGTTGTAACACCGATGGTGAACAGCTCAAAGTATGTGTGCTAATTCTAGTCAAAGGGCAGGGGATGCCTGGATCACTGCTGAGAAGGGCTCTAAGGCCAAGACAGGACTCAAAAGGAAAGAGTTCTACAGACGATTAGTGATGTCTGCTCTGAGCACAGCCATCACAGATAGGGACTGAACGTGTTACTTGCTTTCTCTGGAATTTAAGGCTCCATCTTGATAGGATGGGCAAAGTGAAAAGCAAACAGCACGTCAGAATCCATAGTAATCTAAAAAGTCATCCATTCAAGGGAGCAGGAGAGTGGTAAAGTCAAATTTCTACCTGGGTTAGATAGAAAGTAAATAAGCAAGGTGAGCTGGGTGGAGACTATGGCCAACTTATGGACAGATGCCTTATCCAAAGACAACTGCTTCTAAGCCCTAGCACTGCTGCCCAGCAAGAATGTGGGAATATGGGTCTGCTCCTGTCACATCTTGTAATTTATTTCAAGAGAAGCTGGAAATCTGAATTTTCATGTCAGGTCTTCTGGCTTTTAAATTTTGTCAACTGAATAGATTTTTGAGATTCACTGATCAGTGATTTAAAGTATAATTGGTCTGGAGGCCCATGGTTTGCAACCCTTAATCTAACCTAACCTGTCCATTTTACAGAGGAAAATCTGACACCCAGAGGGGCAGGGCTGGACCTAGAGCCTGAACCCCTCTCTGTCACATAGGGCTCAGTCTCTGTATTCGGCAAAGTGAGGAAAGAGCTCATCATTTTTCTACCTATTCCAACACCTGATCCAGGGCTCAGCTCTGGCTCAGGGCTGCAACCCACAGAAAGCAACCAGACCCAGTGCAGAACTGATCTCCAGGTTCAGTAGAATCTGGACTGATGTCAAGAGGCCAGGATTGATGTCCAGAACAAGGGCATACCCCCGATCCCAGTTCCTCCAGCAGGACCTGCAGAGAGACCATCCCTGGGGGCCATACCTGTGTTCCACTCATGCCCACAGGTAGCCCAGGGGAGCTCGGTGGTGAAGCAGTTGCTCAGGTAGAAAATGGCCCATGCCAGGATGATGATGTAATACACATTTAGATGGGCCTCAATCACCTGTGTCGCATAGCCAATGCCTGAAAGAACAGAGGGAGTGATTTGTACCTCTTCCCACGTTGTTAAAAACAGTCTCAGCCACCCTTCACAGCCTGACATCAGCCAGGCACCATTTCATTTTCTAACTCAATGCTTACCTTCAAATAAAGGGCAAACTTTCCTCCAACATGTAATGCCACCTTCACTCGTGAACTGTCCCAGAGCTGTTTCCAAGAAAAAAACAGGAATTCCACAGCAAATAAAAAACACCACATAGGGAATCAGGAACGCCCCTACAAGGATGCAAAGTAAGGGAACAAAGTTAAATTGCCCCTGCTATTTCAAGTTCAGCACAAGAAATCTTTAATAATCACCTACTACGTGCAAGGCCTAATGTTCTCTGGGCACGAGGTCAGGTTCACACCTCGAGGACTGTGCACAATAAGAAAACAGGGCCCTGGGTTTGTGCTCTCTGCACATCATCTGCCTCACATCTCCTGGCCTCAACTTCTTCATCTGTAAAATGAGGCTCTGATACTTAATATCTGTACCACTTATCTCAGAGAAATGTTGTGCATCAAAGATGATGATGTAAAAGGAAGTGTTTTCTTTGCTTAATTCTACAGTTTATATATTTCACTCTCCTGCACAGGTTAAATCTATTCCATCTCTGAATATTACATTCTTCTTTTTTTAGTCAAAAGTCACCTCACTAGGCTAGGTAAAGGGGACCCCTTCTTATTTACTTTGGAAATGATCTGCAAAAAAATAAATCTTTTTCATTAAGACAAGCATTCTCAAGTAGATGTGCTATTAGCAATATTGGGCCCCAGTACATGAGAGCCAGCTATGGAGTTGACTTTTAAGGGGTTTGCAACAAGTATCTATCTACACAGAAAGGCTGACTCTGAATCAATCTGAGAAAGGCCACCCTAAGGTTTAGTGCTCCTATCCTGATATGTAATACCCACTGCCTAGGCCTTTCTTTAAAACAAATTAAATAACTCAGGCAATCATGAGCTACTATGACCAGAAAGAGGATTGTCCAAATCCCTCATTCCCTCTCGCCTGTTTAATAACAAAGCTTGGAAACACGTGATCTTCCTCACCATCTGATCTAACAAATGAAGGCTTTAACTGAAATTGCTTTTCGCTAAGTGAAGTCTTTTCAACCTTAGAACTAATAGCAACAATTCTGATCAATCTCGATAGCAGGACCACATCCATCAGATTTTGAAAGCGTCTTTGAAAATCTTTTGGGGGGCAAGATACTTTTTTTAAGTTTCACATTGGGAAAGAAATCCTTTAAACTATTGTAGGGATCTATGAATAGAATTGTATAGATATGTTTTTTTTAAGGCAAGCAGTGGATAATCAGATAGTCCAACTATATCAGAAGGCAAAAAGTGTGCTAAAGGGAACAAGAGTGTCTGTTTGCTGACTATAAATCTAAGTGATTAGAAGAAGCTGCAGTAGGTTTGCTAATATGCTGTGAATCACCTGCGAACACCCTAGAACCTAACAGATGGCACGTTCTGAGAGACTTTTAGCCCAAAATATTCACAAAGCTAGTAATCCCTGAGATAACCAGCTCAAGTAAAGCAAGATCTTTGTGTACCCACTGGGGACTCTAGGTAAGTCAGAGTTTTAAAAAAAAAAACTAATTTCAAATTTTAGTCACTGCAACTTTTTTCCCTTTTAATCTGTGCAGAACTCATAATTAATCCAACTTACTCTGTCTTCTCCTTTTAGGAGTGCATTTTGCTTTGGTGTAACAATTTCCTGTATTAAAAACAAAGATGCTAAGTGGACATTTGCCTGGGACTACCCTAAATAGGGTTTCCACAGGTTTCTAAGAAGACATGGCAGCGAAGAAAGGCTGAATCCGCAAAAAGCAGAACTCACTGCTGAGGCCACAGGGCACATTCCGGGTCTCCAAGTCCACTCCCTCTCTCCCCAGTGCCAAGCCACCAACACCGGCGGCCACTTCATTACCAGTGCAGAGCAGGCTTGGAGCAGCCTGGGCTTTCAGGATGAATGTCTCCAAAGAAAGGGCCTGGGCCAAGCAGTCCCCTTCTCGCTCTCCCTGCCGCGGCTCAAACAGGAAGTCCTGCTCCGTGCAGCCTAACAGTGCGGTCCCTGCACTGAGCCACCAACTCAGCCAACTTCTGAGCCGCCTTCACTGGGGTCTTGGGAATCTGCTGAAGGGGCAGGGGCACAGCAAAGAGGCAGGAATACATAGGCACAAGCTTCTCCTTGGAGAAACTGTGCCACCCACGAAGGTTTCACAAGGCCCCTTGCCATGCACCTACTATCTGTCCTGTGGTATGACAGGTGGAGACTCCCAAAGTCCTTCAGCGCAAAGATGTGAGGACTCACTGCAGGATCTCCACCCCACTGACTCTGACCGGTCACTAGGAATGGCTCTCTCATCACCTTCCTTTCCCGGCCCCCACTCTACAATCTCCAAGCATCTTCTCAACATTAAATCAGTGCTGTTGCTATTTGTCGGTGCCTCCTGAGACCAGTGAGGAAACCGCTTGGTGGCCTTGCCTCTGCCAGACAGGCCAGAAAAGAGGACCTAATAAAGACCTTAAGGGCAAATGAAAGACCGGGCAGGAAACCAAACACATATACCTCACCTAAAAGTTCTCCCTGTTGTCAGTCCAATCCCAGTTTAAAACAAGGCCTAGGTGTCAGAATCCCTTGGGGTTACTTCTTTGACCCTTCACCTCCTCATCTGCAAAATGGGTTTACCGCTGCCTGCAAAGATGGCTTTCAGGAGGAAATGAGACAATGTAGGTAAAGCTTAGTCTGGTATTTCACTAAGCGCTCAAAACCTGAGCCCACACAGATCCCGATCAGAGTCCCTTTCCATCACGCTGGTTTCCAGTTGGGACGCTGAGGCTCGAAGGGGCAGTCCCCTGCTCCACAAGGTAACGCAGACAATCCAAAGCGAGGGAGGGCTCCTCACCTGGGCCCCCGCCCCGCGCTGGCACAGAACACACCTGGCGACCACGTTCTCGCGTGCTCCCAGGCGGCACATTCAGGTGCGAAGAAACGCGCACATGCGCCCTGGGACAGGCGAGCCCCGCGCCGGGAAAGCTCTCGCGTCCGGCAGCCCGAGGCAGGCGTTCCCCGCGAGGGTCCCGCTGCACGCAGGCGCGGGAGGGGTCCCTCGCTCGCCCCCCCCCCGCTCCCCGCCCCCCACAGGGCCGCTGTCCCCTCGGCGCGCCCCTCTCACCGCGCGTGCCACCTCACCTCCTCCGTTCTTGTAGCACAGGTAAGGGAAGCGCCACACGTTCCCCAGCCCGATGATCTCCCCCGCCACGCTCAGCACGAACTCCACCTTGTTGTTCCAGTGGCCGCGCTCGTGGACCGCCTTGTCGCGCTTGT
>NC_043711.1:51736133-51821224 GCF_006229205.1 Suricata suricatta
CCGAGCACCTTGCGCGCGCCGAGCACCTTGCGCGCCCTTCCTGTTCTCCCTCCTACTGGCCTCAGGGCAAGAGATTAAGCGCCATTCAGGCCTAGGTTGGACTGCTGACACCTCAAATTCCACCACTCCCTGTCATCTCCAAAAGCTTGGGTCTCGGTTGCCCCATCTCTAATAAGAGAAGTGGGCTCTGGGCATCTCCAACTTTAAGATGCGCACCAAGCTACCTGCGGGTCCCTGCAGATCCTGATCTAGTAGTGCGTTGGGCTGGGCTGGGGCTAACGCGTTTCTAACAAGCACCCAAGTGCTGTGGATGTTGCTAGTCTGGAGACCACACCTGGAGGTAAAAGGGAGTAAATGAACTTGACCTCTTCTGGCTTCTCAAGGTTTGTGAGCGCCTGTAGGATGCGCACACGTGCAGACCTTGTTCATCCTGGTGCTCCCCGTGCTAAACACAGGGGTCAGGACAGTGCGGAGGTCAAGGGCATCAGTCTCATGACAGGCAGATACAAGTGGAAACTCACGCTCCACCTGTCTGAGTTGTGTGAAGTCGTCTGACCTCTGTGCCTGAATTTCCTGATCTGCAAAGGGAAATACCAGAATTGCCTTTTGCATGCTGTGTGTGTGTGTGTGTATGTGTGTATGTGTACTTAATGAGAAAATGCTTATAAAGTATTTAGTACACTGGAAGTGCTCAGCGAACATTAGGATTTTTTTAGCATTATCATACAATGCATAGTTATGCAATGTACATATCTGTGCATCTTGTTTAATAGCCATCTCATTCAAGTTCAAGGATGATATACACTGTCTCGTTCATTATAGTACCCACAGAGCTTAGCACAAGACCTAGCATATAGTAGATGTTCAGTGAATCCTTATGGCAGAAGAGGGAGAAAGGGAGGAAGAAGAAAAGGGAAAGAAAATTAATGGGTAGGGGGCCACAGAGATAGATCCACCTCCGTCATTTCACAGCCCTGGAGAAGCCCAGCCACATGAGCACTCACTGATGCCACCCACTGTGCTCTCCATCCACCCCTTGGAGCTCCTCCTGGGGCTTTCTCAGGGAGAGCCTCCCCTTCTGGTAGCCTTCAGCCTCTCCTTTCATTCTGGCTCACAACTGCTCAAGTCTCTCCCCACCTCCATCCCTCCGAGAAAACCCTTCCTGCCTCCATCTTCCCATGTCAGGCCTTCTTCCTCCCCTCCCCCTCACTATCATATTTCTTGAAAGAGTAAGTTTACATGCTGCTGGCACTGTCTTCACCTCCCACTCGTTCCTCAGCCCGTAGAAATCTGGCACCCACCCCCACCATTCCTCTGAAAGTGCTGTCCACAAGGCCCTCTTCCTTTGGCAGATCTCACAGTCCCTTGTTCGTCCCCATCCTGCCTGACCTCTAGGAAACTTTCTGCCCCGTTTCCCCCTCTTTCTGTCTTAAAATTCACACCTGCATGTTTTCCTTAACACTGCCTGCTGCAGCTGCTGTTTCTCCCCTGCTTCTCTGCTCTTCCTTGCTCTTCTCTTAAATTTCTTCTCTCTCGTTCCTTTAGCCACACAGTGAGATGCTGATGGTCACCACACCTCCGTCCCCAGGTGCTGTGCAGGGTATGTTCTAAAGCAAAGATCTTGTAGTGGCTGGGGTGAGAATAAACTGAATCCGGGTAGGTGTGGGGTCACATCCAGGCTGTACCCCTTCTGAGCTGTGTTATCTCTGTCCTCAGGCCCTCTCCTCTGCTAAGTGGGGTTGATACTTGTTCCGACCTCATGGGATGGGTGTGAGGGTTCACAGGCTGAAAGCATTGAAAGCAATAGGTGCTCTGTGAATAGTAGCTAGTATTTTTATTGTGATGAGGATGGTGATATCATTCCCTTGCTTAAAAATCTGCACTGGCCTTCCTTTTCCTACAGGATGGAATCAAATTGCTTATCTTGGCATTCAATATTACCCCACAATCTGTCCCAGCCTTTCCTTCTAAATTGATGCCATTTCTATCCTACACTAAAACTCCCTATGAGTACAGTAAACCCCTGGATTGCGAGTGACTTGTTCTGTGAGTGTTCCACAAGGTGAGCAAACATTTCTAACAAATTTTAACTTAATAAACAAGCGATAGCTTGCCAGACATCACATGATCACAACTGAGCCAATGGCGCCTTTCTCTCTTTTTCTCTCTCTCTCTCTCCCTCTCTCCTCTATCTCTTTCTGTGGGATTGTGAGTGATCATCTTCCATGCTCAGATGCTCGGTCTCAGGCCACAGTCTTTGGCAGAAAAAAAGTGATTTTTCGGAACATTGGAAGACGCCCAAAACTGGCACTAGTATATTTTTGTCACTTCAAAGCACCTAATAACAGTCCTTACTTTTCCATGTAAGAGTAAGCTTAGGAATGGTTTGCTTCATTCTCCCAGACTGCCTACTGCTTTATTGCCAGTTACATTAAATACAGTAGATGACAAGAGTTTATTAATATTGTATGGTAGTCAACATCCTTGTGAGTGTATACAATGGCCCCCATGCAGAAAAAGAAAGGCAGTAAGAAGAAAGAGATGACTATAGTGGAAGTTAAAAAGAAATCATCGACAAGTATGAACAAAGTATGTGAGTGGCCAAAATTGCAAGATTTTATGAGAAGCCTATATGGGCATCTCAACCACAGAGGAGGAGGAGAAAAAGGCAGAGGGATCCCTCACTTCAAATGAGATTAGGGAGATGTGTAAAATGTGGGAAACAGTGCAAAATTTTGTAGAGAAGCACCACCCGAATAAGACTGTAGCATTGTGAGCAATGAATCTGTTTAATGACAATGCAATGTCACATTTTCACAAAATCCTCAAAAGGAGACAAAAGCAAGTGTCATTGGATGGTTCCTTGTTAAAGTTGCATGAAAAGAAAAAGATTCCATTGAGCCCATAGATAGTAGTGATTCAGTGACAATGAAAGTCATCCTACACAATAACCCTCCTCTCTTGTCTCCCTCGCACTAACCACAAAGGTTTTCAATGGTAACTGCAGGTTAATTAGTTTATTTTTCTTTATATTATGTATTTTCTTTATTATTTTGTATTCTATTACAGTATTATAATCTTTTTTAAAAATTTTTGTATGTCTTTATTTTGAGAAAGAGAGGGGAGGAGGGGCAGAGAGAAAGGGAAACACAGAATGTGGAGCAGGCTCCAGGCTCTGAGCTGTCAGCACAGAGCTGGACACGAGGCTTGAACCTATGGACTGTGAGATCATGACCTGAGCCGAAGTCAGCCACTCAACCGACTGAGCCACCCAATGCCCCATGTAACCATTTTTATGTGAGTATTTTTGGGTTGTGGAATGAATCATCAGAGTTTCCAATTTTTCTTATGGGGAAGTTCACTTTGATATACACACACTTTGATTACAAGCATATTTCCGGAACAAATTATGCTCACCAGCCAAGGTTTAACTGAACTTTCATTTGGGGGAAGGGAGGAAGGGAGAGGGTGAGGGCGTGATCCTCAGTATCATACATAAAATGGGCAATAAAGGAAGGAATTCATGTTTTACCTTGACAGTCTTTGAATGTAGTAGGTACATGGCGCCTAGGAATCCCCTGTGAAATGAACAGCTACGTCAAAAGTTTGAGACACAGTCCCAACCCTTATTGCAATATTAGCCTGTCACCCCAGAATCTGTGTAGACCTCCTTTGAATCTAATTGCATTTCACTTTATAATGTTCCTCAGCATAATTAGCCCCAGGAATTGACTTCCTCTGAGCACCTATGATTTTATGAGACCTGCTTGGGGAACAACACTGGATAGCATGAGAGGGTGGGAGTTGGCCAGCCTCTGGCACAGATGTGGGCTCAGTTTTGCTGACAGATGCTTATGTGGCCTTGGGTAAGACCTCTGAGCTTTGGTGTCCTGGGTTTATCAAAATAATCTTGATTATCCCCATCTCCCAGGGTGGTCTTAGAGGTAAAGTGAGACTACATGCTGAGAAGAATATTTTACATACACTAATGTCCCAAACTTGCCTCTCAGGGTATTTTTAAAAAAATTTTTTTTAATGTTTATTAATTTTTTTTGAGAGACAGAGAGAGAGAGTATGAGCAGGGAAGGGGCAGAGAGAGAGAGAGACACACACACAGAATCTGAAGCAGGCCTCAGGCTCTGAGCTGTCAGCACAGAGCCCAACATGGGGCTCGAACTCACAAACCATGAGATCATGACCTGAGCCGAAGTCAGATGCTTAACCAACTAAGCCACCCAGGTGCCCCTCACCTTTCAGGTTTTAATGTTTTCTTGTGCAAGTTGACCAAATCAGTGTTCTCTTACTAGAATTGAGTAATTAATGTTTACAGCCAATCCCCATGCATATATCAGGACTCTGGAAAAGACTTATTCATTTTCCTCTGTCCTTATACAGAGGAGCCTACATCTCCCCCATCATTTCAGAGTCTCATCTCTGGGCCTTTCCCATTATGTTATGTCTTGAGTGCCAGTGACCTGAAGGGCATACCCCCATGTCCCTGGGATGGATGTACTTAGATTGGAACAAGATAGGAATATGGGCTATAGGTCATCTCCAGAGCTGGTCCTGATGCAACACAGCGTAGTGGTTAGGAACATGGGCTGTGCTGTCATACCTCCTGGGCTCAAAGCCCAGGTCTACCAACTTGGCACATTATCCTGAGCTTCAGTTCCTTATCTGCAAAGCGAGAGTACTAATATTTGCCTTTAACTGTTATGAAGATTAAATGGGTTGGTATTTGTAAGGTACTTAGATCGTGCTTGAAATATAGACATTTCTGTTAATTAAGTATATAGTCTTCAAAGAATAGAAATATCATGACTTCCTTATTCCTTTTTGGGGGCAAGAATTCAGTGTTTTTCATCTGGAAACAGCTGTCCTAAAGACTTACTTAAATTTCAGCTTGGCTCATTCATCCATTCTCCAAATACTTACGGGGCTTCAATTATCTTCAGATACTTATTATTGGTCATGAGGGTGCAAAACTAGGGATAAAGCCTTCCCCGGGCTGTATGCTGAAGCCAGCTCATACTAGTTTGTGAAAGCCAATTACTGAGTTTTCAGGGATTGTGTGAGCTGTAATTGGGAGCTAGTGGTCTGCTGTGGTGGTTGTACTTACACCACAGGAAGCTACAAAGGCCATAAATCAGCCCCACGCCCACCTAGCACATGTACCAACCCACCACTGTGGAATAGTGGAGAAGGCAGATCCTAGTGAAGTAATTGCAGAAATTCATAGAAGTTGGAGATTCTGGTTTATGCCACAAAGGAGAGCTCTGAGGTGTTGGAAGAGCTTGTAACTGAGAGACTGACCTTGTCAAGGAGATCAAGGAGGACTCCCTGAGCAAGTGACAGATGAGCTGAAGCCTAAAGGGATAGAAGAAGCAATGAAGTGAATGAAGAGGGATGGGGGGTCCTGAAAGATGATCGCTGAGGCTAAGGCTGTAGCACAGAGTGTGAATCAAGATGTGCCTGAAGGGGAAACTTTTCTAGCAGTGGGTGACTGCTAGCCTATTTGCATTGTAAAGAGATTACTGTGAAGTGGTTTATGGAGTAGGGTGAGTTCTATGAAGAGACTACTGCAATGGTCCAGGCAAGAGACGATGGCAGCTTACATGAGGGAGGTGGCAGTGGAGAGGAAGAGAGGCAGGTAGAGTTGAGTGATATTGGTGGAGGTTTGGAGTGGCAAAACCCACAGGACTTGACCTGGGGCTGAATATGGAGGATGAAGAAAGGAAAGACATGTCTGCCGGGTTAGTAGAACTCTGGCACTCTGCAGTGGAGGCGATGGCCCCACTCCACTTTGTGCAGATACACCCACTGCTGGCTTGCTCCAGGAGTGATAAGCCACAACCACTGTACCAGTGCCATGTCCTCAATTGTGTGAACAGTTGCAGGACCTAAAAACCACACAGCAGAACTAGGATCCAAGAAAGGAAGCAAAAAAAAAAAAAAAAAAAAAAAAGCATCAGGCACCAGAAAGAACATCCTACACACCATCCAGTCTAAATAATCTGTCCTCGGAGGTAGCAGACTCCTCGCATTAGAGATGTTGCAGTGGAAGCTAGACTGGCACATAGCAGGGATGTCACAGAACTTAGGGACAGGCTTTGCCAATTCCAAGAGTCTCTCAGAACAGTTTTCTGCAGAAACTTTGCCTCACTACCACCTCTATAATTTTTCCTAACAGGTTTGCAGTAACAATACCAATTCCCCACCCCTCCCTGTGTCCAAGCCATTTGCCATGTAACTCTGAAGGACCCTCCCAGCACTAGAGTTCAGTCATCTGACTTGCTCTGACCACTAGAATTAGGAAGAAGTGATGATGTGCCAGTTCTGAGCCTTGAGCGACTGTAAATGATTCTGTTGGCTTCTGCCCTCACCCTGTGAAAGAAGTTTTGGGTCAGTCCATAGATGAGGAGGAAAACTAGATACAGAGCAGAATTGCCCCAGCCTAGGTGCTTCAAGGCAAGCCCAGACTAAATTAGAGACCCCAGGGACCACAGAGGGATGAGCAAACCCCGCCTGCCTCCCACCTCCTGACTTAGGAACTGTAATAACCAATGTCTGTTACCTTTAGCCATGGAGTGTCAGCGAGGTTTATACACTTTTGTTCATGTCCTTCCCCTTCTCCCCTTTGCGTATCAGGCACAACTCATTTTCTTAAGCTCAGTTTAGTGCTCATCTTCTTCATGAATTCTAAAATGATTTCTTCACCTTCTAAATTCTTAGGCCTGCTTGATCACCATACCTTCCAAGGTGAAGCATCATTTTGCAGCCTTTATACCACCAGACTTAGGAACTGCCCTCACCAGGTCACCGTGGTGACACTCTTCTTGGAATGCTTTCACTGCTGGTTCAGGGCAAGATTTGTACTGTTAAGGCCAGAATTAAGATGGATGGGGAACCTGCCTGGGAATGCCCCTCCCTTTGCCTGTTAGCCATCTCCGTGCCTGAGTCTTTACTCATCTGCCTATCTTCTGCCACAATCCCTAGGACAGCCTTCTGTTGAAAGAAGGAAATACTGGTAAGAACTACCTGGATTTCCTGGAGATATACCACCTCTCGCCGGTCAGAGAGGCTAAAATGAACAAATCAGGAGATTATGGATGCTGGCGACGATGTGGAGAAATGGGAACCCTCTTGCACTGTTGGTGGGAATGCAGACTTGTGCAGCTGTTCTAGAAAACAGTGTGGATATTTCTCAAAAAATTAAAAATAGAACTACCCTAGGACCCAGCAATAGCACTGCTAGGAATTTGCCCAAGGGATACAGGAGTGCTAATGCATAGGGGCACATGGACCCCAATGTTTATAACAATACTTTCAACAATAACCAAATTTTGGAAAGAGCCTAAATGTCCATCAGCTGGTAAATGGATAAAGAAGATATGGTTAGTATATACAATGGAATAATACTTCACAATGAGAAAGAATAAAGTCATGCCATTTGCAGCAACATGGATGGAACTGGAGGGTATTATGCTGAGTGAAATCAGAGAAAGACAGATACCATATGTTTTCACTCATATGTGGATCTTGAGAAATTTAACAGAAGACCACTGGGGATGGGAAGGAGAAAAAAAGTTTCTAACAGGGAGGGAGGGAGGCAAACCATAAGAGACTCTTAAATACAGAGAATCAGCTGAGGCTCGATGGGGGTGGGGGAGAGGGGAAAATGGATGATGGACATGGAGGAGGGCACTTGTGGGGATGAGCATGAGTTTTCTATGAACACCAACTTGACAATAAATTATACTTAAAAAAATAAAACAGGGAAAAGAAAAAAGGAAAAAAAAAAAGAAAGAAAAATCCTACCTAACTTTGCACTGAAATGACTGGATGACGAAGCAGGAGTAGACAACAACTGTATCAGTATACTATAGTGAGGTGAGCGGCTGGCCCCAAGTCTTCACTTGCCTCTAATTGTGTAGTCTCACTGTTGCTGTGGCCCCCAGGTGGGCAGGGTGTGCTTCTTCACCTCTTGACTGTGTGGTTCACATGGGCCACGCAGAGGTTTGAAGTGCTTGTGTAATTGCACTTTCCCTCTTATCAGCTGACATTCCCATGAAAAACAATGTATCCCATGTAGCTGCTGCCCTTCTACCCTGGTCCCCAAAAGGAGACATGGAGCTGAGAAGCTACAGCCAGACCTCAGATCCCCAGCCTGAAGCAGAACCTCCCCAGCTCACCCACAGACACAGGAGTGCAGAATAAGTGCACCGAGATTCTGAGGTTGTTAGCAGCAAGAGCTGAGTGATGGTAACACTTACACGGGCTATGCGTGGGCCCGCTTGCCCCCCATCTCTGTTACACTGCACAAAACCATTATGGGGTAGGGATGGTAACACTTCATTCTGCAGATCATGAAGCCGAAGCTTAGAGACATTGAGCAACTTGTCCAGAATCACACAGTCAAGTCAGAATTCAGGCCTCTGACGTATCCTCTGTGACCTGCCAGGTCTCACTGTAGTCCTCTCTTGGCCACTAGTTTTACTCACATGAACTTTGTCTTTCCCTGTTTGATCTCAATGGAAAAATGAGAGGACAAAGGAGGAAGTGCTTATCCTTTCCTCGTCTAAGCTGGTGGTATAAACATTGGTTCAAAACTTAATTATTATATCCTGGATGCCAACCTGTAAAGCGAATCCCCCATCTGGGCCCTGTACTATAGGAGAAGGCTTTCCAAGTTCCACACACGGATTTGACACTTGGACTCTGAGCTGTAGTCCTGGGATTGGGTGGCATCTGTGTGTGCAAACACACATGGTTCCTTGTGTTCTGATTTTGTCTGTGTTTATATCTAATGACCTCCCAGAAATCCTGGTTCAGATGTCTAAAGCCAATGGCATGTCACAGATATTTACATTCACCTACAGCTATGGCTCCTAGGACCACTTCATCTGGCCACACAAACTCTGAGTCCACAACTCTGGGGACACCACTTACATTGTTCCTCTGGGATTGTGCCCTATGGTGGCCTTGGTCCTCCTATTAAAGATTGCAGCACTGACCCCAAGTTACCCAACTGGTAAAATGCCCTGGTCTCCACTGGCCCCAGCTATACTGTGCCTTGTAGCTATAGAGCAAGGTGGTTCAAATATCTCCTAGAGAGAATCATAGACTAAGGAGTGAGTGACCATTAAAGATAGCCCCAAGTCATAGGCCTCATAATTCTCTGGTAATAACGACACCCAAGCATTGTGTTCTACCACTTTCTTTATTGTGACTCACTATAAACAAAATTTAACATGGGGAACGTTTAAAGAAATATTCCTGGTGCCCTTACATCCTCATGCCAGATAGAGCCCCACAATCATCTCTAAAACCAACAGCTGTGATTGGAGGTCTTCTTTGTGCCAAGCAATGTACCAACTGCTGGTGATGGCTCAGAAATGGTCTTGGCCTTTCAGTGAGATAAGAAAAATAATCTAATATGGCAGGCACTAGTATAGAGATCCATGCAAGGTCTTGTGGGAGCACAGAGGAAAGGACACCTCTCCTCCTTCAGGGTTGTGTAAAACTTCCAGGAGGAGGTAGCATTTGCATTAATCCCTCCAAGTATGAGTGGGAGTGCAGGTGGGGCAAGGAGAAGAAGCTGTGTCAGGCAGAGGCACAGTGGAAGCAAAGGCATGGAATTCTGGGAGATGCTTGGAGGGCCTGGGAGATGCCATCTACCTACAGCTGCACTGCCTAACAGAGCAGCCACCAGCCGCATGTGGTTACTAAATGATGAAACGTGGCTGGTCTTAATTGAAATGTGTTAAAACACATTCTTTATTTCAAAGACAGTATAAAAAAGAATGTAAAACAGTTAATATTTTAAATATTGACTATATTGAAATTATAATATCTTGCATTATACTGGGTACAGTGTTGTGATTTATAAGAAATATATATTTGGTCATTCAGATGACCAAAATTCATTTTTCATATGTATTTGGTCTTCCTCCGTGATTCCTAGTTCATAGCTCCCCACACACTTAGATTTCCTAAGTAGGGAAGAGCACTGGGTGTTACATGGAAACCAACTTGGTAACAAACTATACATGTATGTGTGTGTGTGTGTGTGTGTGTATATATATATACAAGAATTTCCTAAGTGGAAAAGGCAATAGAACCACCTTTTGTCCTAATAGTTGGTCTCTCGTCCTCAGCTCCTGAAATCACTTGAAGGCCATTAAGTTGAAATGAGTATCTTGTTGTTTATAATAATTTCCTTTTCACCACAGCTGGGTTTATGGTAATGAGGTGATTCTTGGAAGGCACCTAAGGATGGAGGCTGGTTACCAGCAGAACCAGCTGTAGAAGAATTGCAACTTTCAGTCCTGTCCCTTGGCCTCCAGGAAGGGGAGAAGGGATGGAAGTTGAATCAGTCACCAATTGTCAATGATTTAATCAATTGTTCCTATGTAATGAAACCTCCACCAAAACCCAAAAGGACAGGGTTCAGATCACATCTGGAGTAGTGATGGAAATTTGGGAAGATTAGGGCACTAGGACAGAGCATAGAAGCCACATACCCCTTCCCCCAGGCTTCTATCTATTCCATCTGGCTGTCCCTGAGTTATATCCTTTCATAATAAGTTGGTAATATAGTAAGTAAGCTATTTTTCTGAGATCTGTGAGCCAATATTGCAACATGATTAAACCCAAGGAGGGCGTCATGGGAAGCTTTGATTTATAGCTTGTCAGCCAAAAGCAATCACAGCCTGGACTTGTGATTGGTGCCAGAAGTGGAGGGGTGGGCAGTCTTGTGGGACTGAGCCCTTAACCTGGGGAATCTGATATCTGATGGTAGATATCTCTGGTAGATAGTGTCAGAACTGAGAACTGAGAACCCAACTGGTGTCTGAGAATCACTTGTTGTTGCAGGGGGAGACCCCACATACATTGGATGGTGATCAGAATCATTTATTGGGTTAAATAAAAGATATTTCATCTTATTTTCTTATACTTTTTTATTTATAGTTTATTGTCAAGTTGGTTTCCATATAACGCCCAGTGCTCTTCCCCACAAGTGCCCTCCTCCATGACCATCACTCCCCATCCCCTTCTTTCCTCCCCCTTCAGCCCTCAGTTTGTTTTCAGTATTCAAGTCTCTCATGATTTACCTCACTCCCTCTCCCTAACTCTTCCCTCCCCCTTTCTTCTTCCCATGGTCCTCCATTAGGTTTCTCCTGTTAGACCCATGAGTGAAAACATATGGTATCTATCCTTTTCCACCTGACTTATTTCGCTTAACATGACACCCTTGAGGTTCATCTACTTTGCTACAAATGGCCAGATTTCATTCTTTCTCATTGCCGTGTAGTATTCCATTGTATATATATATACCATGTCTTCTTGATCCATTCATCAATTGGTGGACATTTAGGTTCTTTCCATGATTTGGCTATTGTTGAAAGTGCTTTTATGAACATTGGGGTACATGTGCCCCTGTGCATCAGCACTTCTGTATCCCTTGGGTAAATCCCCAGCAGTGCTATTGCTGGGTCATAGGGGAGTTCTGTTGATAGTTTTTTGACAAAGAGAACTACAGGCCAATTTCCTTAATGAATACGGATGCAAAAATACTCAACAAGATACTAGCAAATTAAATTCAACAGCTTATAAAAAGAATTACCCATCAAGATCAAGTGGGATTCATTCGTGGGTTACAGGGCTGGTTCAATATTTGCAAATTCATCAATGTGATGCATCACGTTAACAATAGAAAAGATAAGAACCATATGATCCTGTTTCTTATGCCTTTTAAACGTGGCTACTAAAAAATTTAAATTACTATGTGACTTATATTTCCATTAGACAGTATTGGTCTAGAAGATATTACATTCAGAACTGAGCCTTTAATTCAGCTGTGGGATTGAAATGAGCCAGAAGACACACTCAACTTGCCACACAAATCACAGTCCCAGCCACGTGCTACTATGTGGCACCCAGCCTCTTCACGCTTTTATGTTCTCTGCCCAGTCTCTGAAGCATCTGTGCTTCTGATTCTGCTATGTGGACTTATGTGATGGCCACACTTTTCAGAGTGGCAGCCAAAGTGTTCAGTGTCTCAGCTTTTTGAGGCCAGGGCTGTCCAGTTGAGATATAATGTTAGAAAAAGCTGACCTATGCTGCAAACCCAGTCCAAGTCCCAACCAAGTAAGTTCTCAGGGAACTGTTTGAGGTCTCCAATCAAAGCTATTGCCAAATCCAAACCAGACAGTGTCTTGCCTGAGGGTGGGTATTCAGCCATGACTTAGTGATCAGGCACCCCCCAGTGGGCCATTTGCTTCTCATCAAGCCATGAGTTACCATATGCTGTGCCCATTTCTAACTGCCCATCTGCTTTCCTCTTTGGAGAATGGAGAGGGGACAGGTGTCTGTCACTGCCCCAAGCAGATCTTTCTCAACTGTCTTCTTGCAGATATCCTTACTCAGCCCACACCACTAATAGTGTGTAGTCTATGTTATCATCATCTCCAAATTACATTTGAGCAAACCAGGCTGGAAAGAGTTTGAATGGCCCACACAGCTTGTTAAGTGGCACTTCTGGGGGCTTGATTTGGGTGTCCCGGCTCCAAAGTCATCTTTCATTGTCCAGCCTAGTCTTACCCTTAACGTGTTATTCAGCCTCCCAAATTCTAGTCATCAAGCTCTGTGTTACTGAAGAGAATGGTGGCTGCTATAACAGATAAACTCTGAAACCTCAGTGCTTTCACATATTTGGAGTTTATTGTCAATAATGCAAAGCCCTATACAAATGTTTGGCAGGCAGCCTTCCATGCAGGGATGTAGGATGTAGCTACACCTACGTTGTAGCTCAATTATGGTCAACACCGACCTCTCAAAGTCTCAAGGACACCTTCATGGCTACCATGGCAAGGTGGAATGCAACTGGAGGGTGCAAGGGACAGATGCTAATCAGGTAGCCATTGTATTCTACTTCTCATACAGAGACCCCAAATGACAACGTCTTAAAGAGAAGAGTCATGTCCCTTTTTCTCCTCCTTTCTTCACCTTGCATCTTAGGACATAGATATGGTGGTAAGCCCTCTTGAATCATGTGGAGAAGTGCCCTAGGGATGGCAGAGTGCAAGAAAAGAGGCTGGATCTCTGAGTGACTGCACGGAGCAGTCACAGTGCCAGTCCTGCACTGCCCACTTCCTGACTGTGTATGGGACAACTGAATTTCCATCTTGTTTAAGCCACTGTTGTTTGCACACCTGTTTTATGCAACTTAACCTGTGTCCTAAATACAGGATCCCACTCTTCTTGTCCACAACAGTCCTGTGGCAAATAGCGGCTGGAAGAAGAGTCAGCCAGCCCAAAGCTCCATCCCTTACCACAGAAATTTAGTGTGTATTTGGGGGGGGGGCGGCAGCAGAGGGAGTAACTACCTTTGAGCACATGATGACACTTTTAAATTGTGAAATATGCATAATATAAGATATGCTATTTTAACTGTTTTTAAGTATACAGTTCATTGGCGTTATATACATTCACATTGTTGTGCAGTCATCACCACCTTCCATTTCCAGTTTTCTGTCTTCCAACAATGAAATTATGGATCCATTCAACACGAATTCCTTTTTCCCCCTCCCCCCAGCCCCTGGCAACCACCAATACAATTCCACTCATAGAAGTGGAATTGTATAATATTTGTCTATTTGTGACTGGCTTATTTCAGGTAGCATGATGTTTTTAAGGTTCCTCTTTGTTGTGGTGTGTGTCAGAAGTTAGTTCCTTTCTGAAGCTGACTAAGGCTACATTGTGTGTGTAGACCATGTTTTGTTGATCCATTCGTCCTTCAGTGGACACTTGGCTTGCTTCCACCTCTTGGCTACCATGAATAATGGTGCTGTGAACATGGGGGTCTGAATATCTGTTTCGGGGAAAAAAAAAGAAAAAGATCTCTGTGAAAAGAGGAAGAGAAAATAGAACGGGTATGCTCGTATCTTAACCTCATGAGCCTGGAGTGGCATGTAATTTTTCAACTCACAGTTCATTGGCAAGAATGGGTCACAGGGTGTGCTAGCTATCTGTCACTGAATAACAAATTACCCTAAAACGTAGTGGTTTAAAATGATAAGCATTTACTTTCTTTGGTTTCTGTGGTTCAGGAAATAAGGAGAGGTACCACTGAGTAGTTTTGTTTCAAGGCTTCTCAGGAGGTTGCAGTCAAGAAATGGGCTGTGGCTGCAGTCATCAGAAGGCTTGAGTGGCATGGGGGGACCTGCTTCCAAGATGGTGCACCCACACGGCTCTTGGCAAGAGGCCTCAGTTTTTTGCCAGGTAAATCTTTTCATAGGGCTGCTTGAATGTCCTCAGAACATGACAGATCTCTTTCCCCAAAGTAAGTGATCCAAAAAAGCAAAGTAGAAGCTGCAGTATCTTTTATGACCTAGCCTCAGAAACTATACACCATACCTCTGCGATATCCTATTGGTTAGACAGGTCAGTCCTACTCAGTGTGAGAGGAAACTACCCAGAGATGAGATCAGCAGGAGGAGGGGTCAGTGGGGACTGTCTTGAAGTCAGGCCACCACTGATGCTTTTGCATCTGGGAATGTGGTTGCTGTCCAAGAAGCCATTTTCCAGCAATAACTCTATATGGATAAGGAGTGATATTTGGTGGACAGCTGATCATCTTGGCTACAGACCTCTCTCCAGGAGTTTCAGAGGTTACTCTGACTACCATTGTGACCTGATCCACAGTCTCTCCTGTACAATGAGCTTGTTCTTTCCTGTTAGTTGGAAACTAGCTCTGATATCCCTGTCTTGACTTCTAGCCCAAGTAAAAGCCATGGCTGGTGTTCATTGGTGCAGGACAGACCCAAGTCTCAGAGAGGCACAGTAAGGGGAGAGGATATCATCAGAAAAGTAGGTGTGGGGGCTGAAATCAAGGGCTGGAGGCCCAGGAAGATGTCAGACAAGAGTATTAGCTTTAGAGTCAGGTATCTGGATCCTTTATCCAATATGTCATTTGCAACTATCTTTACTTATTCCATCAGTTGACTATCAGTTTTTTTTATTGTTTCCTTTACAGTGCAGAAGCTTTTTTATCTTGATGAGGTCCCAATAGTTCATTTTTGATCTTGATTCTCTTGCCTTTAGGGATGTGTCAAGTAGGAAATTGCTGCAGTTGAGGTCAAGGAGGTTGTTTCCTGCTTTCTCCTCTAGGGTTTTGATGATTTCCTGTCTCACATTCAGATTCTTCATCCATTTTGAGTTTATTTTTGTGTATGGTGTAAGAAAGTGGTCTAGTTTCATTCTTTTGCATGCTGTTCAGTTCTCCTAGCACCATCTGTTGAAGCAGCTGTCTTTTATCCATCGGATACTCTTTCCTGCTTTGTCATAGATTAATTGGCCATACATTGTGGGCCAGTTCTGGTTTCTCTGTTCTATTCCATTGGTCTGTGTGTCTGTTTTTGTGCCAATACCATACTGTCTTGATGATGACAGCTTTGTAGTAGAGGTTAAAGTCTGGGATCGTGATGCCTCCCATTTTGGTTTTCTTCTCCAATATTACTTTGGCTATTGGGGTTTTTGTGGTTCCATACAAATTTCTGGATAGTTTGTCCTAGCTTTGCAAAGAATGCTGGTGCAATTTTGATTGGGATTGCATTGAATATGTAGATTGCTTTGGATAATAATGACATTTTAACAAAATTTATTCTTCCCATCCACGAGCATTGAATGTTTTTCCATTTCTTTGTCTTCTTCAATTTCTTTCATAAGCTTTCTATAGTTTTCATCATACAGGTCTTTTACATCTTTGGTTAGGTTTATTCCTAGGTATTTTATGTTTTTTCATGCAATTGCGAATGGGATCAGTTACTTGATTTCTCTTTATGTTGCTTCATTATTGGTGTATAAAAATGGCAATCAGCTTCCGTACATTGATTTTGTACCCTGCAACTTTGCTGAATTCATGGATCAGTTCTAGTAGGCTTCTGATGGAGTCTGTCAGGCTTTCCATGTAGAGTATCATGTCATCTGCAAAAAGTGAAAATTTGACTTCATCTTTGCCAATTCTGATGCCCTTTATTTCCTTTTGTTGTCTGATTGCTGATACTAGGACTTCCAACACTATGTTAAACAACAGTGGTGAGAGTGGACATCCCTGTCGTGTTCCTGGTCTTAGGGGAAAAGCTCTCAGTTTTTCCCCATTGAGAATGATATTAGCTGTGGGCTTTACATAAATGGCTTTCATGATGTTTAAGTAAGTTGCTTCTATCCCGACTTTCTTGAGGGTTTTATTAAGAAAGGATTCTGTATTTTGTCAAATGCTTTTTCTGCATCTATGGACAGGATCATATGGTTATTATCTTTTCTTTTGTTTAACTGACTGAGCCACCTAGATACCCCTTATCTTTTCTTTTGTTAATGTGATGTATCACACTGATTGATTTGCGAATATTGAACCAGCCCTGTAACCCAGGAATGAATCCAACTTGATCATGGTGGATAATTCTTTTTATATGCTGTTGAATTCGATTTGCTGGTATCATTGGGTATTTTTGTATCTGTATTCATCAAGGATATTGGCCTATAATTCTCTTTTTTTGCTGGGTTTCTGTCCAGTTTGGGAAATCAAAGTGATGCTGGTTTCGTAGAATGAGTCCAGGAGTTTTCCTTCTATTTCTATTTTTTGAATAACTTGAGAAAAATGGGTATTAACTCTATTTTAAATGTCTGATAGAACTCCCCACAGAAGCCATCTGGCCCAGGACTGTTATTCGTTGAGAGAGTTTTGATGACTGGTTCCATTTCTTCACTGGTTATGGGTCTGTTCAGATTTTCTATCTCTTCTCATTTGAATTTTGGTAGTGCGTGTGTGTTCAGGAATCTGTCCATTTCTTCTAGGTTGTCCAGTTTGTTGGCATATAGTTTTTCGTAGTATTCCTTGATGATTGCTTGTATTTCTGAGGGATTGGTTGTAATAGATCCATTTTCATTCATGATTTTGTCTATTTGGGTGCTCTCTTTTCTTTTTGAGAAGCCTGGCTAGAGGTTTATCAATTTTTGTTTATTTTTTTCAAAAAACCAACTCTTGGTTTCATTGATCTGTTCAACTGTTTTTTTTTTTAAATTCTATATTGTTTATTTTTGCTGTGATCTTTATTATTTCTCTTCTTCTGCTGGGTTTGGAATGCTCTTGCTGCTCTCCTTCTAGTTCCTTTAGGTACACTGTTAGAGTTTGTTTTTGCACCTTTTCTCATTTCTTGAAATAGGCCTGGATTGCAATATACTTTCTTGTTAGGACTGCCTTTGCTGCATCCCAAAGAGTTTGGATTGTTGCATTTTCATTTTCATTTGTTTCCATATATATTTTTAATTTCTTCTTTAATTGCCTGATTAGCCCATTCGTTTCTTAGTAGGGTGTTCTTTAACCTCCATGTTTTTGGAGGTTTTCCTGACTTTTTCCAGTGATTGATTTCAATTTCACAACATTGTGATCTAAAAATGTGCATGGTATGATCTCAGTTCTTTTATATTTATTGAGGGCTGCTTTATGACCCAGTATGTGATCTATCTTGGAGAATGTACCATGTGCACTTCAGAAGAAAGTGAATTCCACAGCCTCAGGATGTAGAGTTCTAAATATATCTGTCACATCCATCTGTTCCAATGTGTCATTCAGGTTCATTGTTTCTTTAGTGACTTTCTGTCTAGTTGATCTATCCATTGCTATAAGTGGAGTATTAAATTCCCCTGCAATTAGCACATTTTTATCAATAAAACGATTTCTCTTTGTGATTAATTAATTTTATGTATTTGGGTGCTTCCAAATTTGGTGCATAGATGTTTATAATTGCTAGCTCTTCCTGATGGGTAGACCATATAATTATTATATAACGCCCTTCTTCATCTATTTACTTTACTTTACTATACTTTAAAGTCCAGTTTGTCTGATATAAGTATGGCTACTCCAGCATTCTTTTGACTTCCAGCCACATGATAGATATTTCTCCATCTCCTACTTTCAATCTGAAGATGTCTTCAGGTCCAAAGTGAGTCTCTTGTAGACAGCAAATAGATGGATTTTGGCTTTTAATCTATTCTGCTACCCTATGTCTTTTTATTGGAGCATTTAGTCCATTTACATTCAGTGCTGTTATTGAAAAATATGGGTTTAGAGTCATTTTGTTCTCTGTAGGGTTCATGCTTTTAGTGGTGTCTCTGGTTCCCTGTGTTCCTTGCAATGTTTCCCTCATAGAATCCCTCTTAGTATTTCTTATAGGGCTGGTTTAGTGGTGATGAGTTCTTTCAATTTTTGTTTATTTGGGAAAACCTTTATCTCTCCTTCTATTCTGAATGACAGACTTGCTGGATAAAGGATCCTTGGCTGCATATTTTCCTGTTCATCACACTGAAGATTTCCTGCCATTCTTTTCTGGCCTGCCAAGTTTCAGTAGATAGGTCTGCAACTATCCTGATGTGTCTCCCTTTGTATGTTAGGGCCCTGGTATCCCTAGCTGCTTTAAGAATTCTCTCTTTATCCTTATATTCTGCCAATTTCACTATGATATGTTGTGCAGAAGATCGATTCAAGTTACGTCTGAGGGGAGTTTTCTTTGCCTCTTGGATTTCAATGTCTGTTTCCTTCCCCAGATTGGGGAAGTTCTCTGCTATAATTTGTTCAAATACCCCTTCAGCACGTTTCTCTTTTCTTCTTCTTCAGGAATTCCTATGATACAGATATTGTTCCATTTGATTGTATCACTCAGTTCTCTAATTCTCCTTTCATGCTCCTCGATCAATTTATCTTTTTTTTTTTCTCGGCTTCCTCTTTTTCTCTAATTGTGTCTCTAATTCGCCTATTCTTCTCTCTGCTTATTCAATCTGTGCAGTGGCCACCTCTATTTTATTATGCACCTCATTTATAGTATTTTTAAATTAATCACAACTATTTTTAATGTCCATAGTCTTTGTAGTAATAACTTCTCTGATGTCTTCCATGCCTTTTTCATGCCCAGCAATTGATTGTATGGCAACTGTTCTAAAATTTTGCTCAGTTCTGTTGCTTATATCTGTTTTGAGCAATTCTGTAGCTGTGTGACTTCTTCCTGGAATTTCTTTAGAGGAGAGTTTTTCCGTGTCGTCATTTTGGCTAGCTTTCTGTCTCTTGTCAGTTTTAAAAGCTTGTTATACACTCTGCACCTGTGAATATTGCTATATTAAGGGAGGCTCATTAATTGTTCAGGGCCTGTCCATTCAGGAAGTGTTCTTTTAATGGTCTCTTGGTCTCTCTTGTGCCTTTGGTTATTTTATTTCCCTACTTGTAGTGATATTTGGGACTCTTCACCATGTGTACTTTGGCTTGTTTCTTGAGGTAGCCCTATGAAGCTGTCTTCTTAGTGGATGCTGTCTCTTTTCCTCCCAGACTCTTGCATTTCAGTGTTTTATGATTTCAGTCCTTCTTTGTTTGAGAGATGCAGGCAGGAAAAATGTACAGAGCTCCCTACTTCTCTGCCATCTTGCCTCCTTCCTGTTGGTTATATTTCTAAGAAGTAGAAATACTGCATCTTGGGGTGTGTGTATTTCAATTTAGTAGATATAGTCAAAGAATTTCCAAAATGGTTACACAATTAACCCTTTTACCAGCAATGTATGAGAGTAGTTTTTGCTCCACAATCTTGCAAACACTTATTATTTTCTGTCTTTTTAATTTTAACCATCCTGATGGCTATATAATGATGTTGTATTGGGTTTTTAATTTGAATTTTTGCATTTCTTTGATGAGTAATATTATTTAGCACTTTCCACACGTCTTTTGACCATTCATATATCCTCTTCTGTGAAATGCCTGTTCAGGTTGTTTGCCCATTTTTCCATTGAATTTTCTGCCTTTTTTTTTTTGAGAGACAGAGACAGAGACAGAGACAGAGACAGTACACGTGGGAGAGAGGCAGAAATAAAGGGAGACAGAGAATCCCAAGAAGGCTCCACACTGTCAGCACAGAGCACAATGTGGGGTTCAGACTCAAAACCATTAGATCATGACCTGAGCTGAAACTCAGAGTCAGATGCTTAACTGATTGAGCTACCCAGGCGCCCCTGATAATGTGCCTGTTTTACTTACTTGCAGGAGTTTCTATTAAATTCTGATAGATTGGGGCTCCTGGGTGGCTCAGTTGGTTAAGTATCCAACTTTGGCTCAGGTCATGATCTCCTCATTTGTGGGTTCAACCCCCGCATCAGACTCTCTGCTGACAGCTTGGAGCCAGGTGCCTGTTTTGCATTCTCTCTCTCTCTGTCCCTCTCCTGCTTGCTCTCTCTCTCTCTCTCTCTCAAAAATAAATAAACATTTAAAAAAATTCTGAAGGAAGTGTTGTCAGGTATATATAGTAAAAACATTCTCCCACCATGTGGCTTTCCTTTTTAATAACTTTGATGTTGTATGCATTGGTTTTCAGATTAAGAAATTTTTGCATGCTTAATAGAATATAGATATTTTCTTAGGCTTCCTTCTAAAAGTATTATGGCTTTACTTTTCACATTTAAATCTATAATCCATCTGGAATTTGTTTTTGTGTATGAGAGGAGCTGGGAGGCAAGATTCTTTTTTCTCTTATGGTTATCTAACTGCTCTGGCAGCATATCTTTTATCCACTGAATTGCAGTTGACACTGTTATATTACCATATTCGTGTGGATCTTTTCCGGACCCTCTATTTTGTTCTGTGGGTCTATTTGTCCTTGTGCCAGCACCACACTGTCTTAATTATTACAGTATTTTCTAAGGCTTGAAATCCTCAACTTTGTCTGATTCTTTAAGATTGCCCTAGCTATCCTAGATCCTTACATTTCCATATAGTGTACATATTAAAAATAAGCTCTCAATTTCCATAAAAAGATAATTGGAGTTTTTTATGGGGATTGTATTGAGTCTATGGATCACATGGAGGGGAATTAACATCTTGACAATAATGAGTCTTCCTATCATGAACATGACACCTCTCTCCATTTATTTAGATCCTCTTTGCTTTCAATCATGTTTTGTAGTTTTCAATGTAGAGGTCTTACACATATTTTGTTAGATGCATTCTTAAATATTTTACATTTTATGATCTTATGTTTTATTTACATTTTTATGATCTTGTACATGGTATTTTTAAAACTCCATTTTCCCACTGCTTGTTGTTAGTATATGAAAATACAATAGAGTAGAATTGATTTTTCATAGATTTATTGAGGTATAATTGAAGTACAGTAAGCTGTACATGTTTAAAGTATACAACTGATATGTTTTAACACACATATACACTATGAAACTATCACCACAATCAAGATAATGAAGACATTGTCACTCCCCAAAGTTTTCCCATAACGTTTTATGAAACATTTTTTTCTACCCATGCCTGTCACTATACAAGAACCAATTTGCTTTCTGTCAATGTATATCAGTTTGTATATCCTAAATTTTTTTATACAAATGGAAATTCATTCAATATTTACTTTGGAGAGTGTATGAGTTCTTTCACCAAGATAATTATCTTGAGATTCAGTCATGTTGCTGCATGTATCAATAGTTAGTTCCTTTTTTTGCTGAATATTCATTACATAGATATAACACAGTTTATCCATTCACCAGTTGATGGATATTTGAGCTATTACTAGTTTTGTGCTATTATAAATAAGGCAGCTGTGAACATTTGTGTATAAGTCTTTCAATGGCCGTTTACTTTCAGTTCTCATGTCTTGAGTAAATACCTAAGCATGAAATGGCTGATTGATATGGTAGGGGTATATTTAATTGGGGGGGGGGAGGGTATATTTAATTTTTAAGCAACTATAGTCTCGTTTCCAGAGTGACTATACCACTTTATGCTCACAACAGCAGACGATGAAAATTCAATTGCTTCACATTCTCACTAACACTTGGAGTGATCAGTCCTTTTCAATTTTAGTCATTCAGAGTGGCTGTAAAGTAGTATATCATTGTGGTTTTGATTTGCATTTCCATAATGACTAATACTGTTGAGCACGTTTTCATGCAGTTATTTACTATATTCTTTGGTGAAATGACAGCTAAAATCTCTTAACATTTTTTATTTTACTCTTTGTATTAGTCTTGAGTTGTAAAATTTTTAAAATATGTTTTACATACAAATCCTTTGTTGAATACTTGTTTTGCAATTATATGTATTTTTAAAAAATACATATAATGTATTTTAATGTGTATTTATTTTCGAGAGAGATAGAGTGTGAGCAGAGAAGGGGCAGAGAGAGAGGGGAACACACAATCTGAAGCAGGCTCCAGGCTCTGAGCTATCAGCACAGAGCCCAACACAAGGCTCAAACTCATGAACCATGAGATCATGACCTGAGCCAAAGTTGGACACTTAACTGACTGAGCCACCCAGGCACCCAAAGATACTCTTAAATACAGAGAACAAACTGAGGTTTGCTGGAGGGGAGCAGGGAAGGAGGATGGGCTAAATGGGTGATGGGTATTAAGGAGGGCACTTGTTGGGATGAGCACTGGGTGTTATATCTAAGTGATGAAATCATTAAATTTTCCTAAAACGAGTACTACACTATGTTAACTAACTTGAATTTAAATAAATTTTTAAAAAGATCACTAAGGTTTCCTCTCATTATTTCTTGTGGAACTTTTATAGTTTAAGCTTTACATTTAGATCCATGATCCATTTTGAGTTAATTTTGTATATGGTGTGATTTGGCAATGATCTGGTTCATTTTTTGGGATTTTCTACAAAGATTATATAATGTTACCTATAAGTATAGTTTTATTCTTTTTCTTTCCAAACTGCATGCCTCTTATTTCTTTTTCTTGTCTAGTGCACTGGATAGAACCTTAAGTAGAATGTAACATAGATATGGTGAGCATGAACATCTTTGCCTCTCTCCTGATCTTTGTGGGGAAATGTATTCAATCTTTCACCATTAGGTATGATGATGTTAGCTATAGGTTTCTATAGGTCACCTTTACCAGGCTGAGAAAATTCCCCTTCATTCCTACTTTCTGTCATGAATAATTGTTGGATTCTGTCCTGTGCTTCTCTTCATTCTCCTCCATCTCCTCTTCCTTCTCCTTTTTGAGCACCTATTGAGAAGGTTATATATTTTCTTCTTCTTCTTTTTTGGTCCATGGTCCATAAGAGTGGTGAATTATATTGAATTGAATATTAAATGTAAAACTAACCTTATGTTCTTGGGATGAACTTCACATAGCCCTGAATTTTTTTATACTGTAGTTATAACTTACTGAAGTTTTATATTTTGTATCTGTGTTCATTTAAAGAGATCGGCCTATATATACATTCTTTCTCTGCCAGTGCAGAGCATGATGTGAGGCTTGAACCCATGAAACTGTGAGATCATGATTTGAGCTGAAACCAAAAGTCAGATGTTTAACTGACTCCCAGCAACATTTTTCTAGAGTATCTGAGGCCTGGGGTGTCTGGGTGGCTTAGTCAGTTAAGCGTCCCACTCAGCTCAAGTCATGATCTCACAGCTTGTGAGTTCAAGCCTCACATCAGCCTCTGTGCTTATAGTGCAGAGCCTGGAGCCTGCTTCAGATTCTATGTCTCTGTCTTTCTCTGCCTCTCCCCTGCTCATGCTCTCTTTCTCTCAAAAATAAACAACATTAAAAAAATACCTGAGGCCCTTTTTAGCTATCCCTATCTGCTGTACTAAGATGGGGTGGAAAACATGGGTGTTAAGAGTCTCCCAGGGTCCCAGGAAAACTATTGTACATATTTGCATTACCATGTCCAGAGTAGACAAGTATTGAGTTCCTTTTGGATGGTGAAATCACTTCCTTTATTCACTCAAAATACTTAGGCCAACAGCTTTCTGGAAGTTGGGCTCAGGAAAAATAGTGATTGATTCAGAAGCCAGAACAATTCTGCAAAACCTGGGCTTGAGGCTAGAGGTAGCAGCAAAGTCAGGGTCCAAAACCAAGAGAGGGTGAGGTGGGGCCATGAGACCTGAGCCAAGGTCACCTCCTGATTTAAGGCATTCTGACCCTGACCCTTCCGTTTTAGGGAAGAGGGGTTGTCCTGGGTTCCCAGGGTCACCAAGTAAGCCATTTCTGGCTGGAGTGGGGAAGATCTTAGGAGATTGATTTACCCACTTGCTCTAAGTCAGTACTGAGTGTTGGGGCCCTGTGACTTCTAGCCCGGGGGACCCAGCCTTCCCTCCCTGTCCTTTCCTCATCCATCCCCTTTCTTCATGCTTCGTATTTTCTCTCCCTTCTCGTCATTCCTGCTTTCTCTCTCCTTTCCTCTCCTTCTCTCCTCTTTCCACCTTACCCTCCTGCATGTCCACCCTTCTTTACCCTCCACCTTTGCGAGATGGCACCCCCACTCCTCCTTCCAACCACCATTCTTGTCACACACTAAGAAACTCAGAGGTGGTTGCCAGGATGCTAGACTAAAACAGCAACAGAAATGCAGACTAAAATTTGAGCAGAAATGAGAATGAAGCAAAAATTCAATAGATCAGTAGATATCAAGCTACACATCTTTCAGGTACAGCCCATCTTTCTGATCTGGGAAGGAAGGACAAACCGCTCTCTGCCCCTGTACAACTTAACACTAATGAATAAGATTCTCCCCTTGGGATGGAGAAGGGGCATGTGGATGTACTTCTGTGGCTGGGCACCAATAAATGGAGAAAAAAAGAAAGAAATCAAGAAAGAAGAAAGAAATTAGGAGAGTCATTACCCAAGATCAGAAAAATAATAACATGTCTTTCCAGAGCCAGAAGTTCTGCTTCAAATTGGAAGCCCCTGGGATGTGATAAAGATATCCCAGTCCTATTAATTTGAACGTTTAAAGCATGTGGCACTCATGTGCCCACGTCAATGGCACCATGAGACAAACAGCAGATGAGAAATCATTGTAAGGCCAATCTCATTGCCCTTGCCTAGGTGGCATATGGTGACACAGGCCTGCAGTTATAGAGATGGCCACTGGGGGAGGTGGTGGTCAGTGCAGATTCTGGGCAAGGGACCCAATGTGTGTAACTGAGATCTTGTGGGCATGTGCATGCACAGAGATTTAGGTCTTTATCAGAAAAATAACAGATGTTATTCAACTACTGTAAAATAGAAGATCTTGACATCAGATTTAGAAAAAGGTAGGGAGAAGTGCAAATATCTAGGTCCAAGTTGCACATTTTCTTATATTAAATTTCTGTTGGTTTCTAACATTCCATATGTTCAGGTTGGTCCTTGGTGTGACATTAGGAAGACACAGACACAGGCCATCTGGGTCCCCAGCGCAGCTTGCTTTTCTGTGTGGGGCCTTCAGACTGATTCTCTTAAAAGCCTTAAACTATTCATTTGCTGTTAACAGATAGAATGAGAGAATTGTGTTTTACAAAGTATTTCATCTTGAGAACTTCTTCTGCTAACTACCTCTCCTGCTTCATATCCTCTCCCATTCAAATACAAGGACTTATCTTTCTACTTGAGGATAAAGCCAAATTCTTGTATGCCATAATCCAAGGAAGACTTCTTAAAACCTGGACTCCTATCCCAAAATTCCTCACACCACATCCTTCACAACCCTTTTCCTTTTTTGGGGAGAGAGATCCCAAGCATCTAAATCCCCACCTTCTCCCTTCCTCCCACTTTTCAAGTTCAGGCTCACTATCCTGGAATGCAAAAACAAATTACTTGGTAAGACTCTATTAGCAAGCCACTGCCCCTCAGGCCTAACATTTTGCATTTTTCATCCTTTGAATATTTAAAAACCCATTTAAAAAACATTTGAATAAATGAGTTTTTAACCCAACTTTGAACAATGAGTCTTCTTACATGATTACAGATTCTTGGGGACAGGATTGCTCAGAAGCCAGTGGGCACTGCAAAGCAGCTCCTCTTCTGAGCCAGCTCATTTATTTGCTCAGGACAGCGAAGCTCTAATAACAACATATTTGGTTTCCTTTGTAATACTGGAATTCCTTAAGTGTCCTTGGATATTTTCCAACCTCCCAAATATTAGTCATGCCGCTTGATGCTCAAACAAATCCCAAAGTCGACACTCTCGAACACATCCCTTCCTATTTGCATGGAAATTAGATTTTAAAAACATCCAAATGAAAACAAGTTTCATAGACCGTGTCCACATAATGCCTCTCTATCGGTAAGTAGACTGTAAACTTTGCTTCCAAACGGTGCCTTTCGATTCCATTAGTTTAGGATGCTTGAGAAGCTGAGCAGGAATTGCAATCTGGCGCACTTCATTGTCAACGGGGAACTTATCCCTCAGTGGCAGCTTCACTGCCTTTGACTTTGCTTAGGTCTGAATTAAAGCGCCTTCAGGTTTTTAACTTGGTGCTTTTGTTATACAGTAAACAGATTAAATCATTTTATCATCTGTCTATGATATCACATTGATTTTCAAAAATCAAAAGATAAAAAAACACTAACCATTTTTTATGATGGATAGAAAAATTCATTGCTTCCAGTGTGGGCATTAGGAATGACCATATCTCATAATTCCATTCTGCCATTTCATTGAGCATCTCACATTTACCATATGCTAGAGATAGAGAGAAATATGATAGGCTCATGCAGGTAGGAAGACACCTGTTAAGAGATTTGAATAGAAAGAAATGTGTGATATAATGAAAGCAAAGAATGACTGTTAGGTCTGTGGGGAAATGGATAACTTTCTGGAGAAGTAAGGGAAAGCTTCCCTTCCCAGCAGAGGAGGCATTTGACAAATGCCCTGGACATGGAATAGGGTCCTATCTGAAAGTCAATATAGGACATGTGGAATGAGAGTTTGGGTCATATTTATGAAGATCTCCACATGCCTGATCAAGAAGACTAGTCTCTATTTTCCTCATGTGTATTTGGAAACATTTATTGATTCATTGGTTTATTCATCTATCTGAGTGCTTGGTTCCTGAATACCGACGGTGCCAGAGGTGTGCTGGGATCCCCTGTGGGCTTCTTCAGGTCTGCCAGCACCTTTCTGTGCCCCTTCTGTCCCTCAGGACGCTGGCCCATGCTGATCACATCAGCAGGCACATCAGCAGGGCTGCTGTCCTGACAACAGGTGGGCGCAGCCCATATCTGGGAAGGACAGGGAGGTAAAAGGGGCAGGCAATGAAGGAGCCACTTGGAGAACCTTATAGGTTTGGCAGTTCCTGGTGAGTGAAAAGGAATGGTCAAAGGTAGTGCTTGTATCCTGGATGAGCAGATGTTCTGTTCCTGAGCTGGGGAACCCAGGAGAAAGGGTTGATTGGCAAAGAGAGAAAAATTTGATGACTTTGGTGTTGAGCATGTTAGCTGTGTATTGCTGGTGGGATATCCAGGTGGATGTGTCCAGCAGCTCTTGATATGTGGGTCTGAGTTTGTGGGAGAGGCCAGGGTGGGAAGTGCAGTTGTGAACACCATCAGAGTCCAGGCAGCATGAAGTCAAGGAAGTGGGTAAGACAGCCAAGAGTGAACATGTTGAGTGAGCACCGCAGAGGACCTGCCAGAGACCCTGTGGAGTTATGATAAGTAAACAGCAGCTCAGCGCTGATGCAAGGGCCTGACACTCCCTACGCTCAGCAGGGGGGCTGGGGGGACCCTCAGCCCTGGGGAAGCAGGTGGGGCCTGACACCGCCCATGTGTCTACAGAAAACTACTGAATCTCTCTTTGGGGACTCAGGTTTGCCAAGTATCCCAGGTTCTTTGTCCTGCTGCTTATGGAGGTGCATAAAGGAAGAAGTAAGACATTTAATATGGGTCTGAATATGCCCAGATGTATTCTGAAAATGTCACTAAAAATAATGAAATCCCTCAGTGACCAAATGAAACCTTGCCATTTGCCCCAATGTGGATGGAACTAGAGTGCATTATGCTAAGCAAAATAAGTCAGAGAAAAACAAATACATGATTTCACTATGTGGAATTTAATAAACACAACAGATGAACATATGGGAAGAGAAGGAAAATAAGATAGAAACAGAGAAGGAGACAAACCATAAGAGACTCTTAAATACAGAAAACAAACTGAGGGTTGCTGGAGGAGAGGTGAGGGGGATGGGCTAAATGGGTGATAGGCATTAAGGAGGGCACTTGTTGGGATGAGTACTGGGTGTCATCATATGTAAGTGATGAATCAATGGGTTCTATTCCTGAAACCAATACTATGCTGCATGTTAACTAACTTGAATTTAAATAAACTTTAAAAATAAAACTAAAATTAAAAAAAATTTTTTTAATGAAATCCCTGGTATGTCTTGGTAATGTGGCCAAGGTCACCCATCTGATCCATTGACTCCTTTCCACACCCTCTGACACAGGCGCCTGTCACCCTGTCACAGCTGGCTGACTCATGCCTGTATCTGATTCCAGCTGGTGATGTGGCCGGAGTCACTCGGGCAGGTAATGATCAGGTGTAAGAGGAAGAAGCATCCACAGGAAATAGAAAGCCAGAGGCTTTGAACAGGAGCCTTTTAGACATAAAGTGAAAAGAGACTGGCACTTTGAATGATCTCAGTAATGACTTTGGCATTTTGATGTGCACAGTTCCCTCCTCCTCTCTGTCAACCCCTGTACGTGTTCATTCTGACTCACTGACTGGTCTGTAAGAAAGGATCAGCATACACAAAAAAGAGCAGAGGAATTTAAGTTACAGTTGTACAATGCTGAGCTAAGAAAGCTTAGAAGAATGGAAACAAATACAAAAGACATATGTGGGGAAAAGAGGTGGGGAGAAGAGGAAGGGAGGGCAGGGGCCTGGATACAGCAGAACAGAAAACAGAAAGAATGTCAGTCATTGCAGGGCAGAAGTTTCTAGATCTTTCTACGTCATGCAAAAGGTGGCATGGAGGGGTTGGCACCTACTTGTTGGTTAACTGAGTGATGGAGTCAGGAAAACATAAACAAGTCACACTCAGAGGAAACTGGCATACACAGGCAGCGCTGAGAAATGCCATGATATGTCTGACAAATCATGGCTTCTGTCTTAACCCTGCACCCTTGATTCCTCCCAGGACAAGAAGCTCCTTGAGGCCACCCTCGTTGTGCTCCTTGATGCAAATATCTTCTCTAGAGACAGCCCTGTAGCAGAGTCGGCCAGCTTGATGTTAGGAACGTAGAAGCTACTGGGAGGCTTACCCCATCTGTTGCATTTTCCAGATGGGGAAACTGAGGCACTGATTGGGACAGAGGCTGTCAGAAGTCACCCCTGCCACCTCCAGCCTTTGCAGCAGTACCTGCTGTCTTGGTACTCTTGAATTTGGAGACTCAGCCCCTGCTGCTTTCCTGAGTCAATCCTGGCCCACAGAGTTATGTATGTTTGAAGTTGTGCCTCATCTAGGTCTGGAGTCTGAGAGCAGAACCCCCAATTCCAGGTGAAGGACTCCCATTTCTCACACCCACCCTTCTCCATGGGTTCATCTATGAGTACAAAGGCAGAAAGTTGATCTAACTTCATTTGATAACTCTCAGTGAGAAGAACTTGGAGACTTCCAGGGGGCCATTCTGTGGTAGATTAGTTATGTCTGCCGGACAAACGGGCTATAGAGCAGTGGCATGGAGACCACTTCTTAAGCCATATCCAATGCCTGCTAGACTTCAAGTATCATTGCAACCTGGATTCTCCTGCTCCACCCACAAAGTTGAGCTCCCTCTGACATAAATGCCTATGGCAACCAACCCCAAGTGAGATGTGCCCACTGTCCCCTATTGACCATCCATTTTGGACCCTCCCTTATGACTGGGTGAGTTTGTCCAGTCTCCACTTCTACCTGATCTCAGTGCCCTGCTTGAGAGAATGAAGTGAACAATGCATGTAGAGTATTTGGCAATGTCCACACATAGTAGGTATTCCATAAGTTGCTAATAATTTTATTATATTACAACTGTCTTCCTTAATAAGTGATAATTGGGTGCTACTACATATCAGGTGTTTTCTATGACTTCTCCCACTTAATCCTCCTGACTGCCCTGGAAAACAGGTGTTACTATCACAGTTCCCATTTTACATGTAAGGAACTGGAGGCTAAACCGGTGAAATCACCTGGTCAAGGTCAGATACCTTGCAAGTGATGAGCCAGCGATTTAGCCCAGTGTTGTCCAGCCTCCTATACCCAGGCTAAGGATGTTCTGTGCTAACACTGATAGGTGTCAGCTTGCATTTCTTGCCCACAGGGCGCTGAGGCACCTTCTGGGATTCCTTGTGCCATTCTAGGAGAATAAAGTCATGGGCTCATGACCAGCATCCCTTCCCACTCTGTGAAACTCTCTGAACGTCAGGTCACAAATCTGGGACCCCAAGAGCTGACTCTAAGTGCTGCTGCCACACCAGCCCCCAGCTGCTTTTTCATATCCACCAGATTACAGTTAGTTGCCTTTTAATGCATTTCAGTGAACATTCATTCTGGCTGATGTCAGTCTTCCATGGAACTTCTTAAAGTGGGGGAGAAAAGACCTCAGCAGTATGCTTTTAAGGGCTAACTCCCTGGGACTGGGCTGTTCACATGGAGGGCACTGCTCACCTCAGCGGGTGCTGCCATGGCTGCTTGGCACCTGGGCCACATGGGTGCTGGCTTGCCTGCCCTGCTTTGCCTTAAGGTGAATTGCTGTGCTCTTGGCTTCCTCCTCCACTTCCTGCTGAGCTGATGGATGCGAGTGAAGCAGTCTGGACTTGGACTTGGAGAGGGCAGAGGAGTGGGGGGAGAGTAGACATGGATGCATCCTCGGAGGTGATGACCTTTGGGACAGTGGCTGGGGTACCTTTGGCATTCTCCATCCCATAGCCTTCTATCTTGGAGGATGTGGTTACTTCCCTCCTCTCTCACATCATGGAGACATTTCTGGGCCTTCACTTCCAGCACACACAGCCACAGAATCACCCCAATTTCTAAGGTAATCCTGGTCAAGGCAGGAAATACACCAGCATCCTGGCACCAACATCCAGTCTCTCCCCACAACTTCAGGCCCCAGGATAATACCCAGGGAACAAATGCTTTTGATTTCCCCACCTATACCCCATCTGCATGCTAACAGTACCTACTGTGGGGAGTCAGTGAATAAAAACCTCTGTTGGAATAGCTTTAGAGCATGTTCTACTCTGTCTCCCAGGGTCCCCAGCAAGATGAGACTGAAGTTGCCCACAGGGGCCATGTGCTTGATAAGCCATTCCTTCCCGACTGGTAATTCCTCAGATCACCTTCCAAATAAACAATTTGTGCTTGAATACTTGTCTTGAGTCTGCTTCTGGGATAACCAAACCAAGACACCTTCATACACATTCCCAGAATCTCCTGGCTGCCCCCCAGGTCAGAGATGAGCTCCCCAGAAGATAATGCTAGCTCAACCCAGTGAGGCTGGTCTTCGTCTCTCCCTACACTCTCTTTCTAACTTGTTGTACCCCCATCACCTTCAGGACTGGGATCTGGCTCCCAGGTGGGGCTCTAAATATGGACCATTGCCTGGGTTCCATCTATTCTGTTCCATCTGTCCCAGTGACAGCAATTTTCAGCATCTACTAAGACCTTTGAATCTTGCTTTGACCACATAGCTGGTGCAGCTGCAGTGTCTGAATCAGGCCTTTACTCTTTCCTTCCCAGAGGTTGGAAGACCTGGCTTAGACAGGAGGAGAGACAATGCCACAGGCCGAGACAGGACTGCCCAGCGGAAAGACGTGAAGGTTAGGATTCAGACATGTGCTCAGATCTCAGCGCTGTCATAGACAAACTGCTCTGCCTCAAGTGAGTCCATCTCTCTGAGATTCAGCATCTTTATCCTTAAATGAGAGGTGGCAGAGATGTCTAATTGTCCTCCATGACTTGTGCTTCTCTTCCATCATAGTACAGAGTTGAGTAGTGGCTGCCAGACAGGGATGGCATTTCTTAGCACTCTTTGAACTCAGATGACTAGATCTCACCACTGGAATGTCAGTGGAAGGTATGTGTGTCACTTCCAGGCCAGTGGGGTTAAGAAGCAGGTGTATCTCCTACCATCTCTTTCACCTTCCTCCTAGATACAGAAGACTCCAGAGTTCTAATCTTGGATCCCAGAGTCACCACATGGAGCAAAGCTGCCTGTCAAGCAGACACACCAGCACTGGAGCATGTGAGCAAAAAGTACTTATTAAGCTAGTGCCTTGTGGGGGGCTATTTGTTAGGCAGCTGGCACTCCCCTAACCAATACTTTCTCTGCATGTTGTCAAGACCTAGGATAACATAGATGACTGGTACTATAATGAGCACTTACTATGTACCAAGCACAATTCTTTGCATGCATTGTCTTATTGCATCCTCACAGCAGCCACATGACCCACATCTTGTCTCTGAGGAAGCCATGGCATGGAAAGGTGCAATTACATGACCAAGGTTACACAGCTAGGAAATGCTAGATCCGACTATAAATTTAGTTTTTGCATTAGGCTACACTGCCCTCCATATATGGACAGCATTAACATAGTGCCTACTGCAGAGTGAGTATTTCCTACATAGGTACTGTCTTTGTTAATCAAGCCAAACAGAAGGCCAGGGCCTTCTGACATCTATATGGAGCCTCTGTCTAAATGAAGCAAGGCCCTGCCTCTCTGGACAGATGAACTAGACATGGCACCTCCTCTGGTGAGGAACACAAAGCTACACTTTCAGCCTCACTTGAGCCCTCCACCAAGCATACTTGCTGAGACCATGGCCTACATTGATTCTCCAAAATCACTGCTCCCCAGAGATGCCCCTGAGTGATTCCTCAGCTGGACCCTTGCTGGTGGAGTATCTGAAATTAAACCTGATGTCCCAGATTTCTTGAGCTTAAGCGTGCTCTCACAGCCCTTCCCTGCAGCCAGCAGCCCCTTGGGGGACCCCTGGTCCCCTCAAAGAGGCCTCCTGAGGCCCCCCTGGGACAGCTTCTTGGCCCCTGGCTTTGGCCCAGCCTCCAGCGGGGCTTTTTCTGGCCAGGAGGGTAATAGATTTCTGTCTCCTTTTTGAGGGCCTTTTGTGTGCCCTCAAACCCAGAGCCAAATACTCCCCTCCAAAAAAAAAAATAAAGCCGTGTTTCTAGCCCCTGCGTGAGGAGACTTTTATTGCTGGAAGACCCTGGGGGAGAGCTGGCCCAAGATTTTATTTATGTTAATTGCCCACCCCTCTTCCTGGCCCCTCTCTTCACAAAGCTCCCTTGTGGGACACCAGTGAAGCATCTAATGTGTAGTATATATCGAGGCAAGGGCAACTGCCCTGCATTTCCTGGCTCGTGATTTATGAGGTGGGGCTGGGCATGCCTCCCTCCTTCTTGCCCTGACCCTGCCTTGTCCAGGAGATACAGCCTAGAATTCTCTCTGATGGGGCCAAGATTGGGCACCCTGCCACTCCGCTCCAGGAACCTACTGTGCTTCTTCCCTTGCCCATCAGAGGCTCAAAGAAGTCATTATTCCAACTTTATATATAGGGAAACTGAAGCATGGTTAGGTAGCTAGACATGGGTCGTAATTTGGGGAGTTTGGGCCAGCAGAAATTGCCTCAACTAGCGTCTCACACCTCTACTAATGAGAAAATTCAGGGAGGTGTTTAAAAATATTGATTCACAGGGTACCTGTGTGACTCAGCCAGTTAAGTAACTCTTGATTTCAGCTCAGGTCATGATCCCAGGGTCATGGGATTGAGCCCAGCATTGGGCTCCACAATGAGTGTGGAATCTGCTTGAAATTCTCTCTCTCTCTCTCTCTCTCTCTCTCTCTCTCTCTCTCTCTCTCTCTCTCTCTCTCCCTCTCCCTCTCCCTCTCCCTCTCTCTCTCCCTCTCCCTCTCCCCTACTCTCATTCTCTCTCTCTCTAAAAAAATAAATATATAATTTAAAAATACTGATTCAATAGAGGACCAACTTTATTTATTTATTTATTTATTTATTTAGTATGTTCATGTCCAACATGGGGCTTGAACTCATGATCCTGGGATTAAAAGTCAAATGCTCTACTGAACTGAGTCACTCCAAGGACCAACTTGGCCAAGCATTAGAGAGTTGCTCAGGGATCATGTGAAAGTATACAGAAACCCCAGCTCCAACCCAAACATGGACTCCATCTTGAAATTTCAAGGGCGTTTCACTTTAAATGAGGTCTGAGAAACTCTGAAATATGAAAGGCAAAAGGGGTGATGAAATCAGCATAGGCTAGGTTTCCCATTTTTCACACAAGAAGATTGAGGCTCTGAGGGAGGTGGGTTCTTGACCAAGGTAATACCTCAGAGTGGTTGGGTCTTTCTCTGAGGGAAGGGGCATGAGGATCCTAGGTGCCTGCAAGAGGTGAGAGGAAGCAGAGGAAGCGTACCGCCATCTTGGGTAGGCATGGACTCTGACACCTCTAGGAAGCTGGAACTGGTGCCTGAGTCCAGGTCTGTCCCTTACCACTCAGTCTTAGAAGACCCTCCCCACTTTCTCCAGATGGAGCAGAGGCCAGCATCTAGCCTTGTCAGGATCTGGCATCTGTAGACTCTTTTGCAAGGTTGTCAGGCCCTTAGATGTCTCAGCTGTCCCCGAGGAAAAAGCGACAATGTCCCTTAGGCTATGAGGACAGGGCCCAGTCTGCCTGTCCTCATGACCCACCCCATCCTGCAGGCCTGCATGAGGACTGCTCTGACGGTGCCTGAATGTATGTTTGTGTGAATTAAACATAGATGAATGCAAGGGAAATGATGTACAATTAATGAAAGCTGGTGCTTGATTCAGAATTTCCTGAGATCCAAGACCTGAGAGAGGAATGTTGGACCTGGAGCCAGTCTAAGGGCTCACATCTCAGATGTGGCTTGTGCATGCCATCTGCCCTCTCTCCACCTTGACTTCCCTCCTCTGTAAAATTGGGGTCATCATCTCCTTCACAGCCTGTTGGGAGTAGGACATGAGCTTCTGGAGCTCAAAGCCCATCACACATTTTAGGTGCTGGGAAAATACTTGTTAAATATGAGCCTAGAAGGGGACACAGACAATTTGCAGAGCAGACCCTCTCAAGAAGCCTGTCCACACAGAGATTCTGCACAGCAAGCTCATTTTTTTGAGACGTCTGTGTTAGCAGGTATGGCTGTGTTTCCAAAAGGGGTGGGAATATAGTCAGGTAAATGTTTTCCAGGAAAAAGAGCTCCTGATACTTTTTCTGCCTTGAGACATTTGTGAATATGGAGGGAATGAACACAGAAGTACTTTCCTCAAGGGTTTTCCCTTAAAGTTTACTTAAGTATAACAGGTATACAGAAAAACACACAAAACATATGTGGTTAGCTCCATGGGCTTCATGAGCTGACAAGGTCCACAAAACTAGCCTCCAGATTAAGAAATTTCTAGCATCTCAGAAGCCCCATTTGTGCCCTTCTTAGTCACTTCCCACCTGTAAGTATAACCACTACCCTGACTCCTACTGGTATGCTTTGGAACATTACAGGAACAGAGTCCTATAGTATGCAGTGTTTTGTGTTTGGCTTCTTTCCTTCACTGTTATATTGGGTGAAATCCATCCATATGCTTCCAACATATGTGAGCTTCAGGTGCTCTGCATCCTTGCCAACACCTGTATTGTCTGTCTTGCATTTTCACCACTCTGGTGGGTGTGTAGAGGCATTTCATTGTAGTGTTAATTTGCCTTTCCCTGTGGTGTTAACTTGCCTTCCCCTGATCAGTGATGAGGTTGAGCCTCCTTACATATACATAGTGACCATTTGGACGTTCTCTTTGTAAAGTGCCTGTTCAAATCTTCTACTTACCTGTCTAGTGGGTAAGTTGTCATCTTATTGATTGATAGGAGGTCTTTATGTATTCTGGGTACTCTTCAGTTTTTAGGATCTTTTAGAAGGCTTCCTACCTCTTGGCCAGACATTTTACCCTAAGAACTTTGGTGGCTCTGGTCTTCATAGAAGCCCATAGAGTGTGAGCATTTCAGAGACGTACCCCTGCCAGCTCTCAGGGACAGTTTAATGCTGCTCTGTTCCTCTTCAGAGTGCAGGGTAGCTTCTCTGCACAGAGTGAAGCTGGAGAACTTGGTCTCTGGCTCCCTCCCACCTCCACCCTCCTCTGTGCCTCTCCTTCATGTTTTGGTAGCCCACCACCTAGCTGACAAAAAATGAATTACTTGTAAGGTATCCATTGACCAGGGCTCCATTCCCTTTGGTTTCTGGATGGAGAAGAGGGCTGGTGGTGGGAAACTGGAGCTTAGAGAATGTCTAGGGCTTTCCCACCACCTTTCATTATGCCCGGGATTCCACCATTCATGCTTTAATCCAACATGACAGCAACTGGTTACAACCTGAGGGTCTTTTTCACTATTTTAACAATGGGTTTAGGTGCATGCCCATCAAGTACCAGCTATGTTCATTGCTGAATCCTGACTAGGTCTGTGGTGCCAGGCTGATTCTTGTGTCAGCCTCACCCTTGCCTGGTTCCAGAAGGAATAGCTCCAAGTGACTCCTCTGACCCACTTCCATATCATAACAGCATCCTTAGATCCTCAAGCCTGAGGATCACACATTCCTATTCACAAGTCAATAGGCTCAGATTCCACTGCACTTAGCCCCATCATAGAGCACGGTGGGAAGCTAGAGGGAATAACGCTTTAATGGTGTGACTGATTACAGGTACCATGTTAGGTGTTTGGGGGAAATATGTTTTCACAGGGGGCCAAACCTAAAGAAACCAACCAGCTCAAGTGAACCAGTAAAAGGATGAGGGCCATGCTGTTCTTGGACATCTTTTCAGAGGGTGGATATACATTGCTCTCTGCTGTCTAATTGTCCCCAGAGCAGGAAATCAAAAGGTCTAGTGGAAATTATTGCCTTGACATTTTGACTGAGCCATTTTCCCTCCAGGTGGGTGACCCAGAGCCTATGTGTTTGGGGTAGAGACCAAAAATAACATCCACTGGTTTTAAAGTCATGTCCCCCCAAGCATTTCCTTTGCACATCCACATTCTGAAAGGATATTTTTAAAAGGTTAGGCATCTCCTCCAGGAAAGGCATTTTGTTGTCTTGTTTTAACTAAGAATGTGCTTAAAGCTTTCAATTGACCATTCCAACCTGAGCAGAAGAAAGATTTCATCTACAAGGGTTACTATGAGGGTAAAACTTGAAATGCTTTTAAACAAGGTTTTCTTTTTTATTAATTTGATATGTTCTCAAGAGAAAAGAAATTTAAATAATATAGAATATCTGAACACTCCGCCTAAATTTTTAGCACTTTATGGCAAGAACAAGTATGTTACTAGAACCATTTTCACGGGTGCATCAGTCAGCATAGGCTAAGTTGTGCCATGATAGCAAGTAAGCTCAAGACCTCAGTTCCTTATAACCATAAAGATTTATTTCTTGCTCAAGCTCCTTGTCCACTAGGGATTGTCTGTGGTTCTGTTTCATGTCTCTGTCACTGTAGGACCCAGGCTGACAGAGCCATCCCATCTGAGATGCTGCTGTCTCATAGTAAAGGTTAAACAGAGCCCTCCATGTCATAAGGCAATGGCTTTTATAGCTTCTACCCAGAAGGGACATGTGTCACTTCCTCTCACATTTCATTGACCAGAGCAAGTCACCTGGCTAAGCCAGAGGTCACTGTAAAAAGAACAAATAGTTTGATCAATGACACAACTTTCATGATGGATAAAGGTCAGAATGTTCTTCTGCCTCCACAGACCCTTTATTCTCACCACTCTATGGGCCACTTCACGCTACAGAATGTTCTGTCCCCACCTTGTTCTAGAGTGTGCACCACAGAATACTATTTTTTTTGATGCCAGTAAGTGTTAAGAGACAAAAGAATTCCATGATTAAGTAGGTTGGGGCACTTTGAGTTGAACAGGAGTCTTCACTGCAGGGGCTCTCAGAACCTTTAAGAGAACATGCATTGTCAGTTGGGCCTACTGCCTGGTTCCTTCTGGGTTAGCATTCCTAAGTTTGGCAGCACCTCAGAATCACCAGGGGGAGGTTTGAAGGAAATGCTAATGCCTAGGCTCTTGCTGCCCTAGACCAATGGCCAAAGCATCTGTGGGGTGGGACTCAGGGTGGGTATTTCATAAAGCTTCCCTGGTGATATCAATGGCAGCCAAGTTTGGGAACCCCTCCAAGGGGATAATAAATCTTAGAAACTGGCTTTCTACAGCCTCAATCCAGCAGCAACACTCAGAAGGGTCTAGGGTTGATTTGTTGCAATTTCTTGCACATGTTGAGCAGACTATCTTTAGGTAGAATGTTTAGAACAGTCCAGATGGACCAGAGGTATGTAGTGACCTCAAAGAACCTGATGATTCAAGGTTCTGATGCTGGTAGTACCTCGTACCAGATAAATGATAGCAAGGTGACTTGATATTTATGTGAGGGACTTAGCAATGCTGAGGCCAGAGTCCCCCTACTGGGGCATATGGTGGAACACCATCAGATTTGTCTCTGAAGTGCACACCAAACAGGCCCATTTCTATGACCATTGCCTTTAAGGAAACAGACTCTTTAACAATGTCAGTGGTGTCTCTCTGTCAATCTTCATCCATCCTTTGGGACTCAACACAACGATGTGCATGTTCCCAGACTTATCAAAGGGGACTGGGCACTGGTGCTCCATGGACCCTTACAGCTTATAGAATAAGCTTGTCCCAGGGTGTGTAAGGATAACTTAAGATTCCAGTTAAGGAGACGCTCTTCTCTCTCTTGAATAATGTGCCCTTGGCATTCTCCCTTGCAGGGATGAGATGTCCACCTCCAAGAGGCTACTGTTAACAAAATGCCTCCCCGGTCTGAACGACTTTCTCACTAAGCCCTGCTATTGCCAGGTCCTTCTTGTTGAACAGAGTAGTATTTGATATTAAAAACATCTCAACTACCAACTGGGGTACCCTCCCTAGTGCAAGCAGAAACCATGAGAGATCAGTTCAAAAACAAAAGATGAATCTCTGAAGAATTTGTGCTCAGATTCCTTTCATCACTGGTCTTTAAGATGGACTCAGGAAAAGAGTAGTAAAGAGACTTGTGGAGAAACCACTGCAAGTGTATGTTGCATCAGATTTCACCCCCACTCATCCTGGGTGGGGCAGTTAAATGTGTAACCACTGATCCCTCAGTAACTCATGGGGCCAGAGCCACACTCTTGCACCTCAGACATCTTCCTTCCCCCCATAGGTTATTGCCCAAACTGTATGGTAAAGACATAATCTACTTCATCTGTTTCCTCAGCCACCCTGTGGTTCCCTAAGTCGGGTCTGTGCTTACCCACCTATTTGTCCTCATGATCCAGCACAATGCCCAGGCATAGTACATGCTCAATAAATGTACAAGAGAGTGAAAAAACTGCCCCCATCTTAAAGGACCCCTAATGATATCAAGGCTTAAGCCACTCATGTCTGTTCCACAGTTAAATTCAGATAAACCTCAGGGAAGCAGGATGAGCTTTTAGACTCCTTTGACTGTGATGGGGACTGTCAGTGCAGGTTTAAAGATTAGCAGCTTTCCTGTAGCTGCAGAGGAAATAGATAATTAAGGCCTATGTTTTGGGTTACAGAATGGAATTGGTTCCTTTTATGCCTCTCAGTGGAAGAGAGAAATATTTCCATCATCTCAACTTATAAAAAGCAATCTTAAGGCCAAGAAGAGATAAGTGGAATAATTTCAGAAGCCCTCAATTTGGGCAGTTACTTAAATCCCACAAGTCTGAAGTCGCTGCACATGAACTCTTCTGCAAGCACTGCAGTTTCCTGGCTGGCTGGTCCTCAGAGAGATAATGGGGCAGGTGGAGAGAGCTGAAGTCGTGGGGACAGGCGTGGGGACAGGCGCAGGGACAGGAAGGGATGGGTAGGAGCTGATGGTGGTGGTAACTTTGAATGTCAGGCTGAGTCTGGACTTCGTCTCCTGAGCCAAGATTTTCGTGTATGTAAGGAACATGTGGGATCCTATTGAAAACACACCCCTGTACCTTCCCCCCTCCTCACAAGGTTCTTGTTCAGTAGCTGTGGGGTAAGGAGCTACTCAGGCAAGTGAATGTGAGCAGGCAAGTGACCTCATAGTCACCGCAGCCACCTGGGTTTTCTAGTCACTCTGGCAGACGCTGTCATGGGTGTGCTGCTCTGGCCTCTTGCCCTGACTCTTAGGGTGCACACCTGCCTGACTTCCACCTGCAGCCCTGTAGCCCTTTCCTAAGGTCTTTCTCTCCAGCCACAGAGCTGCTCTGCCCTCACCAACAGCAAGCCAAAAACAGAAACAAAAGCCAGGGAAGTCAGCGCCTCCTGGAGCAGCTCTGAACTAATGCCAAAGGGAAGGGGTATAAATATCCCAGCTCCCTCATCCACCAGGCAGGAAAGCTGGGAGAGGTGTGTTCTCCACCATCTCCCAGAGAACCCTAGCGAGACTCCCCTCCACCTGCCCATGGGAGTCACTGGCTTGATGATGCATTCTCACTTGGTTTCCGTCCTCTCTGGATTCACTCCCCCATATCTCCCCTGTGTTTCTAGGGGTCACCTCCCTAGAACCATCTTTCCTGGAACCCTTGTCTCAGGCACTGCTTCTGGGAAAACCCAAACCACAGCAGCCACTGAGAACTGTAGGACCTTGGACAAGTGGCTTAAACCCCCAGAGGCCAGGTTTCCTTCTCTGTGAAATAAGGAAACTGTGACCTAAGCCGGGAGCAGGTGTCACACACAGGAGGCCTGAGAACTAGATGTGGCCTGCAAGTAGGTTTTATCTGGTCTCCTGGTGCTTTTAAAAGAAGTTATTATGGAGTCCATGTCATGCATTCCAAAGAAAATATATAATGTACATATGAGCATGAAGAATCATGGAAAAACATCTGTGTACCCACCTCCCAGCTTATGGAAGAGCTGAGACTACTGAGCCCCTCCCCCACCGCCTCCCCAGCCTGCTTCCTCCACCCCTGAGAGGTCACTGTTATGCTGAATTTTGTATTTATCATCCTCATGTTTTATATGCAGTTTTATTTTAGATGTAAATGATATATTGTTTAGTTTTGCATTTTTAAAAATTCAGAAGATTTTCATCAAAATCCAGATTTCCAACTTCCTTTATTTTTTTTCAGTTTCTTTATTCTGAGAGAGAGAGAGAGAGAGTGAGCAAGCATGGGAGGGGCAGGGAGAAAGGGAGAGAGAGAGAATCCCAAGTAGGCTCCATACTGTCAGCTCAGAGCCCAAAGCGGGGCTCGAACTCACAAATTGTGAGATCACAACCTGAGCTGAAGCCAAGAGTCAGATGCTTAACAGGCTGAGCCACCCAGTCAACCCCCCCACCCCCCACAACTTCCTTTAGAAACAGAAGATCTGGCCAAGCTGGACCCACTTTCCCACACAGGAATGATTTCTGGCACTAAGTCCTTGGGGACCACCATCCCCTACCCTCCCACCTCTGGGCTAGGGCATTCCTTCATGTTACTTGCTGCTGTTACCTGCTTGTTGATGTAGACATCTGAGCCGGTGAATTCTCACTGTGAGAACCTCTCATTGTGAGAGCCCATGGGAGACCCTTTGCAGAGAGCCTGGCACAAAATGAGTACCAAATGAAGTGACTCCTTATTCCTTATCACTGTCAGTATCAATGACAGTTGAGGAGGCAGTGAGCTCAGCATCCTCATCTTGAGGCTGTTGAAGTGACATGATGAGGCCAAGGCCACCTGTGTGGACAGAGGTGGGATCAGGACTGCAGCCAGCACCAGAACCTCCGCGGGAGTATCTGCAAGTCACTGATCCTCCAGGACATGGCTGGGCCAGGCTGCCCTCCCCCAGTCCACATGTGCGCACCAGCTGAGTTCCACCCATGCCGCCCCCACCCAGGCCCACCTGCCTCTTGCCGAAGTCCCACTTTGAAACCAACGGCTGGGGCAGGTGGGGGAGGCCTTTGGACAGTGGTTCTCTTTTCAGCCCCTCCGAGGAGTGGCAAAAGGATGCATCTGAGTTCTGCCTTCAGGAGGCAGGCCCGTCCATCTGCCTGGGCCTGGAGGTGGACACTGGGGCCTGTGAATTGTAGCCAACGGATGGAGCTTTGTTTGCCTCACCGAGTCCCCAGACCAGGGGACGGCCGGAGTGAGGGCTCTTTCCTGAGGGGCTGGACTTTCCCACAGGAACAAAGTAGGGCTTGTTAGCTGGGCATGAATCTTGGCGTGGGGCGGCCCGGGCCAGGCTCGGCGCTGCCAGGCGGCGGCTCAGCGATATCAGGCAAATTCCGCCTTCCCCACAGCTGGGGCTGACAGCAGGAAGCCCCAGGGAGGCTCCAAACAAAGGCAGAAAAATGGGCCACGTTTATTCATTCACTGACCAGCCTGGGCCTGGCTGGCCCATGGGCCTTGTCTCCATGGTGACGGGCGGCCTTCAGAGCTCCCAGTTGGCTCCTCCGTGACCACAGCCCCTCTGTTCCTGCACACCCCCATCACACAGGGGCACAGCATCCTGTGGCTGCCTCGGTACAACTTTGCTCCATGCTGTCTGGAGGGACATGAGCTAGGCCAAACAAGAACCAAGGGCTTGTAAACAGTCAGGAGGAAGCCTGTGTTGAGTTCTGAAAGCCAGACACATGGCTGCTTTTACGTGAGTGCATGAAGGCAACGGGCTCAAGCCTACACACTAGCTAAGCACCTGTTGTGTGCTGGGTCAGGGGACACATACATCTAGCCAGGTCAGCTTGTCCTCTCCAGTTTCATTCTAATACAGCATGCGAAAGCAGAGGTCTTGAACTCAGTGAGCAGGACACTGCTTCTGCCCCAGGGGAGGGGCTATCAGACAGGGAAGCTTCCCAGGGGAATGATCATGACATTGGGTCTTGAAGGATGCATAGGAGTTCACCAAGCAGAAAGGTAAAGTGCATTCCAAGCAGAAGAATCAGCTTGAGCAAAGGACCTGAGGCCTGAAAGTATGTGGTGTGATGGGAAAGTCCTTTTTAAGTGAAGAAGGGACAGAGCTGGAAATGAGACAGTTATGGGAATGAGATGGCCATGTGATGTGACTCAGAGAAGCAAGGTCATCTGCTCCCCCATAACTGTACAGAATAGACCCCCAGGACCTACTCTGAGTTGTGAATTTCTTGAGTGTGGGGAAGGGACATGAGTTGGTGCATCTCTAATACTTTACAGTTTACGGAGCCCTTTCATACACATATATTGTCTTATTTCATACAGCCACTGGGCTGGAGGGAATCTCCAGATGAAGGAACTGAGGGCAAGAGAGGCATCATAGGTCTCTGAGCCGTGAAGTGGCCTGGCTGTAATTCAGGGACCTGAGTCTGCTGCCCACACTCTGCTCATTTTTTCTCACCCTCCTCTAAAGGGAGGCTGTGAAGGCACACGCTTCTGGAGAGAGAGTAGTCTAGCAATGTCAGCGCCCCCTCAGTGGGCACTGAGATCATGGCAAAAGACTGGGACACTGAAAGACAAGTAAATAATCATGGTTGCTCCTGGTCAGTGCTCTGGATTTCTAGAACAATTGCAAAGGGGCACCTGGGTGGCCCAGTTATTTAAGTGTTCAACATCAGCTCATGATCTCGCAGTCCATGATTTTAAGCCCCACATCAGGCTCTGTGTTGACAGCTCAGAGTCTGGAGCCTGTTTCAGAATCTGTGTCTCCGTCTCTCTCTCTGCCCCTCCCCTACTCACCCTCTGTCTCTCTCAAAAATAAATAATTAAAAAAAATTAGAACAATTTCAAACAAAAAACCAACAAGTTTCCTTCCTAGCACTCCTGGGAGGAGCTAGAAACCTCAGAGAAGGGATGGGTCTAGATCCCAGGAAAACTTAGAATCTGGAATATTGTGGACATTCCAGGGCCTGGGCACAGGGACAAGAGAGACTTTCCATGATCGATGACCCAGGCAACACTTTGTCTCTCACAGGCCTGCTCCACATCTTCCCCTGTATGTCCCAGATTGACCCAGTGGGCCAGGCCCATGGGGTTAACCTGGGACCCGCTGCAGGCAAATCATGTGGTGGAGGACAGGCGGCAGGGGACATTAGGACACTGTCATGTTGCTATGGGCATGGTGTCCTATAGTCTTCACAACAGCAGTGGTAGGGAGGTAGTAGGGAGGTAGTAGGATCGTGATGTCCATGTTATAGGTTGGACCTTGAGGCTCAGAGAGGCAGGGACTCACCCAAGTCACATAACTGTGGAGCAGCAGAACTCACACCAGCACCTTTGCTCTTTACACACCCCCAGGCAGTGAGTGCTGGAAGTGAGCAGTTTGCTCCCGTGACTGGCTTCCTGGTGCTCTTTATCCCCACCTGGCCAGACCTGTGTGCCTGACCTTCACTTGGGGAATGGTCCTCTTTTCCTCCTCTGGGGTCCTGGTGTTTATACCTACTTGCTGTCTTTGTGCCACTCTGTGTGTTGCCCTCAGGGCACCTTTTGCCAGCTTGACCTTCACTTCCAGTTCTTTCCGCTCTTTGGAGTTTGATGTTGTTGACCCTGAAATCTGGCCCGAGTCTGCTTCACCTGGTCACACTGCTCAGAGAAGGAGGAGAAGGAGAAGAAAAGGAACAGGAAAGGGAAGGGAAGGGAAAGAAAAGGAAAAGGACAGAAGAAGGGAGGGAAGAAGGATGGAAGAAGGAAGGAGAGGAAGAAAAGGCCATGTGATGTGAGCACTGAAAGCCTCTTGAATGGAGGCTGCATATTGGCCTCTCCCAGAGTGGTTTTGGCTTTGGGCTAAACAAGAAGAAATGACAATGACGGTACCTCCCAGCCATTTAGGACATGAATGGCAAACATATAGCGTAGGTGGGAGTGCCCTTCGCTCTTGTACCCTTGGAAGACGTAGCTAAGCAGCCACCCCGCTCTTTCTGGCTTGGCCTCAGCTTCAGAATCCTCCTCAACACAGCAGCCAGGCAGCACCACCAAGCAGAGTGGACACCCAAAGGAAACGAGCATGTTTGTAATCCCCTGTCCATTACTTGGTGATCTCTGAAGAACTTGCCCACTTCTCAGCCGCTTTTTTGCCTCTTGAACTAGAGCAGGTGTAATTGTCTTCATTTTACAGATGAGAAGGAGGCCAGAGTGACTCTCTCTGCAGCACAGGTCAACTTAATACCAGAACTATGGGGGGAAACGGAGGGAATCTGGGCTCTCGCTCTGCTCAGGACCTGTTTAGAGGTCCCAGTGCAATCAAGGTGGTGGTGTTTGAATGGATTTCTCTTTTCTTCCTTTTTCTTTTTCCTGGGATCCCACCCCATCCCACCTTCCACTGCTTTGGCCAGGGAATGAGTCTCCTGATGTCATCCAAAGATATTAGTCATCGCTAAATCTGGCCATTCCCCCGAAGCACCCAGCCTTGCACGCACGAACACCACTATCACAAATTTGCTCTGACAGCCGTTGACAAGGAGAGGCAGGCAATGTTTGTGCAGCTCTCCTGGGCCAGAGGGAGCTGCTCAGGGGAGCTCCCCGGGCTGGGGGGCTGGGGCACCTTGAGAGCAATGAAAGCAGCATAGGGGGTGGGTGCACAGCCCCTCAGCTGACTGCTGATTCTAGGGTGTGGGCATGGATGACCCAGGCTCCCTGACCTTGCACATTTGTAAGCTGCTGAACTGAACGAAGCCTCATTTTCAGAGCCTCCACTGGGTATCTCACTCTTGTTCTTCTTTGACCCTCCTTTGTATCTCCATGCTCAGTGAGTGCCAACTATCTGCCACCTACCTACCTAGATCCCTATCACCTTCTCGCGAGTGCCTGTGTTTTTCTACTCACCTGCTGGGACAGCCACCAGGCACCTCCTCTTTGCTGCCCACCTTGCACCTGGGTAGGAATATTTTCCATCCCTCTTACCAGGCTTGTCTTCTTCTCCATCACCTGCTGATAGGTACTTCCCCAGACACACTTGCCTTGCTCTGGCTAGATGGCATGGGGAAGTATTCAGCTTCCCTTCTCTCCCAGGTACCATGAGCTCTTTAAACACAAACTCACCTACACCTTTCTTGACGTAGCTCTGCTCCATAAATTGCCACCTTTGCAGTTACAAATACCTATATTAGCTGCCAGGTGAAGTGACAAATACTTATCATGCATTCGCCTGTCTCAGTCACTGGAGAGTGTCTTTTTTATTCTGTATCAGGCTCCAGAGAGCACATTTGGCTTGTAATTTTGTAGACTTGGCTCACCTGCTCCTTCCTCCACCTCAGCAATCAGGCTAATGACCCAAGTCCTTGTTTACTGAGCACCTGCTCCATGCCAGACAATGTGCTAGGAGCTGTACTTGCATGGGCTCACAGAACCTTTGCTATATTCTTGCAAGAGAGGTAGGATTCTCTCCTGTTTTGCAGATGGGGAAATGGAGATCCAGGAATGGAGGTCACTGTACCCCAAGTCACCCAGACAGTAAGTGGCAGAGCTGTGTCTAGAAGACAGGATTGTCTTTTTTCCAGAGCCTGTGCCTACTTTGGTACACTGTCTTTCCAACCAGACACGGGCAGGTTAATAACATCTATCATCCAAAGTGCTTTGAACTTGGTTGGAATACTGCAGAGAATAACACACGGTCCTGTGCTCTAAGAATGGATACTCTATTTGGGGGAACAAAAGCACTCAATTGCCAGCCAATATTTATTGAAATGTCATTATCAGGAAAAATGGCAGAGAAGTTTCATCTCACCTGTCAGCGCCGACCGTTTGGTGATGTTGGCTGGAGTACTTCATGGGATGGGCCTCCAAGGCAGACATGGATTCATTCAGTGGGGAAACGTTCAGGGATCAGTTGTTAATGTCTGGGGCACAGGAGTGAATATTGGATGTGTGTGTGCCACAGATTTCATCTCTCCATTTCCACACAGTGGAAAACGTGGGAGTTTCTAATGAGTTCCTAATTGGGCAAAGCAGACAGTAGAGGAAAGAGAAAGAAATATGTGATTGGAAAAGGCTGCCTGAAGTAGGTAAGGAAGGAGCTGTTTAGGGTCACGGCACCCCCTAGGGTCTGAGCCATCATCTGGGCCAGGTTGTACTTACTCAGGGGTGGTACAAAAGGTTGATTCTTCCCCATGCCGTGGTTCCCTTCTTTAAGAGAGTTAATTCTGTCAAATTAAGATCTGTCTGACTTCAGTGTTCCTAAATAATCTACGTCCTGGGGTGGAACATTTTACAGCTCTCAGGCTTCTCTCTTTTTCATCAGCTCATTTGTATTTCGCAACAGACTCATGATGCAGCCATTGTAAGGATGGAAAAACCGAAGCCGGAGGGCTTGGGTGTACTCCTGACCCAGGTATGCAGAGCAGTTACCTGGACCTACGTATAACTCCAGTCATTCTCCATTCTGAAAGCATATGTATGTGTTTCCAAATGATTAGGTAATGTTAACTATGTTTAAATGCTCCTCAGGTGATGTTTGCTTAAGTGAGACCAGTGCCGTAAGTTTTTATGACTGACTCCAGAGGAGGAAATAGAGGCTCAGAGAAGTTAAGCAGCTTGCCCAAAGTCACACAGCTAGAAAATGGTGGAGAATTCCATGCCAGGAAGACTGACTCCATAGTGTTTATCATGGTCCAGGTGCTATCCTATACTACTTCATTTAGTGCTTTCAGCGACTCTATTGTTCTTTTCAAAACTGAGGAGACTAGTCCAGAAAGGTTAATCAGCCCAAAATTGCAGAACTCATCAAAAACAGCTAATAATGTCAGTATCTTCATTAGATTTAGGTGCAAAAGTGTGTGCATTTGTCAAAACTCACAATGGTTCACTTAAGATCTGTGCATTTCACTCCATGTGACTAAACCTTTATTTTTTTCAAGTTTAAAACTATTATTTTATTCTGATTACATTTATGCAAGGAGAAGTAGGTCCTTCAGTAGATCATGGAAGGTGACAGAGTGAGTTAGATTCTCCTACACAATTACAGTTAGTGACTGTACCTTTAAAAGAGCTAAACTCTAGTCATGATTTAGAGCAGAGGTTTAGGGATGTTTACAACTGTCTAGGAAATGCATGAAAAGTAGGATTGGTGACTAGAGGGATCAATAAATAGATATGGGATAAAGATGGTAGGGGTCTAGGGATGTTCACTATAAAGTTCTTTCAGCTTTTCTGCATGTTTGAAATTTTTCATAAAAAATATATGTAGGAAGGCAGTTAGTTAATCTCATTAGACAGATGAGAAGTGATAGTAGGGTCTAGTCTGTCGCTTTAACTCTTAAACTAAGCACTTACCTAGAGAGGATTTGATGATGTCTGTGAACCAGGGGGTGGTAAGGGGGAATGTTGGGCAGAGTAGGGTGGATGGACATGGTGGGGAGAGGTCTCCAGGTTTCCTGTATATGAGCTCGCCCCCTGGGAGCAGCAGTAGGTGCCCCATACCCAGGAATCATTGGCGCCAGACTGTTATATGGGCTTGTACTGTCCTCGTGTGGCCAAGACAAATATTGCACTTGTGTTGAAAGGTCCTCTGCCCCTTGTGCCTACTGCGTGGTACTCAGGAGGGCACAGATGGTGGAAGGGCATTGCCCAGTCAAGAGGGGCTGCATCTCTGGACCTGGAGCCACTTCTTGGCATGTTTTCTATCGGCTTATGGTTCTTCAAGTGGGGGTTATGGATCTCCCATGATCTCAGTGCCATCCGAAAATTTGTATTGGTAACTAACCTTTATTAGGCACCCCCTGCTAAGGCTTTTCCATGGTCTGTCTGATTTGATCATTGCATTGACCCTGATAGGAAGGTGGCATAATGATTCAGAGATATCGAGACCACACAGTAAGTTGAGCATAGGGAAACTGTCACAAATATGGCAAAGAGGGCACCACTCTTGGTGGGATTTACAGAGACCTAGCTCTGAAAGGCTGGCAGTGAGTTGGGGAAGTTTGGGGAAACCCCAGTACTCACATACACACCTTGAGCCCTATTGCTGTCAGTGAGGCATCATGGGTGGTATTTTCCTGCCCCTTCCACATCCTGCTGGATTCTACTGTGTGATGCTGCTAAATTACCTAACCTCTTGGAGCCCTGCCTTAATGTGCCAAATGGGGATAATAATGTCCTTACCTTGTAGGGTTGTCATACACATAACTGAATGCAAACAAATCAATGTCGGACCATGCATGCTCAGAAATTACTTCCCCAAAACTATTACATCAACATGGGCATGGATTGTATCTGTTGTGTTTATTCCTGTGATCCCAGCATGTCTGAAGGGGTCAGTTCTCAAAGAACAGCAAGATAAGAGTTAGGAGTATGATCTTTGTGGTTGAATACCTGAGTTCAAGTTTTGGCACTGCCTCTTTAGTCCAAGTGACCTTGACAAGATAACCTAAGATTCAGCTTCCTTATCTGCAAAATGGGAATAAACATCTACTCTACAGCATGGTACAGACAAATGGGCTAATGTGAATACAGCACCTGGCATAGTTCCTGCTACTTAGCCAATGCCAAAACAAATGCTAACTAGTAGTCGTATGATTCCAGGAAGGGCATTCAATGTTAGCTGCTATTGTTCTGAAGAACAGTAATAATAATCCCTTGGTTGTACTAATTTTCCCTTCAAATCTGCACCAGCTGCAGCTCTAACCTGACCTCGTCTGAGTTCACGTGATGGGTGGAAGAAGAAGGGCAGTGATGGGGTGCCCTCCTGCTCCTGTGGGCCCAAATGACCCTGAATCAACAGCACAAGGTCACCCAGTCCTCAGGGTGATGATTCATTTTATGTGTCAACTTGAATGGATCACCAGGTGCCCAGATTCAACATTTTTGGATATAGGGGGTATGCTGTGAGGGTGCTTCTAGAAGAGATTAGCATTTGAACCAGTGGACTCAGTGAAGCAGATTGCCTTCCCCCAGTTGTGGTGGGCTTTGTCCAATCTGTTGAGGGCTTGCATAGAACTGGAAGGAGGAATTTGCCCCCTTTTTCTTCTTCACAGCATAAGCTGGAACATTTCATACCATCTAATGTTCCCTGACCCTCAGACAGAGATTTATGCCATTGGCTCCCTGGGCTCTCAGGCCTTTGGACTTAGGCTGAACTACACCACTGACTTTTCTGGGTCTTCAGCTTACAGACAGCAGACTGTGGAACTTCTCAGCCTCCATAATCACATGAACCCATTTTGAAGCATCTATTGCATCCTGAATGAGGACGCAAAAAGAAGCGTAGTATTCAACCCAAAAGAAAGACTCATCTGCAAGGCTGGAATTTCTGACCCCATAGATATGGAGACACTCGGGGATAGGAGACCACATTTTTATGCCTCTCATAACATATACTGGGGATAAACCCCTGTGCCAGACACACAAAAGAATGTCCTGCAAGGCCCAGGAGATGAGTAATGATGACTTTATTTAAGACCTGGTTCTCTGTTTCAGAGTCTGACGTGGTCCAGCCTCTCTGTTACAGAAGCTGTGTATTTGCTACTGACCTTGAGTGAGGCTTTTTCTTTGTCCAAGCTATATTGTGATTTTTGCTTCAGAGAGTTGGCACCAGGGTCCAGCTATCTGGTATTGCTATAGTCACCAGAGCCTCTTAACCTTTCATGCATGTGTAGCTGATTAGCTGCCCAGTAATGAGCCCCATAAGGGACTAAGCTTTAGCCAGACCAGAACCACAGACAATTTTGGACAGAGTGGGGGCTCATAAGTTGTCCAACCAGCAGGGAGCTGGGACAGCCACAGTGACTGTTATTCATGGAAGGCTAACCATTTGTTGGCTTTTAAATAGCTCCTTGATTATAGGCTTTCTGATGGGAAAAGGGGAAAAGCAAGATAAAAAGCAAAGCACTTCAGAGCCTTGAGCCTTTGTGGACCACCGGTTGGGGACCATTCATGGGGATACCTGCAGGAACCCTGAAGGTCCAGTGTGGCCTTCTGAGGAGGCGCTGTAGTCCAACAGCCCCCAAACTTGTTGCACACCTGCTTCCCCTTCAGAACGTGAGCATCACCTCAGGGTGACTTTGGGTAGTTCATTTCATTTCTCTGGGGCTCGGTTTTCTCACTTATAATATGGGCCGATTAGGAGACCAGTGATCTCTAGAATCAGATCCACACAGGACCCAGAAGTCAGCAGCAAGGGAGGTGAGTGGGTGATGCAGTGGGATCTAGACTCTCAGAGGGCAGTCAGCGATTGCCACTTTCAGATCCATGATTCCATTTTTCAGTTGTCTGCTTGCCCCAGGGAGTGCAAGACTTCAGTCAGGAGTGCAATACTCCAGTCCTTATACTCAGAAGGGGGTTGGGGGAAGGAGACGTCCTCAAGCCTGTCTGGCTAGGTTTGCTGGGCATGCTGAGTGAGCTCTTCTCCGACCGGCTGGCTCATCGCTCTCCAGGGTCCTGACCTGGCCCTGGCTTTCATTCTCTGTCCTGGATGCTGGCTCCAAAGGCCAGGGTCCCGGTAGCAGGCTTTGGGGCTCAGAGGCTCAGGGGCAGCTTTGGCATGTCACCCTGCAACTCATTCAAAATCTATCAGCTTTAAGGCTGATTTCTTAAAATGGGTTTTACCTTTCCCACCTTCCAACAATATTTTAAAACGAACCTATTGAACCACATATGTCTGGAACACTTTGCTTTTTGTTCTTTGAACACATTTTGTCTCTTAAGTCACACATTCTCCTCTCTTTTTTTCTCTCACCTTTATTTATAAAAAAATCCTACTCTTAAGTAATCTCTGCACCCAACGTGGGGCTCAAACTCACAGCCCCGAGATCAAGAGTCACATGCTCTTCCCACTGAGCCAGACAGGCGCCCCTCTCTGACCTTTCTTTTTTCCTTATTTCTCCTCTCTGATTTTCTCTGCCTTTTCCCCTCTTCTCAGAATGTGTGTCCTCTTCCTCTAGGAGGGGAAGGATTCTACTTATCTTCTTAAGAAATGAATCTCAATGACTTCATTTTATTTACACTCTGGATTTGAACTTGAGTAACCCCAAAGTTCTCCAGACTACAAAATCTTTATTTCTTCATAAGCTGCCATGTTATGAGAAGATGTTTTTGCCTTTTGGGGCTGAAAGTTATGATTTGGAGTGGCTCGGCCCCATTTCCTAAACCATGCCCAAATCAAAGCAGAGGAACCTGGTTGCAACATCCATTCATGCAGGGAATATGTGTTGCATCACTGCTATGTGACCTGCACTGCCGCAGGCACAAGAAATGCAGCCATGAAGGAGAGAGACACAAAGCTCTGCTCTCCAGGAGCTGACACACTCGCAGGGGAGATGATATAGCCACACTGTAGGAGGGCAACTTTCCTGTTTCAGGACAAAGCTGAGAAACCATGTAGAAAAACACACATCCTTACTCAGAACCAAAATAAGATATTCCCAAACATCCAAAGTGGTCTTAATGGATGTTGGTCTTGGGTGCAGTTCAAATATTTGTCCTGGTGGGTGCAATCATCAGGGCTTTGGGCCTCCTCATTAGAAGGAAGGGGAGGTGAAGTGATGGGGCCACAGGACAGAAAGCAAGAGGGGAGAGTTTATTTCCTTCAAGTCCCTTACTTGTTCCAGGTGTGAGAGAATTGGGAAGAAGGAGGAGCCAAGATTTAGGGAGGGAGGGAGAAGGTTTGAGGTTACTGGGGCTTTCCAGGGGTGAGCTCTGAGCCAAATTATAGCTCCATTTGAAGGTAGATCAGCTCTTTCCCCCAAATTTACATCTTCCTAAAGCCCCAGACTGCAAGATGTCTGAAAAGGGTTATGAATATTCCCACAGCTAATGCTGATGGCCTGTTCCCAAAGAATGCTCCCAGGCACTGTGTATGTAGTTGTGAAATTGTTCAAGCCTTTGGGAAGGCCACTGGCCTCTCAGGATTAGACATGCATGTTTTGATCTAAGAATACTAATTCTGGAAAAAAATCCCAATTAAATAATTTAAAAATAGGGGAAATGCTGTTTTAAGGGGGAAACATATTTATAGCAGTGGCAATTAATACTGTGAAAGACCAAAAACAATATAAATGTTCTATAGATGGGCTAAGGGAATCGTGGTATATTAATTTGGTGGGATATTAAATTCATCACAAAAATGGTAAGCATAGGGCTTCTGACAGATTACACATGTCAGAAGTCTTTCAGATCAACTGAGAGGGCAGAAGTGACTTGTCTGAGAAGGCACACAAGTCCAGAAGCAAGCAAGGAGTGGCCTCAGGGCTACCTTGCAGTCTAGCTGCCATTTTGCCTTTCCAGAATCTTCCATAGGAAGACTTACGCCTCACTTGGAAAGTATTTTTGAGTTTGGGGGGAACACAGGCAGGACATTAAGTGCCAGGAAGCCAGGGACATTCCATGCCTTTGAGTGACACCAAGAATGTCAGCGCATTTCTGTCACCTTATGGTCCTGAGCACTCCATGAGAAGGCCTCAGTGGAGAGCTTCTGGGTCTCTTGTTTTTTTAACCTCTCAGCTTTATTGAAGCATACTTGACAACTAAAATTGTATATTTAAAGTGTAGAGTGTTTTTTTTGGAAAGTGTATAATGCTTTGATTTGTTACCATATACATTGTGAAATGATTGCAAGTTAACTAACCTATCCATCATCTCACATCAGTACGTGCGTGTGTGGGTGGATGCGTAAGGTCTCTCTCAGCAAATGTCAAGTGTACAGTACAGCATGATTAACTACAGTCACCACGCCGTAGAACTCCCGGGTCTCTAACATCCCTCTGACACTTGCTGATGTCTCTCTTCACAAAGAGCAGAGGTGCCTGGGGAGGTTCTGCCCCAGAGCCCCCAGCAGGTAACAGTCTCTTTCTAGAATTTAATCAGTTTGTTTTCATGTTCATTTTTATAGCTGCATTCTAATTATGGCTAGTCACACTGGTTTCCTATTTCTGGTAACATGATAAGATTTCTTTAAAAATAAAAAGGTGATGGTTTTAAAGGAATATAGTGAAGCAAAGGGGCCGGAGAGGGTGTACAGATGTAGCACACGGTGCGCAGTGGAGGCAGAGTGGAAGAGACACAGGGAGCACTGCCCTGAGGTGCTTTGCAGCAGGAAAGAAATGAGGCATGCACAAGGAATGATTAGGGGAGAAAAAAGGATCAAAACTGTATGTGCACATTGATACAATTATGCTAAGGACAGTGCACCTGGACGATGAGGAAAGAAAAAAACAAAGTGATACACCAAATTTTAGGCAAGGAAAATTTTTTGTTTTGTTTCATTTGTTTTAAAAATAGAGGTTTTGACATATTTGTAGCCTGCGGGGAAAGATTTGGTAAAGAGGTGGATATTTACTTCAGACCCTCTTTTATTCCATAGTATGTATTAAGCACATACTTTTGCCAGAAACCATACTAGGTACAGGAGATACAGTGAACATAACCAGAGAAAGGTTCTACATTCAGGGGTTTATATCCTCATGGGATATGATGGCAACAAATAAAGAAATAAATATATTATGTGTCTGGTGATAGAAAATCATGAGAAAATATAAGGCAGGAAAATAGAGATAGAGAGTAATGGGGAGGGGTGGGATGCTATTTTTTAGTGGGTGTTCAGAGAAAACTTTGCTGATGAGGAATATTTGAATAAGTCCTGCATGAAGTTAGAGTAAACTGTGGGAGATCTGGAAGAGGAGTGTTCCCTGTAGAGGAAATAGTGAGTGCAAAGGCCCTGAGGTAGGTGTGTGTTTGAGAAACACCTAAGTGTGGTTGAGGTGGAATTAATGGGAGGAGAGAAGCAAGAGGAGACTCAGAGATCATGTGGGGCTAGGTTGGACAGTGTAAGCACTTAGGCTTTTATGCTGGGTGAAATAGGATGTACTAGAGGGCTTGAAGCGAAGAAGTATAGATATCTGAGTTGCATTTTATGTGCACAAACTCCCATACTGAATTGAGAAAAGACTGTAGGGTAGAGCAAGAGAAATAGGGGAGTAGTCCAGGCTAGAGATCACAGTGGCTCGGCCAGGGTGTGGTAGTTGCTGTATGTAAGTCCCAAATAAACAATAACATGGATGGTAATTACTGGGGTAACCAATGGTCAGGCAAGGGGCTACAGAAGGCAGAAGGGAATAAGATCAAGAGGACTAGGGGGTGAGGAGGGAGGATAGTCCTTACTTTGGGAAGAACAGAGATGTAGATCATTGAGGAGCAGAGACGTGGTGGAGGAGCTAAGAGAAGGTGAGGAAGGGCAGGAGCCTTCTCCCTGGAAACAGGACCCAGGGCTTCCTGAAAATAATGGCAGAGAAGGGGAGATGGTCAGGTAGAAGGAGAGCCGTTCCTTCTCTCTTGTGAGCCCTGTGAGGTGCCCTGCTAGGTTCATCTCTGTCTACTGAAGCTCCAGTAGTGGGTCTGGCTCACTATGGGCACCCACCCAATGTTTGATGAAATGGATGGAAGGGTGGATGGAAAGAATAGATTGATGGGTGGATGGGAGAATAATATGCTAGAACAGGCATCAGAATTCCTAGTTCAAAGTTACTTTAAAACAAAGGAGTGGATGAAAGAGTAGAAAAGTTTTGAACAGTGAGTTGGAGAATAACAGATTTGAATCAGATCTGAGTTGATGAAACCAATATATAGGTCAAAGTTTCCTTGGAGGATCAGAATTGGAGCAGAAGGAGTTGGTATTCTGAAGGGATGTTTTAATCAAGCTGCCTAGCCTGATAAATGCAGTCCTTTATCCAGTGTGAGGCTGAGAAATTGCATCGTTCTTGGAGTTAGGGAATCTTGAGTTCAGGTGAAGCAGTTGTTCCCCTTAAGTAGGTACAGAGCTCAGTCTGACAGAACTCAGTCCCCTGGGGGACTATGAGTTGGAGAGACAGGCTGTCAGGTATCCAGGCAAACAGAGCTGCACCCCAGTCTTGGGTAGAATCAGTTTTCAACATAAATTGAGTCCCATGACATACAACCTTTCTATCCCTTATATTCAAGCTTATTTCTTCCATTTCTCACTCCTCCAAGGTGCTCCTAGGAAACTATGCTAATTTGATAGGCTAATTCATACTAGAATGTTAATGGTTATTGGGAAAATTGGACATTCCACTATCTTCTACTATTAATAAACCTTGAAACTAGGATTCATAGAGGGAAAGTGACTTGACCAACCTAGAATAGACAATAGGCTCATGGAGAACTGTTTAAAGATAAGGCCTGTACTGAGTCTGGAAAATATAGTAGGTGTTAATAAATGAAAGAGAAGAAAATACCAGGCTGTGGGAATAGAATGAATGAAGGCATGGAGATACAAAGTTAGATGTACCAAGTCACATAAGGAATTTGGATTTGATCTTGTAAGCAGTGGGAAACTCCTGACAAATTTGGAACAAATCATATTAGAGACAGTACAATACAGTGGTTAAGAGCAGGGACTCTGGAGCCAGACTGTGTGGATTCAAATCTTGCCCCTGACACTCACTGTCTATGTGACCTTGGGCAAGTTACTTCACCTCCCTGGGCCTCAGTTCTCCATCTGTAACATTGTAGCTTCCTCGTAAAGGTTGCTGTGATGATAGCCGGTGTTACATAAATGCTAAGAACTATGCCTAACACATACTGAGTATTCTATGTCTCTATGCCTAGCAGCTTTCAGTTCCTTCTCCATGTCCTCCTTGTCATCATCATCATCATCATCATCTTCACATTAGGTTTTAGAAAGATTCTTATAATCTTTTGGCGGTAATGTTTCTAATGATTTGCAGGTAGATAGGAGCAGGGTCAGACTGCAAATAGGAAGACCATTTGCTGTAATTCAAGTAGGGTGGAGGGGACTACAGCTTGAAGGACAAATCCAGCCTGCTGCCTGTTTTTGTAAATAAAGTTTTATTGGAACATGGAGCTGCTCACTTACTGACTTGCTTTCACTCTATAGCAGAATTGAGTAGTTGCAACAAAGAGGATCTGGCCCTCAAAGCTGAAAATATTCACTACCAGGCCCTTTACAGAAAAAGTTGCTGACCCCTCCAGCCAGGAGGCCATTGAGTTTTAGGGCAGGGGGTGCTTTTGGTTTTTTTCCCAGCCATCTCTGGAAGGGACTGCCCACCCCTTCTAGGGTCAAAAGACACCTGGCTCTGTGTTTCCCAGCAGAGTCATCACGAACAGATGGGCAAGATATTTTAATTCTCTCAACTCAATTTCCTCTCCGATTAGTTTGTACTGCTTTATTGTTCTTTTGCAAATTAATTATTGCATCTTCAGATCTGTAAAGGAAAAAAATATTGAGAGCAGCCCATGACCTTTCTGGCAGTTTTCAATTTCTTTCCTCTTCATTTTTAGCTTTCATTACCCCCAGGATAGCATCTAATTATTTCTTGAATAATCACGTCTCCTGGGCTCTGAGGAAATTTGAGAGTTTGCTCCCTATTATGTCTTCCAAATTAGTTTCTCTTCAATTTTGGTGCACTTTCTTTTGTCTTTTCATCTTGGTTCAGCCAAAAATAGTTTCTCAAATTGAGTGCTAAATTCTTCGGGATTTCGTTCACTTCAATTAACTTTCCTCAGGACTCTCTTTGGTTTTATAAATGAGGTCTTTGCTCCTCAGGATCTTGGTCCTAGGCCACTGGGCTGTCTTTTCATGCCAGCCTGGCATCTGGTGCTCATCCTTTGTAAACGATGGGGGCTGGGAGGGGTACGGGAAAGGATGAGGGGAAATGTAGAAAGAGGCAGAGAATCTAGTGGGTCTGGACTTTGCTATTTATAAGCTGAGGGCTATTGATCAAGTTGATCTTAATTTTCCTTTCTGTAAAATGGGGGGAGATGCTGACTGCACTGAAGAGTATATTGATGATTAAAACATCTGTGTTTTAATGATGGATGTTGGAGAGCAGCCAGGCGGATGGGGGGGTAACAATCCTTGCGTGCTATTTATGGGCCTTTAGGAGAGTTATCCATAGTAAAGGCCACTTTGAGAGTCTCACAATCCAACAACCAAGCCCTTATCCTCAGCTTCACTTATAGGGGAAATTCAGAAAGCAGTTGAGGATACTTTATTAAAATCACAGTAATATTGTCTGTATAGTGAAATGCTTTTCAGTGTACAGATATCGTGCATACCCATTATGCTATTTCATAGCTTCCTGGAACCCTGTGGAGTAAGTTTGAACCTAGGCATCAACCCATTTTACAGACGAGGAAACTGTTGCCCAGAGAAAGCAAGTGACTTGCTTAAGGTTACACAGCTAACCAGGGGCAGAGTCCTTTACAACACCGAATCTTACCTTTTTCTTGACAAAGGCTTTCTCCTTCTTTTGTTGTGGTTTTTTTGTTTTTTGTGTTTTTTTTTTTGTTTTTGTTTTTGTTTTAGTGTTTAAGGGGAGAGCATTGTCTTCTTAAGGATCCTTTTGATGTGTGTATATTCCAATGCTCCAGACACTCCAAAAGCCAGGAGTGGCCCGACCTGAACTAGGGTTCTGCATGCATGAACCCCACTGGAGAGGACCCGATCCAGCCTGAGCTGCTGGAGGCCTGGAGTTGCATCATCTAGGCACCTCCAGCTCCCGGCACATGCTGGACCCTCTCCAGGGGCTCAGAGAACACGCAGTGTGCTCCACACATGACATCAGGGATACTGGGTGTGAGTCTTGATTCTTCCACTTTGCAGCTGGGTGGTCTCTTACAAACCCCTTGGAGCCTCAGTCTCCTCATCTTATAAATGGGGGTAATGCCCATTCCATAAGTTGGTGACAGGGCTCAAAGAAGAGAATATGGAAACACCTGCAACGGTATTTGTCATTTACCAGATGCTCATAAACATCAGGTCTCCTGTCCCCCTTTCCCTCTCTCCTTGCCCCTCGTCCTGCCTGAACTTCTGCCATGGAAGGTTACTGCCTATCATTCTTTTTGGATCCACTCATCAGGACTTTTCATGAGAGCACGTTTTTACAAACTAAGAGGATGAGAGGCTGAGGGTGGAGGCAGGACCCTGTGAAGGGAGAGAAAGGAGAGAGTAGAAGATAGGATTTCCTCCACAACTTCACGTTGGATGAGTCCTCTTCTCCCTCCCTCTTTAAAAGAAAGAACCATTGGGGCGCCTGGTGGCTCAGTTCAATAAGTGTTTGACTCTTGAGTTTGGCTCAGGTCATAATCTCACAGTTTGTGGGATTGAGCTGTGTGTCGGGCTCAGGCTGACAGCTTGGAGCCTGCTTAGGACTCTTCTTTCCTTCTCTGCCCCTCCCCTGCTCACTCATTCTCTCTCAGAATAAATAAATAAACTTAAAAAATGACTTTTCTCAAGGAAGAATCTATGGGATTTGAACTGATGACCCAGAGGAGTTTTATAAGGACAGGAAGCCTCTATAGCATCAAGGCTAGGGAGCACAGGCTGGGTCAGGAGACCTGAGTTCAAATCCCGTCTCTGCTTCATCCTGGCTTTATGACTAGGGATTAATGACCTGACCTCTCTGTGCCTCAGTTCTCTCCTCTATGAAGTGGGAATAATGGCTCCTGGGCACAGGGGAATGTGAGGATTGATGAGGTAATGTGTGTCAAACTCTTAAAAGTTCTGGGCACAGAGTAGTAAGCACTACATATAATAATATAAGAATAAAAATATAAATACAATAAAACATTTAATATTTGATTATATTATGAACTATAATAATGAAACATATGCTATATAAATGAGCAGTTGTATGTAATCCTGCCGTTTAATCCAAATGTCTCTGATGGACCCCGAGTGGTAAGGACAGAGCAGACAGAAAGTTGTTATACCGCTGTTTTCGCTGTCTGATAAAGCGTCTACACCTTCCTAGGCCACCCCGTCCTCACGTTAACACTTTTAATGGGCGCCTGGTATTCCCATGAGTCTCCTGCCAATGGCCAGTCTGGGTGTTCATCTTGCTCTCATCCATGACTCCAGCTGTACTCAAACTTCTTGGCACCTGCAGGATGTCCGTCCCGGGGTCTCAAGTCCCTCTGTTGACCTGCAAGTTGGTGACTGAAGAATCGGGTGGGAGAGGGGAAAGAGTGGCAGCCGAGCATTATCACAGAATCCTAAGGGCCGCTGAGGCCCTTAGGAGTAAGGCCCAGGCTGGGGGACACCGGGGTGGAGTTATCTGCCTTGCTTGACTGCTGTGGTGACACCCAGCAGCACTGGGTGGCAGGCTCGTCCTACTTTTAAGGACACCAGGGTCCCCCCCCAGAGCAAGTGTAGAGGGAGCACTGCTCCTCCTCTACTCATGCCCTTCTCTGACCCCCTAGTCCTCACCCACCTCTGTGCTCACACCTTCTTAATTCCTAAAAAGTCTTGGAATGATGACAGCACTCATCACGGAGTAGGCACAGGGTCACTCAGCATTTCCTATGATTAGTCTCCTGTTGTGTTTGCCACTAGCCCCAGGTCTCCATAGTCCACTTGTTTCACAGGAGAGCAGACTGAGGCCCACAAAAGTCCAAGTACTTGCCCACCCAGGGTGGGGGAGCCCAGGTCTGTTTCCAGAGCATCCACCTGTGTCTGCCAAAATTTCCCAACAGGCTCACTTGCCTTGTTCACCAGCCTTGGCTCCAAGCCTCAAGGATTAAATCCATCACCAAAGGGCCACATTTTGCATTTCTTAATATTCAATATATTATATTCTTATATATTCAAGGGGCGGAATATGGTGTCATCATGTATTTGGCTGAATGTCTCTTCCCAGCAGTCTGTGTGAGGCAGGAGTCACATCTGCTTCACCTTCAGGTCTCAAGCGTCTGACTCACACCTGTGTCACCTCTTGGAGCCGCACACAGATCCGGCGCTCTATAAATGTGCCTAGGGGCACCCCTGGAGTCTTGCATTTGAAGGTGCTTTGGGGAAGGAAATTCTGAAAAGGGAGTCACAGCGCTTCCTGATGCAAGTTCTGGAGCTCAGTTCTAAGTGGTGGGGCAGAGACTGCAATGGGACTGCTCCTAGGTCCACATTGCCTCATCCACACCACACCCTTCAAGGCTGGAGCCCTGTCCCCTCTCCCAGATGAGGAAACTGAGGCAGGTGCACATGGATACAAGAGGTGAGGAGAGAATGGGCAGTCATCCACCCTTGGTCAGGGGGTCAAGCCCTGCCAACCCATTTCATCTTGGTCCTGTCTTCTCTGCCCCCCCGGGAAGATGGTCATGTCTGTTGCCCTGCAGACTCTGTACTGTTTCCTCTTGATTCGGATGTGTGAGTTTTCATCGGGTACCTTGGCACCTCCTCCAGCCTCCAGCACCGTGCTGTCACCCCACAAAGCCCCTGCCTCCACCCTTGGCATGGTGTGCAGGAATCCCAGCCACCCTCTCTCGCCTGCCTCTTGGGAGCGGTGGTTGGGCCCAGAGCTGCCCCAACAGTGAAGATGCCCATGCCTGTCGCTCCCAGATGCTTCTGAGCATCGAGCATTCTTCTCCTCTGAGACTTCCGTGCCTCTTCTGCAGGCCTGTGGCCCCCAAACCTGACCTCTGTTAGCACCCCATGGCCCACACCCCATCTCCAGGTCTGACATTTTCACTGTAGACCTCTTTGCTGCAAGTGCCTTTGCCACAGAAAATAATCGACTGTAAGGCAATTTTGCTGTAAGGATAAAACAGTGGTCAGTAAAAGAGGGACATTAGAAAGGTTAAGGAATGAAGTGAAACATGAAACAAAATTAACAAAATTATTTCTTTCTTCCTTTGTTAAGAGAGATACCAGTTTTCCAAAAACTGGGATGCGTATGTGTAACTGATATACTATCATTTTCTAGTAGGGGTGCCTGGGTGGCTCAGTCGGTAAAGTGTCCGACTCCAGCTCAGGTCATGATCTCGTGGTTCGTGAGTTCAAACCCCACATCAGGTTCTGTGCTGACAGCTCAGAACCTGGGGCCTGTTTCAGATTCTGTGTCTCCTTCTCTCTCTGACCTTCCTCTGCTTGCGTTCTCTCTCAAAAAGAAATAAACACTTAAAAAGTTTTTTTAATGAAAAATAAAAATAAATAAATAAACAATCCAGTATGCAGGCTGGCTTTACTCTCTCATTTCCCACTCCCCAGTAAGTTTGGCCCCTGTGTTTTCTATGATACTTGTCATCCAGTATCTTTTTTTCTTAATGTTTTTTTATTATTTATTTTTGAGAGAGAAAGAGAGAGAGAGAGAGAGAGTGCGAACATGAGTGGGGGTGTGGGGGGTAGGGTCAGAGAGAGAGGAAGACACAGAATCTGAAGCAGGCTTCAGGCTCTGAGCTAGCTGTCAGCACAGAGCCCGACGCAGGGCTCGAACCCATGAACCGTGAGATCATGACCAGAGCCAAACTGGACCCTTAACCGACTGAGCTACCAAGGCTCCCTGTCATCTACTGTCTTAAGACCACCCCAGCTACTCATGTCTGTATAGATGATTATGAGGACTAGCTAAGATTTATACAATATCAAAATGGAAACTTTCTGTGGAGAAGCGATTCCAAATTGTCACCCAGATACTTTACCTTTTATGGCAACACTGCCTTATCGCCTACTAGTTTTGGGGCAAAAATGCTTACAGAAAACATGTTTACAGCATAGATGTATTGGGCGAAACTCCCTGGACCCGCCCCCCCCATTTCTTGTGCCAGCCTCACCCAAGCTCATCCCTGCAGGGCAGCCCACAAATCATGTGTGTGGGATGTGGAGAGGTCTGGGGTCAGTCCATCCTGACCAGCCCTTGCCCCCAGTCTCTACGAGCCCCTTCCCCACTCTGGGGACTAGGATTTTACTCTGGGTCTACTCTGAAGTCTGCCTGGGGCCAGGCCTTGGCCCTCAGTCTCCCTCTAGAGGCACCTGCAGGCCCTGTGCAGCCGTCACCCCATGCGGCCAGAGCTCTGAGCTCTGCCCTCCCACCTGCACCCCAGCAGCAGGAGCCTGGCCCCCCTGGAAGCTGTCTAACAGGCATTAAGCCCGACTCACCTCCCACCCACAGACCTGGAGTCACACAGACTTGGGTTCGTGGCCAGGTCCCCCTACCACTCTGTGACCTTGAGTAAGAAATCTCTCTTAGCTGAGTCATTATCATGTAAAAAGAGGTCCAGTCACATTATTCTTATTATATCACTTTCCCTTACTCTTTCCCCCCCCAACCAAAATTACAAAATTTAAAATATATAGACTCCTAAGTGGCTCAGTCAGTTAAGTGTCCGACTTCAGCTCATGTCATAATCTTGTGGTTCATGAGTTCAAGCCCTGTGTGGGGCTCTGTGCAGACAGCTCAGAGCCTGGAGTCTGCTTCAGATTCTGTGTCTCCCTCTCTCTGCTCCCCCCATTCTCTCACTCTCTCAACTCTCTCTTTTAAGAATAAATAAAAAGATTTTTTAAATTTTAAAAATAAAAATAAAATACTTAATGAAAATTGTTTCTTTTTAAATAAAGGAAAATTGACACATGCACATTAACACAAAACCTTGCCTCTAATTTCAGGGAACTCATGATCTTCCTGAAGCCGAGAGACAGACCTCAGGTAGGAGCTGAGGGCTCTTCCCAAGGCAAGGATGTCCAAGATAAACTGTTAAACAAGAGATGTGGATGGTGTGCGTGATGTGCAACCACTGGTGTAAATAAAGGGGGGCAATAAATATATGTGTTTGCATTTTTACTTCTGCCCAAAGAAATCCTGGAAGCCTACATAAGAAAATAAGAGTTTACTGGGGGTGGGGTTAGGGAAGGGGAAATGGAACAAGTAGGGACAGAGCTAGACGTTTCACTGTATACCTTTTGTGCTGTTTAGTTTGGAACCATTTAAATATATTACTCATTTAAAAGTTATCTTTGGGGAGCCTGGGTCAGTCGGTTAAGGGGCCCGCTTCGGTTCAGTCACGATTTCGTGGCCTGTGGGTTCAAGCCCCGCATCAGGCTCTGTGCTGACAGCCTGCTTCAGATGCCGTGTCTCCCTTTCTCTCTGCCCCTTCCCCGCTCACACTCTGTGTGTGTGTCTCTCTCTCAAAATAATAAATAAACATTAATATTTTTTAAAAAGCAGAGAAGTGAATAAAGAACTTCTGCCTTAAAATGAAAAGAAAGAAAGAAAGAGAGGGTCAGCAATCTTACTTCGCAGGATGAGTGAGAGGATAAGTGTGAAGCCATCCAACTAATGTGCATGGCCCCATCCGTGGTAGCATTCGTTCATTCATTCATTCAGATTTGAGCATCTCCTCTCAGCTCAGCATGGGGATACAAGGCAGGTAAAGACCGAACCTTGCCCCTGCCTTTGTGATCCTTCCATTCTAGTGGGAGAGACATACAGCAGCTAGACACACAGTGAGTATAGACTCTGAGGGTAAGGGGTGGGGAGAGGGACGGGGCGTCTGGGTAGGTTTTGTTTGAGCAGAGACTTGTGTCATGTGAGGAACCAGCTCTCTGGAGAGAAGAAAACTGCCACTGAAAGCCCTGGGACAGGACCATGCCTGGGGGGCAGCGTTTGAGGCAGCGTGTCTCAGAGCAAAGGGGACAGTGGGGGAGATGGGATCGGCAAGGTTGGGGGTGGCTGGACTGAGAAGAAATGCTCATTCTTCAGGTAGGGTGGGGGCCGGGGAGGGGTGTATGAGGAGCGGGTTGTAACGTGTTGTGTGATTCACATTCTCCAAGGCTGGCGTTGAGGACGAGGCACCTGTTACATACGGGCCTTGCTGGTGTCGGAGAGGCCCCACCCAGCGAGACCTCACCGGGGAAGACGCGGGCTCCGCCAGGTATGCGACTGGAAGGGGAAATCGCCAGGTGGTGAGGAGACGCCACACCAGCTCCCAGGGAATTCTGGACCCTGGTACTGTCCCGGGAGACCTGGTCTGCCACCGGCCCCAAAGCTCCCCTGGTCCAGACCCCCCATCAAGTCCCCCGGACCCAGCCAGGCTGTGCAGCTTCCCCAGAGCGAGGAGGAAGGCTGAAGGCTGCAGTGTCCAGTCAACAGCAGGCAGCTTCCAACCTCCAGGTGGGGATCCTAGCATAACTTGATTTCAGAGGCGAGGCTGCTGAAAGGGGAGGGGGTGAGGAAGGGGAGGGGGAGGAGGGAGGTGAGCAGAAGTAGGAGGAGGGCAGGAGGGGGTGGAGGAGGAGAGTATCAGTGCTACTGATTTACTGGAACAAAATTTCAAATTCTATGCACCACTCACCCTTGGGGAAAACTATGTCACAACCCTTCTGGACCCATCAGTATTCAACGCCCACAAGTTTTAGGAGTTGGAAACCAAATCGTTTTAGGAAAAAAAAAAAAAAACAACTGTCCTAGTTCTGTAATTGGCTCCCAAGGCTCTACTCAAGGATTATTAAAATACTGACACAAAAATCTCTGAGAGAAATTGCTCCGGGCCCTATATTTATCATTTGCGTCGGCAAGACAAGCAGAGGCCTTTCCATGGAGTGTCAGCTACGGTACGATTCAAGGTCAGATAATTAACTTTATTAAGGATTTTCAAGGGGAGCAGGGACCAAGACTCAGGCATCCCTCAGATGACAGAAACTTGCTGAACAGAATTCCCAGGGCGAGGGATGGCGTGGGTCTGACTTACATCCTTTCTGTGAACACGGGTTCTTAAGGTGAGGCCCGTGGACCCTCCTCCCTTTCCACAGTGCACGGAGAGGCTGACACTCTAGATAAAATTCTGGCTTTTGAGCCACTGTGCATTTTTCTAGGTCAGTGGTTCTCCTGGTGTGACACTACCCACTACTCACCGGGTGAGCAGCGCTTGCCTGGAACACGTGAGCAATGCAGATTCTCAGGTCCACCCCAGACCTTGGGGACTGGTGCCCAGTCATCTGTGTTTTCGTGAGCCCCCCAGGGGGTTCTGATGCACACTCCAGTTTGACATTCACTAAAATGTGCTCTGTAGTAAAACACAACAGCTGAGTGATGCCTTGGGAGTCACGCTGACCTGGGTTCAAATCCCACTCCTGCCATTTAGTATCCTTGTCAGCCTGGGCAAGGCGCTTAGCCTCCCTAAGCTTCTCTTCCTCCATCTGTAGAATGGAGATCATAACCTTGGGATAGTCATTTTAATGCATCAATGACGACAGGTTCATGGTCCTCATCAACTAAGAGTCATAATGACGATTATGATAATATCTTTGAGGAGAGGAGTGGTGTGAACAGAAGTGTGAATTAGAAAGACAGCTCTGTAGGATGGCTTGAACCCCCAATGGGCTAGAGGCAATGTCACTAGTGATTATTGTCATAGCCACAGTGGCAGCAGTGAGAGGGGTGAGTGGGACAGGGCTAGCAAATAAGTTGATTCACTCAGCAAATATTTACTGAGTATCTGCAATGTTCCAGGCCCTATTCTGGACCCCTGAGTCCCTGCCCTCATGGAGTTCATGTGCTTGCAGGAAATAAGTCAGCAAGGAGGCAAATGCATGAGGATTTCAGAGCATGGTCAATGCCACAAAGAAGCAGAACAGGCAAAGAGTGATATACATAGGTAGAGTGGTCAGAGCAGGAGACACTGAGCAGAGACTTGGATGATTGAGTGGGAGCCAGCCAGGAGAAGATTCTAGAGGATGATCACGTGGGAAGAGAGAAGAGCCAGCACAAAGGTTTGGAGACAGGGGTGAGTGTGGTGTGTTGGAGGAAGAGAATGCATCTGAGGGTGTCCAGGGCACCATGGTCCTCACCTCTCTGAGACTCTACTCCTTCACGAAGGGCCATTGCAAGAAGCTGGTGATATCATGAATGTAACCAAATCTGGCACAGATAGCAGGCCTAGGAGGATGCTCACTATTGCCCTGAAATGGTCAGCAGAATATGCCCCTTGGTACCACATGAGGATTCTAGACATATATCAAAACCAAAATCAGTTTGAATGTTGGAAATTAAAAGCTCTTCTGGCTTTAGACCGATTATCAGGTGTCAAAACAGGAGTCAGTTTCCTTAAAGCAACAGATGTGGATTGAGCATATGGATTGAAGGAGGGTGAACTTGGTAGATACAGAGAAGTATAGATATCCTCACCCCTGGTCCAGGTACAGGCCCTGCTGTTTACCAGCTTTGGCATTCACTCCAGTCTCTTGTGCACGGAGGTGAGATGCCCAACGATAGTTGAGCATGATAACACCAAGTCAAGCCCCTAGAACATGCCAGGCGATGGGGTCCAGAGTTGACATGTGGTAAAGGTGGGGAACAGCCAGGAGGGTGGGGACTACAGGAAACTGTGGACTCAGTGAGTAGAAGGAGATTGGCGAGATTCCCTCCATGACTTCTCTGAGCCTCATCTGTGAAATGGGAATAATCTCGCTACCTATGGGATAGTTGTGGGGACCACATGAAGTAATGTTGTACAGTTGTGAGCACAGTTCCTGGAGCAAACTAAGACTCACAAAAGAATATCTACTATTATTAATACTGGTATCAGTATCATCATCGCTGTCATCAATACCAGCAGGGGAAGTTGTGCTTCAGGGCTTCCCAGAAGAACTCACTGAGCCCTGATGCCTCTGTGGCCAGATGTAGGACCTTAGGAGTGTAGCCCATTATCAGTCAGGCTTAGAAAGAGCCAGAAGCCCCAGAGAAGAGGATAGTAAGTTTTGGAAAACTCTAGGCTGGTGGCAGCAGGGAGCAGAAAGGAGCTCAGTTGTGGTCACCTCCTCATAGAAGCCTTCCCAAATTGTTTTAAGGGCTCCCAGAGCCCCTTGTGCTTGCATTTGGGGGACACAGATCCTGTTGTGGTATGGTAGTCTGTCCCTCCTTCAGACTGAGAGATCTTTGATGTAAAGGCCTGGGGATGATCCATTTTTGTACTTCCAGGGTCAAGCACAGTTACCTGCGGGGTAGTTGTTGCTTAAATGAAAAAAAAAAGGTGGGGGGAATAAAATAAAGAATGAATGCCTGAATGAATAGGAGTAAAGGGGCTGGCTGGTCCAAGAGAAGTAAATGGTGATGGTTAGGATAGATAAAACTCTGTCCCTGGAAGGATCTTGTCCTGAAGTGGCTGCACCTCTTTCCTTGGACACAAGAGGGCACCGTTACTACAAAGCCTGGCTAGGGAGGCTGAAGAAATCCCAGTGAAAACTAAATTGATCTTAAGATAGAAGGGATCTGGGCCTTCTAGGGTGCACATCAGCCTCCCTCAGACCTGAGCCATGGGGTTGCTAACAGTGACAGCTTACACTGGAGGCGCTGAGCTCTGCGTTGCTGCAAGTGTGCAAGCAGAGGCTGGCCTCCAGCTTAGGTGCCCGTAATCACCAGCTGGTGTATGCCAAAGATACGGGAGGGTTCATCAACAACTTAGTGAGAGGGGAAAGAAAGCTTTTGACTCTTCTTAGAATGCTTTCGCCCCTCCTCCTCCCCATAGATGAACACCTTTTTTAGATAAAAACTGAGGTTTCCCAAAAAGCAACTCTATATCCCTTCCTTAAAAAAAAAATCAGGGTACCTGGATGGCTCAGTCGGTTGAGCATCTGGCTTTGGCTCAGATCATGATTTCATGGTTTGTGGGTTCGAGCCCCATGTCAGGCTCTGTGCTGACAGCTGGCTCGGAGCCTGGAGCCTGTCTTCGGATTCTGTTTCTCCTTCTCTCTCTGACCCTCCCATGCTCACGCTCTCTCTCGCGCTCTCTCTCTCAAAAATAAATGAAACATTAAAAAAATTTTTTTTAATCATTTCAAATTTTCAGAAAGTTGCAGCAGTAGGACCAAAAGCTTTTCTTCCCTGAACTTTTGAAAGTAAGCTGCTAACATGAACCCTATTACCCCCAAATATTTCGTGCATATTTCTTACAAACAAGGGTATTCTCTGCCTCACCGCAAGCATCCATGTTGGGAAATCACATCAGTACATTATGAACATCTAATCCTCAGATTGCATTCGAGTTCCCCAATCATCCCTGTCGGTATCCCAATACCAGAGGATCCAGTCTGGATTGAGTCTCTTTCATCTTTCGTCTCTTTCTTTCTGGAACAGCTCCTCAGGCTTCCCGAGGCTGCCTGACCTTAACATTTTCAAAGATTACAGGCCACATACGTTATAAAATATCCCTCAACTTCCCTTGGGCTGCTATTTCTGACTATTGGTTCAGGTTGTCCTTTTTCGGAATGTCGCAGAAGGAATGCATCCTGTTAGGTAGCTTACAATTTCTATTTGTCCCGTTACAGGTCACATTAACTTTGATACTTGATTAAGGCGGTGTCTGTTGGATTTCACCACAGTAAGTTTCCTTTGTTCCTCTTTATCACCAAGAAGTGTTTTGTGGAGGAAGTACCCTAGAATTAGGTGGATGTCCCATTCCCCATCAAACCCTCAGCCCTCAATTTTAGGACTTCTTCATGATTCTTGCCTATTACAACTCTTACAGAGACAGTTGCCAAACAATGACTCTCTGACTCCATCATTCCTTCCAAATTCATCAGTTGGCAGTCCAATTGGAAATATTTCTCCTCTTTTATTCGCTCATTTATGCACGGCTCGGTATAGACTCATAGATCCCCCTCTTGTTTAATGGGTTATAATGCATTAGTGTGATTATTTATTTTGGTCTTCAAATTGTCCCAGATTGGGCCAGTGGGAGCTCCTTCAAGTTGGCTCCTGTGTCTTTTTGGGAAGCCCTCAGCATTCTTTGAACGCGTCCTTACGTTCTGGCACAAGATATTGTTGGCTCTTCTTGTTTTATGAGTTTATTACCCTGCAGAGAGGCATTTTGCAAACTCTGTTGCCCTAACTGCACAGCTGTGAGAAGACTCACCATGCAAGGGTTAAGGAACTGGAGTCTGCAGTCAAGTTCGTCTGGGTTTGGATCCACTTACTAGCAGTGTTTCCTTGGGCAAGTTGCTCAACCCTTGTAAGCCTTTCCTAAGGAGGAAAATGAAGAATGATCACAAGGGTTCTAGTGCCTCACGGTGGAAGATATGAGAGAAATCTCTCCTAAAGGTGGGTGGCCACCTCCTGGAGCTCACTCACCCTGCTGCTGCTGCGACACTCCCCCAGCACCACCAACCATGTGGCCAGTGGCCTAGGAATTGACAAGAGAGTCCTGAATCTGCCACACAAAGTAGAGGACCGAGGGAGAGACCCCAACTCAGCTGAGCTTCTCTGTGGTATGGCTGTACCTGTCCAAGTTGCCCCTTCATTCCTTCCAACAGGACTTGAAATTTATTCCTTCTTCCAGCCTTATCAGTGGGAAAAGACGGATGTTTGTAGGCATGAGGGACACATGCAGTCAGGGTTTTGTAGGGGGAGGCCTCACATCTTAGGGGCACACTGCAAAGTGAGTGTGTTCTCTGAAAGCATCCAATAATTGAGAAGCATTGCTATGCTTCTGTTCTTCAAATGGACAAGAGAGTTTGGGAACTGCTGCAGTCCAGGGCTCTCAGAGTCATAATGCAGGTCAGAATAGTACAGATCCTGGTAATGCACTAATATTTTGCTTCTGGAAGGAGGGAGCTGAGCTTTCCTTACCTCTGACCTCTCTACAGTTCCGTCAGTCAGCTCAGGGCTTTGTTCCATAATTGATGTGCAGCAAATGCTAAATGGATCAGCCTTTGTCCTCCAACCCGGATCTCCCTACCCACTATCCCTTCCTCCTCCTCAGTGCCCCATTTTTATGCTATGGATCTGTCTCCCAGCCCCTCTGGCTCAGATACCTCCTATCTGCCCCATCTCCTCTACCTTCTGCCTTTCTGCCCCACCTCATGCGTCTCTGCATCTGCAGTGGCCCAGGCTCCAGCACCCCTTGCCTCTCTGCATCTCTGTCTCCAGTCTGCAACACTACCCACCCGCCCCCCAACATGCACACACATTCCATATATTGCATTCTAAACCCTGCAGTGAATTTTTTGCCTCGCCCAAGTCCATGCCAGCTCCCTACTGGGCACTCAAGGCTTATAGCCTTCCAGCCTGGTGGGGTAGTCCTGACCCCAGGTAAAACCCAAGAATTTACATTTTCTCCAGCTTGCCCCAGGGCATCTTGCCTTGCTACAGAATAAATAGATTAGTATTTGCAGAGTAGGTCTATTTCTATCCTTTCCCTTTAACCCGATTTGTATCTTGATATTCAGAGTGGTTTATTGCAGATGGCATATAATCAATCGGGTCTTCCTTTTTTATCCAGTCTGACAACATCTGCCTTTGGACCGGGGTGTGTTTGCTACTTAAATCTTATGTGAATATTGATATGATTGGGTTTCAATCTACCCTCTTGCTGTTTGCTTTCTGCTTGTCCTGTAGTCTTTATTCATTTTGCCCCTCCCGACCTGAAACCAGTCAACCATTTTTTATGATTCTATTTTACCATCCCTGTTCCCTGATTATATACCCAGTTTTGGAGCAATTGTTTTAGGGTTTACGTACTACATCTTTAACTTATCACTACCTGCATTCAAGTGCGCCACTCGCTTGGAACATAAGAACCGACAACAAATACTCCCTTTCACTGTTCTTGGCTTTTGTCCAACTGGTGTCCTGCATTTGACTTTCACTTATATTATAAATCCCACAATAAATTACTGTATTTGCTTTAAGCAGTTAATCATCTCTTAAAGAGGCTTTAAAAATATTCATGCATCCATCCATTTCTCATTTCTAGCATGCCTTGTTCCATTTTATAGATCCGTATTTTCCATCTATTATAACTTCCCTTCTGCCTAAAGGAGTTCCTTTACCATTTCTGGAGGTGCTGGTGATAAAGTCTTTCAGCTTTTGTGCATCTGGAAAAGTCTTTATTTCACCTTTTAAAAAAAAATAACAGCTTCATTAAGATATAATTTACATGTAAAGTTTACTCTTTTAAAATGTACAGCAGAACTATCAACACTAATTTTATCACCTCAAAAAGAAATCCTATATCCATTTACACTCTGTCTTCCTTTTCCTCCTCTCCTCACTTTTTACAACCACTAATTTATTTTCTGTCTGCCCATTCTGGATATTTCATATAATTAGAAACATGTGGCATTTTATGTCTGATTTCTTTTCCTTACAGTCTTTTTGAGGGGCATCCATGTTGTAGTATGTATCAGCAGTTTGTTCCTTCTTATGGACAAGTCACATTCCGTTACGTGGATGTTCCACATTCTGTTCATCTGTTCATCTGTTCATCCATTGATGAAGGTCTGGATCATTTTCACTCTTGGTACTATCAATAATTCTGCTACGAACATTTCTGTACAATTTTTTGTGTGGAAATTTGTTTCTGTCCTTTTGTGTATATACTTAGGAGAGGAACCACTGGGCCATATGGTAACTATATTTACCCTTTAGAGGAACTGCCCAACTGTTTTTCACAGTAGCCACATCATTTTACAAACTTAATGGAAATATATTAGGGCTTCAATTTCCCCTTTGTTGTTTGATTTCCTTCATGTTTTTACTATGTATCTAGTGTAATCTATGTTGACAATTTTTTGTCAGTACTTTAAAAATATGGTCCCACTTCCTTCTAGCTCTCATTGTTTCCAGTAAAAAGTCTGTAGTTAACAAGGGAAAAGTTATTCTTTTCTTTCCCGTGCTTCTCTATACTTCATGTGTGCTTTCTCTCTGGTTCCCTATAAGAGTCTCTTTTTCACTAGTTTTTTTTTTTAATGTTTTATTTATTTTTAATACAGAGAGAGACAGAGCATGAGAGGGGGAGGGGCAGAGAGAGAAGGAGACACAGAACTGGAAGCAGGCTCCAGGCTCTGAGCTAGCTGTTAGCACAGAGCCTGACACGGGGCTCGAACCCACGAACGTGGGATCTGACCTGAGCCGAAGCCGGAGGCTTAACTGACTGAGCCACCCAGGCGCCCCCTCTTTTTCACTAGTTTTGAGCAGTCTGATTATGGTATTGTTGTCTAATCCTTCCTGTTTGAGGATAATGGAGTGTTCTGGATCTATGGATTAGTAGATTTCACGAACATTTTAAAATGTTTTGGCTATTATTTCTTAGGACATATTTTTTCTTTCCCCACCCAAACAAAACCTCTTTTTTCCTCTCTTTTGTGGTCTCCAATTATCTGAATACGAAGGCTCTTGTTTCACAGCTCATGAATGTTCTGTTCATTTTCTTCTCCTGTTTTTATTCTTAATCCCTGTGTTTCATTTTGGATAGTTTCTGTTGCCATTTATAAAGTTTATTAATATTATCTTCTCCTAAAGCTAACTTGCTGTTAATCCCACTCATATCTAGATATTCTACTTTTAATTTCTGTTTGGTCTGGGACTTTTTACGTCTGCCATATCTCTCCTTTGATGTGCCTATGCTTACTTTCATTTTCTCATACACATATTTTCAAAAGAGCTGTCTTAATGTCATTCTACTAATTTTGTTTCTGCATCACTTCTGGATATGTTTTAATTGAATGAGTGTCCTCCTCATTATGGATCAAGTGTTCCTGCTTCTTTGCCTAGTAATTTTTAAAAAATTTATTGTGGAGGGTTGCCTGGGTGGCTCAGTTGGTTGAGTGCCCAGCTTCTGCTCAGGTCATGATCTCATGATTTGTGTGTTTGAGCCCCACGTCAGGCTCTGTGCTGACAGCTGACAGCTCAGAGGCTGGAGCCTGTCTTTAGTTTCTGTGGCTCCCTCTCTCTCTGACCCTCCCCTGCTCACACTCTCTCTCTTTCTATCTCTCAAAAATAAATAAAACATTTAAAAAATTATTGTGTATTGAATGTTGGGTGATGGTTTTTTTCTGTTTTCTTAAAATACTTTTGAACTTTGTTCTGAGATTCAGTTCCTAAGAAACAGTTGATACTTTTGAGCCTTGATCTTAAGTTTTGTTATGCAGGAATAGAATATCCTTTAGTCTGGACCTATTTTGGCCCCACTACCAAGGAAATAGCCTTCTGGGAACTGTACTTGATGTCTTGTGTGTTAGAAAGTCTTCCAACTCTGGTTGGTGTGAATATGAGCCATTATAGACCCTCTGTGCATTTGGGAATTGGGGATTATTCTTTCCACTCCTTTCCAGTGATTACTTCCCAAGCCTCGGGTGGTTTATTCACATGCACGTGCTGATTACTACTTGGCTTAAGATTTGAGTGGAACTTTCTAAAGCTCTCCAGGGCTCTCTCTCTCTCTCTCTGTAGCATTCTATTCTCTGTACTCTGCTTTGCAAATTCTAGACTCCTTGAGCTCTATGAATTCTCAATTCTGCTTACTCTACTTAAAGAGACCAACAATCTCTCTGTGAGTTCATTTTTCTCTGCTCTGTAGCTTGGAAACTGTCATCAGTAAGTAAGCTGAGGCATCATAGGGCTCCCCTCCTTTGTCTCTCTTTTCTCAGGAATTGTAAAACTATGCTCCTGTTGTCCAGTAACTGAAAACCATCATTTCATATAATTTTGTCTGTTTTTATTTTTAGTTGGTGAAGGTGGTATTAGTGTGAGTATGAGTGTTTGTGTTAATATATTCACTGTTACTCCATTATGACCAGAAGTAGAAGTCCCTATTATTTGTTATTAAATCTTTGCCAGTTTGCTCAGTTTAACTTATATCTCATTGTTTTAAATGTTTAACTTGTTTCCTTACTAACAAGGTTAAGATTTTTTTTCCAAGTATATACAAAGCCATTTGTAATGACTCTTTTATTAGTTTTTTATATCTCCTTTGCTGGTTTTTCTAGTGTGGAAGTCTTAGTGTTTTCCAATTGATTTTTTGTTTACTCTTTATATTTAAAGCTATTAACCTTTTTCAATTTGTTGCAGATAATTTTTCGTTTTTAACTCTTTAAAAATGAATAGCTTTATTGTGATATTCCTACAGAGAATCACACAAGTCCTACATTCATTGCTTGATGAATTGGCACAATGAACACATGCTTCTGTGATCACCACTGAGGTCCATAATTAGACTCTTACCAGTATCCCAGAAAATTCCCCTTCTGCCCCTGCTATTGATGACACCCACCTTCTTCCCCAAAGACTATCAGTATTCTGACTTCCAATGATATCAGTGAAATTTGCCTGTTTGAACTTTATGAGTAGAATCATATGAGATATGTCCTTTTATGTCTAACTCCTTTCATTGAACCTCATGATTGTGGAATTTGTCCATGTGGCTGCATTTAGTAGTAACATGTTCCTGTTCAACGTTGCATTAATACACCACTATTTATTATCTATCCTGCTGATGGAAATTTAAGGGTGGTTTTGTTTTGTTTTGTTTTTTGTTTTTGGCTCTTTTGAATAATATTGCTTTTTCTTTCACAGTTAGATTTAATATCTAGCTGGAAATGATTTTTTTGCATATGAAGTGAGGTAGGGATTAGGCTCATACTCCTCCCCATTATGATTATTGAACTCTATTCATTCCACTGGTCTATTTGCCTATTTGTGTTTTAATATCATGCTATCTCAATTACTGCCAAGTTTATGATACACCTTGACATCTAGTAGTATATATGTTCTAACGTTTTTCTTTCCATTCATTACCTTTTGTTATTGCCTATCATGAATTGACTTGAACCTGCTTAAACTAAACTTTTGCTTCTTGGTCAGTCTACCATAGACACAGAGATCAGTTTCTCCTCTGGTAACACAAATCATGCCTAGAGTTCTCTGCTACAGAAACCTCCCAGTGCTGACACATGGGATCTAACTCACCTTCCCCACATACATCTGTTTCTGGGACTGAGATTGTGGAGTCTGATAAGACTGAGTTCAAATCCTGCCCATGCTACTAACTTGGAGACCTGGGGCAAGTTAGTTCTCTCTCTAGGCCTGTCTTTCCTCATCTATAAAATGGGAAGAGTCATAGTACCTAACTCATAGGGTTATTCTGAGGATTAAATGATATTATGTAAATGCTTAACATATGCAATGATCAGTAGATATCATCCTTATCATTAATGCCCCATAATCTCTCCCAGCTTGTACCAAGAGGGCCAGACTCCAAGTTGGCCATCTTGCAGATTTAACACCGATCACGTGGCCCCTTCTGAGAACTTGACTTCAGCCTTCTTGTTGGGCCAAGACCTTTCTATCCTACTCCCCAAACACCTCATGTTGCCAAGCCCTTGCCCCGAGAAACTCATTCCCTCTCTTCTCCCATATATTGTTGTGGGATTTAGCTCTGGGCAAGCTTTCAAGAATGGAGGCCAGGCGACTGGGGTAGATCAGTTGATTAAGCATCTGACTCTTGATTTGGGGTCAGGTTATGAGCTCATGGTTCATGGGATCCAGTCCCACATGAGACTCTGCACTGACAGCATGGAGCCTGCTTTGGATTCTCTCTCTCTGCCCCTTCCCTGCTTGCACTCTCTCTCTTTATCTCTCTCAAAATAAAATAAAATAAATACATAAATAGGATATAAGCAAATACCACTTCGTGGAGAGATTTTCCCTGCCCATACCCATATCCCATGACTATTTTTCTCTCTTCTTGATTTATTTTTCTTTGTAATGCTTGGTACCTGCCATTAGGTCATGTATTTATTTGTTTTCTGTCTTTGCTACTATAACCTCAATGGTGAGGGTAGGGAGTAAGGACTTTTTTTTTGCTGTCATTATGTCTCCAGCACCTAAAACAGTGGCTGTCACACAGTAGGTACTCAATAAATATTAGTGAATTGGATGCATGAATTCTGTATCTGAATGCACACTCTAAGGCTGAGACCAAATCTCCTCCCCTTTTGCCAACACTATTCATCCATTGACTCAGTAGGTATTTGCTGAGAATCTACAATGTGTCTGGCTCTTTACATTTGTTATGGATTGAACTGTGTCCCTCCAAAAGACATATTGGAGTCCTAGCCCCCAGTATCTCAGAATGTAAATAGGATTAACTGATTTGGAAATAGGGTCATTGCAGATGTAAGTAGTTAAGATGAGGTCATACTAAAGTAGGGTAGGACCTTAATCCAATATGGATAGTGTGCTTATAAGAAGAGAAGAGACACAGAAACATATACACAAGGGGAAAATGTCATGTGACAGTAAAGATAGACACTGAAATATTGTGGCTGCCATCCATGGAATGCCAATGATTGCTGGAAAACTATAAGAGGCTAGGAAGAGGAAAGGAAGGATTCTCCACTGCAGGTTTCAGAGAAAGCATGGCCTTACTGACACCTTGATTTCGGACTTCTGTCCTCCAGAACTAAGAGACAATAAATTTATTTGTGGTACTTTATTCTTAGTTTGGAAACTAATATAGCCTTTTTCTGCTGATTTGCCTGATAGGACATGAAATCCTTACCCCTGCCTGGAGCTCCCCATCAATATTTTTTGATTTTCAGTGACAGAAACCAGGAAAGCATTAAACAGAAAAGGTTAGCAGGCAGTGTATGGAATCTCCTGGAATACTGGAGAGGGGGTTTAGGAGAGTGGGCTGGGATTCAGGAAGAAGGAAATGAGAAATAGCCCAAAGTCGACCATAAGACTTACTGAATATGTGGTAGGCAGGTTCTAGAATGGTTCCCAGTGGTCCCTACTACTTAGTATTCAAGCCCTTGCGTAAGAGTGGATGCTGGATTTAGTGACTTTCTTCTAATGAATAGAATACTATAAAAAGTAATGGAGGCATATTAATTCTTATATAGAATTACAAAAAGGCTCTAACTTCTGTCTTGCTCACCCTCTCTTGCTCTCTCACTTGCTTGTTTTGCTGGGAAGGGGCCAGGAGTTTGAGATCTGCCCTGTGGAGAGGCCCACATGGCAAAGGACTGAGGGAGGCCTCTGGCCAACAGCCAGTGAGGAACAAAATCCTGCCAGCAAGCACTTGAGTGACCTTGGAAGCTAACTTTTCCTTGGTTGATACCTCAACTGCAGCCTTATCAGAGACCTTGAGCCAGAGACTCAGCTAAGTGGTGCCTGGATTCATGACCCACAGAAACTGTGAGATCAGAAATGTGCTTTTAAGCTACACAATTTTGGTGTAATTTGTTACACAGCATTATGTAATAACTAATACAGGGTGCAACCGTTGGGGGGAGCCCTGGTCACTAGATCTATGATTACGCTTCCCTCTTGCCCTTCTGGATGAATCACTCCTCATCCCTACTTTCGTCACTTACTCCAGATATAAAAAACTCCTAGGTAGAAGCATTTGATTGGTAAAATTTAGGTCATTGCTGAAAAGAAAGAATACAGATGCTCATTGGACAAAAAGAAAAAAATCAGTCTTATTTAGGTTTCCTGCTTGTATCCTTATGGATCCTGACTTCTCAGCACTTAGTAATTCATTATCTATGTCACTGAATCATTAAAGTCTTATTCACCAGACTGAAGGCTCCTGGAAAGAAAAATTAGTTTTGTTTCTCATTCCTCTCTACTTAACAGATGGCCTGACACATAGTACGTGCTCATTAAATGCTTAGTGAATGAATGAATGAAAGCTTGGCACCACTCACTCACTCTAGTTTATGCACATTGTCTTCTTGACCTGGAGCACAGTTTCTTAAATTTTTCTTATCATAAGGATCAGCTGGGATGCTTCTGAAACATCCAGAATTATGGGCTCCATCACAGGTCTGAGATGAGACCCAGGAAATTGTACTTTAACAAGCTATGCATGTTCTTTGGGGGAACCTGGAGCTATAACATCATTTGTCTGTAAAACTGTCCCCCTCAGCCCAGCCCACCACTAGCTGAAACCTATCTGGATATTTTGCAGTCTTCCTCTCTGACACAAATGACTGTGTTACATTCCTCTTCAGAAGGCATGCTGGTCTCCCCCTCTTGTCATCTGTAGGGTCCTTTTTGCTTGCTTTCTGCTTTCTTCATGACCATTCAACATTGGTCCTGCTATGAATACTGAGGAACTCTTACATGAAATGGTAAATGGACATCTCAGAGACAATTCTGCTTCCCCCAGAAGACTTTTGCTAATGTCTAGAAACATTTTTAAAATTTATTTTGAGTGAAAGGTAGAGAGTGATCAGGGGAGGGGCAGAGAGAGGGAGGCAGAATCCCAAGCAGGATCTGTGATGTCAGCACAGAACTCAACATGGGGCTTGAACCCACAAAACTGTGAGATAATGACCTGAGCCAAAATCAAGAGTCAGATGCTTAAACAGCTGAGCCACTCAGGTGCTCATAATATCTGTAAATATTTTTATTTGCACAACCTGAAGACATACCACTGGCATCTAGTGGATAGAGGCCAGGGATGCTGCTGAACATAGTATAATGCACAGGCCAGCCTCCACAACAAAGAATTGGACATCTCTAATTGTCAAGAGCACCAAAGTTGAGAACTACTGTGCTATAGAAATGCATGGCAGGGGATCTTCAACTGGTCACAGGGGCAACATCAGGGAAGGCTCCCTTGAAGAAGTGACATTGGAAGAATGGCTAAAATAAATAACTTGGGTAACAACAGATGTTGGCAAGGATACAGAGAAAGAAGATCTCCTTTGCACTGCTGGTGGGAATGCAAGCTGGTGCAGCCACTCTGGAAAACAGTATGCAGAGTCCTCAAAAAACTGAAAATAGAATTACCCTATGACCCAGCAATTACACTTCTAGGTATTTATCCAGAGGATTAAAAAATGCTGATTCGAAGGGGCATAGGCACCCCATTGTTTATAGCAGCACTATCAACAATAGCCAAAGTATGGAAAGAGCCCAAATGTCCACTGATGGATGAATGGATAAAGAAGATGTGATACACACACACACACACACACACACACACACACACACACACAGTGGAGTATTACTCAGCTATCAAAAAGAAGGAAATCTTGTCATTTGCAGTTATGTAGATGGAATTAGAGTGTATTATGCTAAGTGACATTAGCAAGTCAGAGAGAGACAAATACAATATGATTTTACTCATATGAGGAATTTAAGATACAAAACAGATGAACATAAGAAAAAGGAAGCAAAAATAATATAAAAACAAGGAAGGGGACAAAACAGAAAAAACTCTTCTTAAAATGTTTATTTATTTTTGAGAGAGAGACAGAGAGACAGAGACAGAAAGCAGAGAGAGAGGGAGACAGAATCTGAATCAGGCTCCAGGTTCTGAGCTGTCAGCATGGAGTCTGACGTGACACTCGAACCCACAAACCATGAGATAATGACCTGAGCCAAAGTTGGATGCTTAACCAACTGAGCCACCCAGGTGCCCCAAGAGACTCTTAAATACAGAGAACAAACTGAGGGTTTCTGAAGAGATTGTGGTGGAGGGAGGGGCTAAATGGGTAAGGGGCATTAAGGAGGACACTTGTTGGGATGAGCACCGGGTGTTATACACGAGATGAATCACTGGAATCTACTCATGAAATCATTATTGCACGAGATGCTAACTGACTTGGATGTAAATAGATAAATAAATAAGTGAAAAGAAGTGACATTGGAGACCTCAAGGACAGATGAGCCCAGTAGTGTGTATGTGTGTGCAAAGAGGGCTTAGGAGTGGGATGGGGTAGAAGAGTGTTCCTGGCAGAGAATAGCACTGCAGAGGCCTGAAGGTGAGAGAGCACAGGGCCCCTGAAGACCCAAGGAAAGCTCATTTCCTGGATAAAGAGAGTAATAGAGGTTGAGGAGGACCTGCAAGATCACACATGTGCATCACACAGACCCCCTAGCTGAGCACTTCACATGTACTACCTCACTGAATCCTCACTGTAACCCTCTAAAATGTTTGTGGTTTTGCCCTTTTAAAGATGGTTCAGAGGAATGACAAGCCAAAGATCACAGTGCCTTTGTTGCCACTGAGCCTGGCACCAAACATATGTTAGTTCAGACACCAAGGAGATGATTGAGTTGTTTGTTTAGCGAGTGAATAAGTGAATGGGCAAGTAAACCAGGCCCAACTCTGGCAACCCTGGAGCAGAGCTAGGTTAAACAGAAATGGTGCATAGGGCCTGCAGAAATGAAGCATGACCACAGTGTCATTTAGTCAAGGCAGGAAAATGTCCTGGCACCCAGATGTGTTTCACCCACCCTCTCAGCCCCGAATGTCTTGGTTTCTCTTGCTTCTTCTTACTGCCCTTGATGGAGAGCCCATTCCCAAGGCCCCCTTCATCCTCAGCTCCCTCTCCCATCACCTTGTCACAGAAGGACATGAAATTGGTCTGGCACAATTGCTTCTCAAAGGTTATGTGTGGCTATGGATCACCTGAGGATTTATCTAGTGACCTGCATTGTGCCTTCTCACAGCATGGCCTTTGGGGATCCACAGCAACCCAATAGCAGTTCACAAAAATGTGGGTCCCTAGACCCCACTTCATACTCTGAAGGTGGGGTGCAGGAAAAGTGACCAATCTAAAGTTTGTGGATTTTCAGTCTCTTCAGATGACTTTTAGGCAGACTGGCGTGTGAGAGACAGCTCCAGGAACCAGCCTACCAGTCAGAATTCCAGCGTGCAGACTGTGTTTCCCTAGAGGCCCTGCCTGCTTATAGATGGCTACATTTGCCGAAGCCCAGCTGTGTGCCAGGCTCCAACCTAAACCCTCCTTCCATTCATGGCTGGCTCAGGGATCCACATGACGCACCAGTGCTCTTTCCCTAATTTCACAGATGAGGAAACCGAGGCCAAGGTCCCTAGCCATTCCCTAGCTGGCTTTCCTCCATCCAAGCAGCCTGCTCTGTGGTTTGGAAAATATGACCTTATTGAATACAAGTACTAAAATCTGTTTGTGTCTTGGAGGAAATAATTTTCTTGAGCTCACCTTGCTGGGTTGTGAAATAGCTTTTTCTTTCCCCCTCTCTCCTCCGCCTCCTCCTCCTCCTTCTTCATGTGTTTGTTTAGTTTTGTTTTGTTTTGCTGAGTCATTTACTCAAGAGAAAGGCCCCTATAGGTTATTGGAACAAGTTGGGGAGACACAGTGTGAATCTCAGTTCCAAGGTAAGAATGGAAAGAAAGCAGAGAGCAGGGAGGCCAGAAAAATTCCAATGAGCAGCCAGGACAGGGACCCAGGATAGGGCTGGCATCTTGGGAAAGGGGGACCAGTTCCCTCTGAGACCTCCAGGCAAAGTCAAGCAATGGCACTAAACTTGTCCATAGACACTGAATCTTTGCTTGGCTGCAAAGACTGAGCCTACTGGGTGGGTCCAAGACCCAGGAATGCCTCCAGAGATCTGTGTCTGGGTCCTCTTGCCCCATGTGTTGAGAAGGAAGCTTCAGGATGATACTGAGGGCTTTGGGCTGAGGGTCCAGAGATCGAAGTGTCACTTTATCTTTGGTCTCTTTGCTATGTGACCTTGAGTCAATGTTTGTCCCTCCCTGAGCCTCAGTGTTACCTGGATGCTAGGTTTGAACCAATTGCTTTCTAAGGGTCTTCTGCTTCTAGAATGTAAATTATTTTTGTAAAATAAATTTTATTTTATTTTATTTTATTTTTAAGTTTATTTATTGTGAGAAATAGAGTATGAGGAGGGGAGTGGGGCAAAGGGAGAGAGACAGAGAGAGAGAGAGGGAAAATCCCAAACAGGCTCCAAACCCAGTGCAGAGCCCAGCATGAGGCTTGATCCCATGACCATAAAATCAGAACCTGAGCTGATATCAAGAGTCAGATGCTCAACCGAGCCACCCAGGCATCCCTAGACCCTTAGGCACCCCTAGAGGTAAATCCTTAGCCTCAGGGCCTGACACAGAGTAGGTGCTCAATAAATATGCCTTGAATGCATGAATTTGCTTTTATACACTATTTCTCTTCTTCTTTTGCCAGAACCAAGGTCAGTTCCCTGGTCAGCTCCTTCTGCCCACTCCTTACCCACAGGTGTAGATACCACCTCTGGTCAAGTACAAGCCCTGTCTGTAGCCGGTTTGACCCTCTATCTTTCAACCCACGTGCTCTGGTGGAGTGCTCCAGCTTCCCCTGTCCCTCCTTCCCTTCTACCACCTACTGTCCTGTCCCTTCCCATCTAGCCACTAAAGTGCATCCAGGAGCTCTTCAAGTAGAACCAGCACATCCCTCCTCCCAAACCCCAAGTGCCCATTGCTTGCCCACTGGTATCTTTCCCATGCACCCCAGACCAATTTCCAGCCCAGGCCCTACCATTCTTTCTAACACCAGGCATGCCACAGCTTACCTGGAGGAAGTTGAGAAGAACAGGTTAAGATAAGGCCACTTCATTGTGGGCCCATGTCCCCTGTAGCTCATGACACCACAGCATGGAGAAGAGCAGATGGACTGGTCCCTGAATATGTATGATGTACATCAGTGGCTCCACCCTAGCTGCAGGAACCACCACACAATGCTAAGCTGGCCCATGGTGAGGGCAATGGGGACAGGTGCGGGGAGTGCCTTTGTTGAGCCTTTTTGTGGCCAAACCAAAGACAATAACATAGATGTACAGGAAGAGTAGCCAATAGGGACCCACCCCCCTGCTTCTTGTGCTGTTCCACCAATTGGCTATGTGATTGTGTGTGTCACTCAGCCTCTGAACCTCAGTGTCCTTCTCTGCAAATAGGGCTGGTGCAGCTCATCCCTCCCAGGATTGCTGGGAGATTGCACAAGGTAACGGGTATGAAGGTGCATGGTGAACTCATGGTGAACCTGCACACACTAGGTACTATTATTGACCATTACCAAGGAGGACTGGCCCCTGTCCAGAAGTTGCAGTCTCTGAATCCTTCCACTTCTAGCTACTCCCAGTAATGGCCTACCCGATGAGGCTGGCTGCATTTCTGATTTGGGCTCCGAAGAGAACATTGATCTGGGGTGTGCTTTGTGAGAATGGATGAGTGGACACCCAGCCACTCTCCAGACTGAATCTCAGCCTCTAAATGATTAATGCATTCAGGCTGCAAATAGTACCTTACATCTCAGTGCCTCTGGGATGCTCGGGGAAAAAATACGGCCTCCTCAGCACTTTGGAACCTGAGGCCACAGCCAAGATGTGGTCTTATTTGCTATATTTAGGGTTGGGTGCTCCTTCGTGTCAACAGGATACTGCAGCTTTGGGGGCAGGGTTTGTCTTCTCCTCTATTCAGATGGGTTGGGGTTTTGTTTCCTTCTTAGTAAAGTGGGAAGAAGCCTGGGCTAGAAATTAAGAGATGTAGGCATGGGTCTTGACATTCTCCCCAACTGGCTGTATGACTTCTACAAGTTTTGACTTCCTACTTGTAACATGCAGACATCAATCCTACCATGGAAAAGCTCTTTGGGGACCAAGAAACAAGCACTGGGTAGCCTCCCACCAGGTGGGTTTGTTGGTAGACTGTACATCAGATAAAAAACTGCATGGGGGCATCTATAAGCTCTTGGGCCCAGAGATGGGGTATACATAGGATGTCAGTTAGTTCTGAGCCCATCCATGTCCCTCAGCCCATTGCAGCTGACTTTAGGCATCTGAGTCTCAGAGATGCTCGTCACACAGTAGAATTTCAGAAAAATGGTCATTGAATGCAGGAGGACACATCTGCACCAACAGAGGCTGGATTCTCCACCCAGGCCCACAAGGAAAACACATCAGATGGAAACATCCCAAATAAACCACATCTTGCCTACGGGTGACCACTGCCCTATGATCCCCACAAGGGCAGACAACGGTATGGAGTACAAAGCAATTTATTCTCTGTAGACATCAGCATCCAAGCTGCCTGCCCTTGGCTGCCTTCATGGAAATGTTCATGATAGCACCACCTTGAATAGAGTTAACCATGCAGACAAGTGTAGGAGCCTTCACCTGGTTGAGGGCTGTGGTTCTCACCTTGAAATCTTGGAATAGCCCTACCCCTCCCTTCAGACTTCCTTTTGGTTTCTCTCTCTAGTCTGGCTCACTGTTCACCTACAAGTGACATGCATCCTCTTGGCTTGTAATCCACTGGCCAGAGCTAGCCCTGTACCCGCAAGTCAGTGATGGAGGAGAGGGGAGACTGGCAGTGCACGGGTGTGTGTGTGTGTGTGTGTGTGTGTGTGTGTGTGTGTGTGTGTGAACTATTTGGAGCCTCCGAACTGCCAAGCTCTGACCAGGAAATGGCCCTGATCATCCAGCTCAGGCCTCCCAAGCTGCTGTATATACCTAGCACTAATACAGCGGCTTTTCCAGCGTTTTCCCTCTTGCTCTCCTTCTAACACCTCAGAGAGGGAGAAATTCTTAACTCCAGTTAGCAGAGGAGGAAACTGAGCCTTAATGTGGTCAACCACTTGTCCAAGCTCACGAGACCACCAAGTCGCAAAACTAGGACCCAAATACAGTTTTATTTTTTAAAAATTCCAACCCAGGGGCACCTGGGTGGCTCAGTTGGTTGGGCATCTGACTTTGGCTCAGGTCATGATCTTGTGGACCGTGGGTTTGAGCCCCACGTTGAGCTCCGTGCTGACAGCTCGGAGCCTGGAGCCTGCTTTGGATTCTGTTTTTCCTTCTCTCTCTGCCCCTCCCCAACTCACTCTTTGTCTCAGTCTCTCAAAATAAAATGGAGACATAAAATTTTTTTTTTAAAAATTCCTGCAATCGTGAATGGGATCAGTTTCTTAATTTCTCTTTCGGCTGCTTCATTTTTGGTGTATAGGAATGCAACTGATTTCTGTACATTGATTTTGTACCCTGCGACTTTACTGAATTCGTTGATCAGTTCTAGAAGGCTTCTGGT
>NC_043711.1:51821324-51837293 GCF_006229205.1 Suricata suricatta
AAAAAAAAAAATTCCAACACCAGTGCTTTTATGGGCACAACTGGTCTTCAAGACAAAGAAGAGGCAAGAATGAGAATGTGTAAGAGCGTGGGTAAAGACAGAAAGGCGTAGAGGGTAAGAAAGCCTGGCAGGGGCCAGATGAATACATGCACTGCCAATTTAGAATAATATCATTGAGGAAGGAAGCACTGGACTGAGAAAAATCGCTACCTTTTTGATGACAGGTGAAGAAAAGAGAGATACTTTACAAATGTGGCTCAATTTATTGGCTGCCTTCCACAGAAGTCCCTGGGACATCCAGGAGAGTCATGTAGATTTGGTCTCATCTTTGAGAAATGAGGACTGTCTCTTCATGATTTCAGGTTATTTTTGAAGCGAACATTTTCTTCATCCCACAGAGGACTCGTTATTCAGAGTCTGTTGTATTTTTTGTGTGTATGTTTTTTTTGGTGTGTGGGGTTTTTTTGGTTTTGCATTTTTTTCCCCCATCAACTTCTTTTGGATCTAGTTGAATCCCAGAGGAGATAATAAATATATATAGTAGGAAGCAAAAACAAAGAGAGAAAAACAACCTCAATTTTCAACAAACTACCTTTAACAGATGGATTCAGGTCTTTCTCAGCTCTAAGCAAACCTGTGAGAGGCTTTGTGCATATAATCACCACAGTCCGGAGAGGCAGAGCCATGGGGCTGGGGAAACAGAGCCCTGTCTTGATCAAACCCTCTTGTACGGTGCTGCCCTTGGCCGACAGCTACCTGTCCCAGGCCTGACTGAAAGCCTGGGGAGACGGCTTCAATAGCAGCTGTGCTGAGTAACTGGTGGAAGCCCATTCGATCACTGGGCAGCACGAGAACGTTCACCTGTCCACGGACTCCACATTCACGTTCCTAGGTTCACCACCTATTGCCCTGGCTCTGCCCCATTTGTCTTCCCTGGGACAACTGAAGGGGTGCGTGTTTTATCAGATTTCTCACTCAGGCGTAAAAAGTAGGTCACTGATTTGTTTCACAGAACCCAAAGCCTTGAACGTCAAGACTTTTCAGGTTGTATTACATCAGGTTGGGCGGGGGGACCGCCACAGCCAGGGAGGTGTGAAAACCTGAAGGACCGTGTTCCTGGGCAGCAGATGTGGCCACTGTGTTGGTGAGTGTTGGCTGCAGGGAGGGGCATGGAGCTGCGGAAGCTCTCTCAGAGATGAATCCCCGTCACTCCATTGTGTTGCGGCTGCTAAGCTCGCCTGTGGCTCCCTGGCACCTTCAGGATGGAATGTGACCACCCTCAGGTGGCTTCCTTGGTCTGGGGTGTTCTGATCTCTCCTGAAGCAGAAGGTCACTTCCTCTCCTGTTATACACACTCCCCACCAGAATGCCCTCGGATTCTAGTCACCTTCGTCCCTGCTGCCAGGCAGGCCCTTCCCCTCCGTCCCAGTCATGCCCACACACCCACTTGAGCACACACTGACCTCTGGGTAACTCCCACCTGTCACCCAAGACCGGTTTTCAGAAGCCTCTTGAGCTGCTCCCAGACTGAGAGGAGGGTATTTGCTCTGCCCTAGCCTGTTTCCCCTCAACTGGGCCAGTGCGCTCTGGATGGAGAGAGGAGGGCCTCATTCATCCGGGTCCCCTTCCACCCAGCATGGGGCGTGGTCCCACGATGACCTCAGCCAACAGACGAATTATCCAGGAGCCCTTTGTGTCCGTGGGGAAAGGCTTCTAACATCCCTCTGTGTTGGCTCACATCTCAGACTCCGTCTGCAAGTTGGTAGAAACGCAGGATTTGGTTCCTGGCAGTGCTCATGCTGAGGAGACTTGGTTGGGGTCTCCAGCCAGCAGAGAGACCCCCATGGGCAGAAAGTACCACAAGAGGGCCAAGAGGAGAAGCCATCAAGATTCATTCTCTTTTCACTTACTTACCCTGAAAGAATCCAGTGGCCCTGAAAGGAAAATAGTAGAACAAGACAAAACACGAAACTTTCATTCTCTAGCTTCTCTTCTCACTCTCCACATTTATATATTTAAAAAAAAATTTTAATGTTTTTTTATTTATTTTGAGAGAGAGAGAGAATGTGAGCAGGGCAGGGTCAGAGAGAGAGGGAGACACAGAATCCAAAGACAGGCTCCAGTCTCTGAGCTCTAGCTGTCAGCACAGAGCCCAACACGGGGCTTGAGACCATGACCTACGAGATCATGACCTGAGCTGAAGCTGGACGCTCAACCGACTGAGCCACCCAGGCGCCCCTCGCTCTCCACAGTTATACACTTAGGCAGTCATAATCCAGATGTCAGCAGGTTTGCAGTTCCCCCTCTGATGAGAAGACGTTTTTCGGGGCCCAGCCTCAGGCTCAGTCCTGGATGGACAGCCAGAGGTATTTCACCATCGGTGGCAGCCCCTTTCCCGAGCCCCCATCCTAGTGCTTGGGCTCAGGCCCCGTTCCAAGTTTTATCCACTCCTTCTCTTCTCTCCACCCTGCCCCTACCACTCTGAGCGCCACCACCACACCTGCCTTTGTGCTTAAGCAGGAGGTACGTGGCTTGTAGGGAGAGTGCTCTTACACACAAGAGCCCATTTTGTGCTTGCAAGAGCCCAGCAAGGAAGCGCAATCTCCATTCTATGGATGTGGAAACTGAGGCTCAGAGTGAGGCAGCTTGTCCACAGCCACGCCTGTTGGCTCTGAGACCTCGGATCTTGGCTAGTCCTGAATCAGCAGGTCCACGTTTCGGCTCCAGTCATCTGCCTGATCCTCTCATTCTTGCCCAACACACAGCAGGCCTCCAGCTCCGAGGTAGAGGCAGGTCCCACACGCAGAGGATACATTTCCCGAGAGCAAGCAGAGAATTTTGGCCAGGAGCACAGGCAGGACAGGGCTTCCATGTACAGGCTGTGACCCTGGGCAAGTTTTTTCATCTCTCTGTATCTCAGTTTTTGCCTCTGTAAAATGGGATCTGGCTCGTAAGGCTGTTGTGAGGATTGAATGAGCTGATAAAGCAAACCAGTTAGAATGGTGCCTGGCACATAACAAATGCTATGTAACTGTCATTATTATTATTATTGAGCATTATTACTGTCTCTGAGTGGGGCAAGTGGCTTCTAGGCACCATGTGCTCACCCCCACTACACTGGCTCTCTGCCACATCTTTTTACTAGGGAACTGCCATCTTCCAAGTCATGGATTTCCTGATAGATAACATTTTTGGTGGCCCTATTTTGTGTCGAGGCTTTTATCCAGTCCTCTCCTCCTGACAAGCACACTGTAAAATAGGTATTCTTACGACCAGTTTTCAGATGAGAAAACTGAGCTTCAGGCTCCCGGCTGGCCAGAGGTCTGGTGCCACAGCCCTGGCTCTCTTTCACCTCAGTGTCTTTGCTAGAAGATGCAGGGCTCATGCTGGTCTCCCCTCCTTTGGGGTTCTTTTCTGCTGGGAGTCTGACTCTCATGTTGATGGTGCACGACCTTCTTGACCAATGAGCTGCAGCTTCGGGTGGATGGTGTGGGCCGGATTTGATAGCTCATCACTGATGTAGACTGTGAGAGCCTGGGAAGACAGGGGCTCTGTCCCCCGGGCCTTTCCTGACTGGAGCTTGTGTCCTCAGCAGAGGTTCTGGTAACCAGGATGGCCCCAGCATTCTTCCTCACGTCTCTGGAAAGTTCTCTTGGAGAAGCTTGAGGCAAGAAGCTTTTTCCATCCTTCCCTCCTTCTGCCTTCTTTATTCATCACCAAATATTCTTTGAGCCCTACTTATTACAGAGCCAGGGAGCAGCAAATGCAAAGGTCCTGAGGTAGGAGGGAGTTTGTTGTGTTGGGGAACAGAGAGGAGGTTGGCATGAGTGGAGATGGCTGAAGATGGGGAAGTAGGAGAAGATTATGGAGAAATGAGTAGTGGCCAGAACTTGGTGGTCTCCTCTGCTCCATGAGGAACTGAGGCTCTATTCCAAATGTAAATACCCTTGGTGATTCTTAGGCTAAGAGGCCGTGTATGAACTGATTAGTGTCTCTGCCTGCACCTGCTTTGCCCACCCCAAGACCCCTCCCTCAGTGAGAACTGCAGGGTCATCTTCAGCTCTTCCTCACCCTCAGTCTCTCATCTTATCCACATCCCCTTCTAGACGTTTCTTTAACTCAACCTTTCTGGTCCAAGTGTGAGCCCTCACCTGGGCCCCCCTCTGTATGACCCATATGTATGACACGTAGCCATGTCCCTCCAATGTCTCCAATCTCCATTGCTTCCTTGGAATCCATCCTTCACAAGCTCCCTCAAACTCCAAGAGGCTGTGTCCCTCCTCACCTGCAAAACCTTCCATGGTTCCCCATGACCTGTGCTATCCAATATGGTAGCCACTCACCTCAGATGGCTATTTAGATGTCAGTTAATGAAAGTTAAATAAAACTTAAAATGCACTTCCTCAGTCATATGAGCCACAGCTAGTGTTCAGTAGCCCTGTGTGCCTCCCATGTTGGGCAACACAGGTATAGAATATTTCCCTCACCGTCGAAATTTCTGTTGGATAGTGTTGGACTTTATGAGATAAAGTCCAAACTCATTAGCCTGGTATTTGAGGCCTTAAACAATCTGGCCCCAGCTGGCCTGTCCCAATTCACTTCCCATCAGCCTTCCCCATGCACACTTCGCTCCAGCCGGATCACACAGCTCTGTGATTCCCATTCACGCTTGTGTTAGTGTCTTGTGTATTCTTCTAGGACTTGTGCAAACACATGCAAAAATGTGGTGAGTGTGTGTGTGTGTGTGTGTGTGTGTATGTGTGTGTGTGTGTGTTTGAGAGAGAGAGAGAGAGAGAGAGAGAGAGAGAGAGAATATATATGTGTATGCATGGGGTGTGTGTATTTTCTTCTTTCTCCTACAAAAGGTAGAGTACTAAGGTTTCTTTTGGGGATGATGAAAATGTTACAAAGTTTAGATTATGGTGATGGTTGTACAACTCTAAATATACCAAGAGCCATTGAACTGTCACAGATGAGCATTATGGTAGGTAAATTATATCTCATTAAATCCATTTTTTTTAAACAGTACTACATATACAGATAGAGGCTGTTTTGCATCTTGGTTTTCCGTTTTTCATTTCATGACGTAGCCTGGAGCTCTTTCTCAATCACTGTACCGAGAGCTTCCTCATTTCCCTGTACAACCGCAGAATATTCCATTGTGTAAATTTCCATCGTTATTTACCATGGCTCCAAGCTGATAGGCACTTGGGGTCATTCCAGCCCTTTGCTCTCCTGGACAGAGCTAAAGGAATGATACGTTCCATGTGTGGGCTGGTCTATCTGTAGAACAAACTTCTACCGGTGGTACTGCTGGGTCAGAGAATAGCTGCATTTGTAATTTTGACAGATACTGCAAATCTCTCTCCCGAGAGCTGTATTGACTTACAACTCCCACCAGCAATGTGGTGGGGAGAGGGCCTGTTTCCCAAGCCGCCACCAACAGACTTTTGAATGGTTTGTCAGTGCAGCTTTAAACTACATTCTCTTATGAGTGAGAAATTGAGCAGCTCTTTACATATTTAAAATCCTTTTGGGTTTATTTTGCGAGGAACTGCCTGTTTGTGCCATTTTTATTATGTTGCTGGCCTTTTCCATCTTGATTTACAGAAACTCTTAATACATTTGCAGCAATTAACTTTTGCTTGTGATATGAGATATTCTTTTCTCCAATTTGTCATTGGCCTCTTGTGATTTTGCTTTTTTTTTTCTCACATAGAAATTTAAAAGAATTTTTTTTATCTTGTTAAGTTCATCAACCTTATCTTTCCTGGCCTTTGTGGGTTTTTAAAAAATTTTTAACATTATTTATTATTGAGAGACAGAGAGAAACAGATCATGAGCAGGGGAGGGGCAGAGAGAGAGGGAGACACAGAGTTTGAAGCAGGCTCCAGGTTGTCAGCTGTCAGCACAGAGCCTGATACGGGGCCTGAACCCAGGAACTGTGAGATCATGACATGGGCTGAAGTCAGATGCTCAATCGACTGAGCCACCCAGGCGCCCCTCTTTCCTGGCCTTTGGATTTTGGGTGATAGAAAGACCTTACCTACTCCAAAATTTCAAAGGAATTTGCCTAAGTTTTATTTTGATACTTTATGGTTTCATGACTTTGCTATTAAATTATAATTTTGATACAATTGATCCATTTGGTGTATAGTGTGGTGTATGGACTCAATCACATCTTTTTCCAAAAGACTACCCATTTATCTTTAACACCATTTGTTAATAAGTTCACTCATAACTCCTCTGATTTGAGATGTTACCTTTATCATACACCAACTTCCTGTATGCACTTGAGCCTATTTCTGAACTTTCTACTCTACTCCATTGGTATGCCCATCTTTTCATCTGCCAGGACCACACTGGTTTAACGATTGAGGTTTTGTGGTATAAATCCAATATAAATCCACCTGCTCCATGACACTTTCCAAGACATCCTTGAACAAATAGGACCTCTCTTCCCTCTGCTCTTAATGCACCCCTATGCCCCTTGCACCCTATGTCCCTGACCCCCAACAGACTGCAAGCTCCTTAAGAATAGGGCTTTGCCTGCTATAACTGTTGACACAAAGTGCCTTGGGCGCGGGGCAAGCCGCCAATACCCACATTCATCCCTCTCATCACAGTGACAGCCTTCAAGTGCACAGGACTGTGGTTTCTTACGCATTATGTTTTGCCTTGTTTGAAAATCAAGACCCAAATTTCATGCCTCCAGCCTATTGGTGTTTCTCCAAGAGTTCTCCCAGATGTCTCAGGACCTGGGCAGGTGGCTCTGCACTGAACTTGGGTGTCTTTTCAGGGATGGCTCCTCTTTGGACCCCGGACGCTCAAGAGGCTCCAGGGGCTGGCCTCTCCTCTCCTCTTTTGGTCTTCGAGCCCCATTGACCCAGCTCCTCCATGTCAACTCCTCTCTGTGGAGCTGAAGCACCATTATTCCTTCTTCTGTCAACATGACAAGAAGGTCACTTTGCCCAGCTTTTGGTGTCTACTCTGCACTGAAAACTCTACACTGGGAATAAAGCCTTTTCTGCTGACCCCTGAGATATTTTCACAGGTCTGGGCCAGTTCGTGGCTATCAGCTCTTTTTAAACATCAGGCTACTTTAAGGGCTGCCCAGAATTTGGCAAACATTTCTGGAACCTAGCCTTTATACCAGACCCTGCGCCAGGTGCCAGGGACACCGAAATGGCTTCCATCTGTCCTTAGAGAACTAACTGCATTTCCAGTAGGGCACCTGGACAGACACAGGAAAAAAGAATAGCATGGCATTTAATGCAGCAGGGTATGCACTGGGTGGTCTTTCTGGGTCCCCACCTCTCTCTTCTGGGGCAGAAGTCAACATCAAGTGGCATTTTCTCAAACTGGGGTTGGTTTGACCTGTCTCATCTACCTCATCCCTGCCTTGTACCCATGACAAAACTGGATCTCAGAGAAGTGACAATACCCTGGGAAGCCAGACTTGCGGCTGAGACGTGGAGCCTGGAGCCTGGTTCTCTGGCCTTCCACTGACCCCACTGTCCTCTTTCTACCTCACTTCCAACCAAACTAGCTGCACGGCCAGTCACAATGACCCCCCCAAACATCTCTTAAACTCCGTGTATTTCCCGCCATCCCCATGGCTGTAAGCAGGCCCCAAGCCGGCATCATCTCTCACCCAGATCACTGCAGCCCCCTCACCACGCCCCCCTCTGCAGCACAAAGAAGCCAACGGATCAAAATGCCGTTCTGGCATTTTGCTTGATAACTCTGCAAATATACTAAGTAACTCTGTAAATATACCTATGGCTTTGCTAATTATTTAAACTTTATTTTGAAATAATGTAGATCTGCATGCAATTGCAAGAAATAGCAGAAAGATCCTGTGTACCTTTTGAAACCCAGTTTCCCCACTGGCAACATCTTGAATTATTGCTCCCTGTTGCTTTTAAGATAAAGATAGAGATTGTTAGGCTGGTTTCGTCCTGCAGTCAGTGAGATCTGGGTTCAAATCTCAGCTCCACCACTGACTGAGTAAATTTTGCAAGCTCTTTTGCCTCAGGTTCTTTGGGTGTAAAATTTATAATAAAGGCACTCACTTCAAAGAGATGCTAGAAGCTTAATGACATAAAACTTATAAAGTGCTTAAAACAGAGAGTCTATTGAGTCTACCAATAAATGGTAGAATAGCATGGAATGTTCTGGCCTCAACCTACCTCTTCTTGCCCCCTTTGTTCTCTCTGCTCCAGCTACACTTTCCTTCTTTCTGATTCTCCTTTTTGTCCTGCTTCTTTCTCACCCCAGGACATTTGCACATGCTTTCCCTACTTTCCTGAGTATTTCTCATCCCTGAATATCGTTAAGTCTACTTGAGTCTTCAGCCCAAGCATGCCTTCATCAGAGAAGCCTTTGTGAGCACGCAGACCTTCTCACATCTCTTCTCTCACAGTCCTGTGTGTGTTTGATTTTCCCTTATGAGTACTTATTTCAGGGTGTAAATATATAACAATTTGTGTTTTACAGATTATCCTCCTCTCTTCATTTCTGAGTCTATGAAAGTCAAGATAATGTTTATTTTGCCCCTCAAAATATCCCCTAGTAGAGGGTCTGACATTAAGGAGGGACCAATAATTATTTCTCAAGTGAATCAATAAGTAAACAGCAGGGGCGCCTGGGTGGCTCAGTCGGTTAAGCATCCGACTTCGGCCTAGGTCATGATCTTGCAGTTTGTGGATTCAAGCCTGCGTCAGGCTGTGTGCTGACAGCTAGCTCAGAGCCTGGAGCCTGCCTCGGATTCTGTGTCTCCTTCTCTCTCTGACTCCCCTGCTCGCGCTGTCTCTCTCTGTCTCTCAAAAATAAATTAAAAAACATTTTAAAAATATTAAAAAAATAAGCAAACAGCAAGGGTGGGTGGGTACAGATGATGAGGTGGACAGTGGTGAAAATTTTATTAGCCAGCACTTACTGAATGTTTATTGTATGCCACACAGTATGCTCAACACTTGTGTGAATTGTCTCATTTAATTCACTAACATTTAAGATAACTTCAGTTGTCCTCTATCCAGCTTTTTTCTCTTGGCTTTTTGTCACTTCCTGATATTATATGTTTATTTAGTATCCTAGTTCCCCACTAATGTAAACTTCATTTAGTCTTAACCACTTCTATGTTCATAGAACCTAGTTCAGTGCCTGGTACATAGTAGGTGTCCAGTGAGTGTTTGTGGAATGACTGAATGATCTCAACAAATGTAGGTAGGTATAGTTATTATTCCCACCTCATTTAATAAAACTTTTCTACCTTGGGCACCTGAATGGCTCAGTCGGTTAGACGTCTGACTTCGGCTCAGGTCATGATCCCATGGTTTGTAGGTTCGAGCCCCACGTTGAGCTCTGTGCTGACAGTGCAGATCCTGGGGCTTGCTTTGGATTCTGTGTCTCCGTCTCTCTCTGCCCCTCCCCTGCTCACAATCTGACACTCTCTGTCTCAAAAATGAATAAACATAAAATATTTTTTTAAATTTTTTAATGTTTATTTGAAAGAGACAGACAGAGTGGGAGCAGGGAAGGGGCAGAGAGAGACGGAGACACAGAATCCAAAGCAAGCTCCAGGGTCTGCACTCTCAGCACAGATCCCGACGTGGGGCTCGAACCTACAAACCACAAGATCATGACCTGAGCCGAAGTCAGATGCTTTGCTTAACCAGTTGAAGTTCCTAGGTGCCCCCATCCCACCTCATTCTAAACAAGAGGAGACAGAGACTTACAGAAGTTAAATGTCTCTCCCAGATAAGGGCCACACAGCCAGGCCGTGAACCTGAGCCCTCAGACTGCGTAGACCCTAAGTTTAACTTTGATGGACTCCAGGTATGAGTTCCCCTCAAAATAGACCCGGGGACCAGGATTCCAGCTTTGGTTGTTTATGTGGGAGGTGACTCCAGGAAAGGACAGTAGGGAGATGGAAGTGAAACGGAGAAGGGAGGGAAGGAGGCCAATATTTGTGCGTCACCCAACGGCTTACCACTGTGGCAACCGGAGCCAACTTGCGCCAGATCATCTGGGAGCAGGTGTAGACCAGCAGGCTCAGAGTCATCTTGCCTGGGTGGCGAGGCGGCCTGAGGACTCCCCCACCAACTCCCACCAGTTCTCGCCGAGGGCTGCCCACAGCAGGCCTGGCTTGCCCCACGTGTAGGCTGAGGCTCCCCGAGTCAGACAGAAGTTCTCAGGCAAAGAGTCATGCGTGGTTGCAGAGAGAATACAGTGGGACACTCCCAGCACCTTTTCTGGATGCCATTTAGAGCCTCACCATCCAAAGGTTGCTGTGTTTTTTCCAAAGGTTGCTGTGTTTTCTCCAAAGATGACATTTAAAGACCACATATTTTGGGAGAAAAGACTTTCCTCCTCTCTCCCCCACACGTTCTTCTTCTCACATCGTATGGGCCTAGCAGCCTTTGGAGTCTAGACCCCGTCCCTCTTGCAGACTGGAGGACGCCCAGAGAATACTTGGTGCACCTTCCCTCCCAGCCGTGGGGCTCAGCATGGCTCTATGGGAAGGCTTTCCACAAGAGAACTGCAGGCTGATCTGCAGGGCGGCCTATTCTACCCTCCCAACTCCCATAAAACACCATCTGCTCTATCACAGTCCACACTCGTGCCTGAAAACTCTGCCTCCCCCACCCCAGCGTGCCTCCTACGGCATGAGCTTTCCCAGCAGCCTCTTCTGGTATATATTAAACCCATGGTCACTTTCAATACCCAGGGGTCCCCTTCAAATCCAGGACTTCCAAGTCAGACAGAGATTTCCCTATCTGAACGGGAGGGGGTCACCTCTTCAGGTCCGCTGTGTCAGACAAGGCTCTTGGTCTGTGTTACTTCCATCTTGATAAACACGGGCCTGTGGAGGAATCAGTCTTGTCCCTCCTGGCCAGGCTGGTCTCATGTTCAGCCCAAGGGTTGTCTGCTTTCATGGAGAAGCGGAGTGGAACACATTTCCTTTATTTCTGTCTCTCCTCCCTCTATCCCAAAGAGGGACTTTGTACCTACCTTCTCTTAGGACAGAACCCAGTTAAAATCACCCAGTTTTGCTTTCCTGAGCATTTGGGTTCAGTGCAAACCTGAGCTTGTGTGGGCCTGTCCCCTTTCCTGACCCCCTTCCCATCCCACCAGACCCTCTTGAGGAAAAGGATTTGTACACGTTCATCTTTGAATCCTGCACACTGTGCAAGGGCCTGGCTCATGTGACACATGACAAGTTAAAAGGAAGGATGACTCCTGGGGCACCTGGAGGGCTCATTCGGTTAGGTGTTTGACTCTTGGTTTCGGATCAGGTCACCATCTCATGGTTTCGTGAGTTCGAGCCCCATGTAGGGCTCTGCACTGGCAGCACAGAGCCTGCTTGGGATTCTCTGTCTCCCTCTCTCTCTGTCCCTCTCCCACTCACACTGTCTCTGTCTCTCTCTCAAATAAGAAATATATAAGTTAAAAAAAAACCTTTATAAAAGAATGAAAGGGTGACTCCTCACCAGGGGACCCAAGACCTTCTAGGGCCGTGTGGTCAGCTTCCTTCCTGCTTCTGTTGCCTCTCTCTCATGCTTGTTTGCTCCTGGTCCCTCATTCCTTAGAGAAATCCTTCTGGGCATGAAGAAGGGTCAGACTGCCTGACTATTCCTCTCTCTAGGTCAGTGTCTTCACGGATATGCACCTTTCCTTCCTCCACTGTGAAATGGGGATAAGAGAATGAGCTGGGGTCTGCTTCCCCAGAAGCAGAGTCTGAGATGGGCATTCTTGTGCGTGGAATTTATTAAAAGAAGCCTCTCAGGAGAAGCCTGTAGGGGAAGGAGGGAGGCAGGAGCAGGAGGTGAAGGAGCTCCAGAGGAGTCTACCCTCAGCCTGATCCCAGGGGGACCCCTGGAGGGTAAACTGCCCCTACAGCTTGTTGCCCCCTAGAGATTCCCATCAGCCAAGGATGATGTCCTCCACAGAAGGGTGTAGGTACTGGAAGCCAGCACCCACAGAGCTAGACTCTGGGTGCAGCTCCCAGGTAGAGGTCAAGCTAACAAACACCCGTCTTACACAACTGCTGGGAATATAAAATCCATGTACCCAAAATGCTAAGAATAGTAACCGATACTTAATAGAGTTTGGCTATTGTTGCTGCCATTTTCACTCTTGCTTCAGCCCCCAGCTCAAATCCCACTTGGCTTCCTGGGGAACAGCTCATTGTCCATCCCCCCAGGCTGCCTTGGCACGTGGTGGCTTTTCCTTCTTATTTAAGTTTTAAAACAGCACAAGTAAAACATGGGAGCCTTGTTTTCGTAAAAGATTCTAACAGAGCCTGAAATACGTAGGAGAGAATGTTCTCGATGCCCCACGTCCCCCAGAGGGAATCCCTGTTAAATCTTCACTGGCGGCACTTTATCCCTCCAGTGTGTCATCCTGCCTTGTATTTGAGGACTTGGATTTCCGTGGCTACATGTGGAGTCCTTTAATGGAAGGGACCTGCTGTGACTTCTTTTCATTCTCTGCTCAGTACGTGTTTGCTCAGTTCAGTCTAGATCATAGGATGGTGTTGGGTGTCAAATACATATTTCCAGTGCCCCTCCCCCTGCCCCCGGGGATTCTGACTCTGGAGACTCAGGGATCTCTCTACAGATTCTGGTAACAATTTCTCTGGATATGAGACCGAAATCTACCTCCAAGGGTATTTTAAAAGTGCGACGGTCTCCCTCATCGATTTATTCAGATGTCTCCTTTTTGCTTAGTAGGATTATTGTTATGCATTTAATGACTTTGGGACTAAAATAGTAAGACATGGGCACTGTGGGGAATTGGAAAATAGAGTCAGCTTTAATCCCATCCCACTAAAACCCCTTTGATGGACCTTCATGGGGCCCTGGGATCACACGGTCACTCCCAGGTCTGCTCTTGGCTGTTTTTGGCCTCTGCCTCCCTAACAGGCCAACAAGGACTTGTGCTTCTGTGTGTTCTTGTTAGGAACTCAGAGACGACATGCTCACTGGCTTGCCAAGTGCCAGTCACCTCCTCAGCTCTTCTCACTTGTCCGGCAGAGGGAAGCAGCCATTTCTCTCTTTATCTGCTGCCAGTTCCATCTCTCCAGGAGTCTTCAAGCGTTCAGTCTGTCAGAGCCCTATTTTTAGTGGAGTGGGACTTTTCCCGGGTGTCCGGATTGTCGAAGCTCTCTCCCGAGCAGATGCTCTTCTGCGTCGTCGGTGGAAGCCCCCGTGTCCTCACTTCTCACGTGCACATCACCTCGCACGACCTTTCCCACATCCGAGGAATTCCCCGCCCTCTCCCCGCCGAAGACCCTGAGGCTCAGGGAGGACAGAGGGTCGGTCTGAGTTCCCACGTGCCGTAGGGGCAGAGCCAGGTCGTCCCCACCGATTCCAATCCCAGTGACTCACGTGACCCCTCCCATCATGCCCGTCGCAGGAAGGTGCCCCTTCCACTCCATTCCTAATGACCCTTTGTACCTCTGAGGTGGACATGACCATATTCTGCCAGAGAGAGGAGAAAGGGGCAGTGTGTGTCTGTGTGTAAATAGATAACATTGATCTACTTCCTGCTAACCCAGAGGTCATAAACTGCGAGCCTTCTGTCTAAACACCTACCACAACTATATTGTGTTCAGTCCTCCCAGAGTTAACATTTTTTTTTTAATTAGCTGAAGACATTTAAAGAGCAAGTGTGTCCACATAAAGATCCAGATGTCCAGCTTCTCGAAAAAAACAAAAACAAAAACAGAGAACTAGCAGTCTGGGCTCCCATCCCTGCGTGGCCACAGTCAGATGGAGAGGGAGTAGTGGCTCTGCCCAGGTAAATAGGTGGGTGCCACAGTCCCCACCAATCCTTATCGCCTCCCCAAACAGAGCCATTGTTAGCTATTTGCCACATCACATACATTGTTGCTCTTTCTTATTGGCAAATTCCAAGAGAGCGAGCCATAAGCCAGAACCAGCCCACCTCAATCGGTATTGCCTGGTCCTTAGAGGCATTTGAGCTTACGATCTTTGCTGTCCTTCCAATCCCTACCAAATCATCCTTGTGTATCCCAGAGCCTTAGCACACAGTAGGTGCTCAAGAATAACTATAGCTACCATTTGTTGAGTATTTATACTGGAGCAGGCTGTGGAATTCGTCACCCTTTTAGCAGATGTACCAACAGACTCAGAGAGGTTGAGGGCATGCCCAGGATCACACAGCTGGTGAGTTCTGTCATGAGGACAGACTTTTGTGGCATCACTCACTTTTGAAAAGTTGCCTCATATGCTGTGGCTTTTCACACCCTTTCTTTTTGACTTTTCAACTTGCCTGCTGGTTTCTGAAGGTTTCATAGAAGAGATCTTAACTAATGCCAAGCTTTGACATCATGACTGGGCAGAAACTGACAGAGGCAAAAGGTATTTTCATGGAAGGAACTAAAGAGAGACATAGACATGGTATAGTGCTACAAGTGTGTCAAGGATGTACACTGTGAACTAAGGTGCCAAAGGAGTGGAGAGGGCACTTGGGAGCTATGAAACATTTTAGAGCAGCAGCAGACATGAGCCATGTCTGGTGCCATGAAGGCTAGTGCAGCAGCAGGATGGAAGTAGAGAGGATGCCAGCTGTGATAGTATAGGAGAGAGGTCCTGGGGGCCCTTGAACAGAGGCCAGAGGACAGATTCCATGAAGGCTGCAGAGGCCCCATCAGTGAGGACTTGGTGATGGGGACCCATGGAGCTGGCCATCCTCAGGCATGGCAGTGTCACTGACTGGGATGGAGAAGGTGGGCAGATACATGGCTGGGGCGGGCGGGGGGTGTGTGTCCATGGGGAGATGCCCTCTGGGCACCCTAGAGACTGGACTGGGCTGTGGCAGGAGATACGGATGCTGCCTGCCAAGCCAAGTGCGAGCAGTGAGAACGGAGTGCTGTGAGCCAAGAGCCTGGAGATGCCTCCTCTCACACCTGTCAGCTTTCCTTCTGGTCAACAGCCTCCAAGACCCCCTCTCTTCTATCTGTGCTTAAGCCCCCAAGACTAAATACCCTTTGCCCCATCCTAGGGATGCAGAGAGCAGACCACGGTGAAGTTTGGCCCTAGAGTGGTGGCAATACCCCAGCCCTTTCCTGAAAGCAGGTGCTGTAGACATCCAGGCCCAGGGTCTCCCCAGCCCTGGCTCCTCATTCACCAAGCAGGGGCCTGGGGAGGGGCCCTCCCCAGGTCACCATGGTCTGGCCCTCCCTGCCCCCCACCCCCATGGGAGCCCATCTTCTTTCTTCCTGTGAGCAGTGCATTTGGCTTTTTATAAAGCCAATAAATAAATAAGCAAGTGGGCATGATTAATTGATGGCATGGAGCAGACCAAGGCCCTGGAGTCAGGTGGCCAAGCTTCCTGGTAGAGCTGGGCTTTTCAGTGACCTGGGGCCCGAGCCAAGGAGGGAAAGCCTGCTTGGAGGAGGCGCTTTCTGTGTGTTCCTGGGGTTTTCGCCTTTCTCCTCAAGCATGGCCTTTTCCTGCTGTCCTCCAGGGCCTAGGCCTAGACAGGCTGGAGGCTAGGGCCGAACAGGTGCCCCTGCCCTACCCCAGACTTTATTGGAGGGGGGGGTCTGAATACCCTCCAGCTAAACTCCCTAGGATTGGTCCAGCCAGCCCCCTCCCCCAAAGCTAGGTGTCCCCATATGCCCACACCATATCTCAATTCACCCCAAACTGTGTGACCCCAACCGCAGCTTTCAGGTGTGTAGGGGGTGTCTGGGACATCGGTACCACTGGGGTGGGGAAGGGGAGCGAAGGAGGCGTCCCTCCCAGGGCCAAGTTAACGGTGGGGATAGGGTGGAGGAAGGAGCTGGTGGTGACAGAGGTGCTACAGACCCCCGCCCCCCGGCAGACCCGAGTGTGCGCGTGCTGGAGGGCGCGGGCGGGACTGAGCCCTCCGGGTCCCTCGGGGCGCTTTCCGTGCGGAGTTTGGGGAGGGCCAAGGGGGAGCGCGCGGGGGAGG
>NC_043711.1:51837393-51876583 GCF_006229205.1 Suricata suricatta
CGGCGCCTGCGGGCTCTGGGAGGGGGCGCATCGCGCGCCTGCCCCTGCCGCGCGCAAACTTTACGGGCTCAGAACGGCCCCGGAGCTGGGGGCGTCCAGAGCGCTAGAACCCCCCGCCTTCCTCCTACTCAGCTGGCTCTGACTTCTCTGCCTGGCTTTCCCCCAGTATTGGGGGCCCCCTTTCTTCAGGCCCTAGTTCCTGCAGTCTGGGGAAAATGACCAGAGCTATGGACATTGACCCTGGGCGGGGGGCTACTACCCTTCCCAAGGTGGGTTTCTATCCGAGCTTCTGAAAGCTGAAGTGCATAAGGACCCTCCACCAGGTGCTCTCTGCAGCTCTCTTCTCGCGTTTTGCTGGCATCCCTCACCCTTCCCGCAGCCCTTCTCCAAGCAGACGCTGCTGGTACCCCACCTGGTGACAGGAGAGCTCCGAGGCCCCACACTCAGTTGGGCTCTTATCTGCCGCTTGATTTTTCAGCCCAGCTGCAAGGGCTCCTTCAGAAAATGGGTGGAGAAATTACCCCCCAGCCAGGCCCCCATGGTCAATCAGTGTTCTTGGACACCTGGACTCATCCAGGCTCTGGTCACCCTGAAGCCCTGTGGTTTCCGGAGGAGGAGATGTCCTGGATATCCAATATATCCTAGCCCCCTAGAACTTTAGCCTTGGGAAAAGGAAGTGAGGCTCAGAGAGGGTGAGCCAGGCCCAAGGTCACACAGCCAGACCAGGAGGAACAAGAACTGGGCTTTCTTCTGTTGGGTTGAGGAGGGATGGACAGGACTTCTGTTGGGTTTCTACCTTTGTCCTCCAAGGGATTTGAACTCTGGGACACTGTCTTAACTAGCTGTGTGACCTCTGGCAAGTCATTTCCCCACTCTGACTCCCTTCTCATGTGTAAAATGGGAGTGGCTACTTCCTAGGGCTGTTCTCATGGCTGAGTTCATGTTCTTGAAGTTCTTATCATGTCTAGTGCATAGTCTGTATCCCACTATTTTTGGCTACCAACATGTGAAACTTCCTTTCTGAGACTAGACGGGCAGAAGGCATTCCCATTCTTTTCTTTCCGCTCCTCGCACCTGGAGTTAGGTGACTTCTCCCGGGTGGCGAGGTCGGCTGCTGGCAGGCAGCACCTGCTGGAACCCTGAGCACCTGTACGTTATATGCAGTGTTTGATGCAGGCAGTGTCTCTGCACCCTCAAGGGCCCGCTGGACCCTCTGGGCAGGCTACCCTAGGAGGTGCTTTCCAGTCGGTGCATGGGGGAAACCAATCCCTTAGTTTCTAGCTGGAAAATGAGAACAGGGCCCTGCGGCAGTCCCAGGAAGAAACACCCCCCTCTCCAAAGTCTAATGGGAAGGTTATCATCCCCGCCTCCTCCATCTGACCCAGTCTTTCCTCCTACCTTTGTGAGATGTCGTTTTTTTCCCCTGGGATGAGCGATTGACAACTGAGGAGATTGGAGGGAGTATATTCGTTTATTCATTCACTCACTCATTCACTCACTCACTCACTCACCAAGCCTTGACTCCTGCCTTCTCAGGGTCAGGGGGGGCTTGGACATGCAGAGAAATCAGCCATATTAGCTCTCATGAACCTCCTGCCATGTACCAGGCACTTGCCCAGCCTGGGAGACACATTCATCCATTTGGTACATTTTTATTAAGTACTTACTATGTGCTAAGCACTGTTTATGTGGCAGGGACACACTGGTAAATAAAAGAGACCTGGTCCTAACTGTCAAAGGTGGCCATGTAATCTGTCAACCAAACCGAAACACTTTTGGAAAAGGGAGAGGGCATGAATGACAATAGATCCAGGACCACAGGCATAAACCAGGACTGAACAGCCCCACTAGGATGCGTGGCCATTCTGAGACCCCATGTTTATACCCTGGTGTTCAGAGAAAACTGTTAATAATTTTTGAGCTTGCTTTTTGCCGGTATCTGTGCTGAGCATTTTCGGGTTATCATCTGATTTATTCCTCACATGCTGTGAAGCTGGTGTTATCATCTGCATGAAGCTCGTTAGCTCTGGATCTGGGACCTCTTTCTCTAGTTAGCTGCCGGACTGCAGCCGCTCCTCAGAGGTGACCCAGAGAGACTCTGGGCCCCAGGGCATGGCCTCCCCGATAAAAGAGGTGAGCAGACAACCGTCAGGCAGGAGCACAAATCTGGAATAATTGTGCCGTGGGGGGCAGACGGAGGCCGAGATTCTGCCTGGAAATGTCAGAGGCGGCTTCCCAGAGGAGAGGACCTTTGAGCTGGACCTTGAAACCTGAGTTGGGATTTTGACAGACTGTGCAAGTTGGGGGTGGGGAGGGCAGTCCAAGCCCAGGTTGCTGAGGCTCAGAGGTGTGGGGTGCGTGCATGGTTTGAGGCCACCACCCCATAACAGGTCTGGGCCCAGTTGTGGCAGGACAATAGTCAGGTCCGAAACGCGGCAGCTGGCGACGATGAAGCCCAGGAGGACTTGACTATCCTGGAGGTGAGGAGCAGAGAGGATTTGCTGCACCAGATTTCCCTTTGACCAGAGTTTTCTATAACCCGATCTATACTCTAGATTGCTGGCAAGGTCAGGAAACTTGTTTTGTTACATAGAATCACAGCAGAAGAAATTTACCAGCATCTGTGGCATTAAAAAGTTTTCCGAAAGTGCAGTGATTGTCAACAGGAGCAATATTAACCTACTTAAAGGAGGCGGTTTTTAGGAGCATCGTTTGCCAAAAAAGGAATATGCTCATTACAAGGTATAAGTTCAGTCTCTTCTGTTTGTTAAATGAAATCCAAACAGCTTCAACTTCCTCCACTCTTTCTTGCTCTCCATGTCATTCCTGTCACCATAAACATTGGAGGGTAAAACACTATTTCCTTAGTCATGTCTTATTTCTCAGACTTTTCATTAATTCATACTGGCCTCCTTTCCTCCCTTCACAATGAAGCGAATTATTAAAGCTTTATGGCATCTAAAAATTTGAATCCATTAGTGGAGTAGAGAAAAGGGGGAGGGTCAGTATTGAGGCTTTGGGATTGCAAAATCAGGCTAGAGAGATTTGAGAAGCAGAGGGGAACCGGATGCAAGGTTGGGAAGGAGGAAAGAACAGGGCCAGCTCCATGGGCATGTGACTTATGCAGTCACACAGGGTCCTGGGTTGGGAAGGGCCCTGCAGTTGGTTTAATGCTTTCTGGTCACATATTGCAATTCTTAATAATTGTTGAACAGGGGCCCCCACATTAAAAAAAATATTTTATGTTTACTTATTTATTTTTGAGAGTGGGGAGGGCCAGAGAGAGAAGGAGATACAGAATCCAAAGCAGACTCCAGGCTTCACAGTCTCAGCACAGAATCTGAAGAGGGGCTCAAACCCATGAACTGTGAGATCATGACCTGAGTTGAAGTCAGATACTTAACCAACTGAGCCACCCAGGCGCCCTGTCCTTGTTTTTAAATACAGGTTTTATTATGGTTCAGATATGGGGAGGCCAAGAGATCAGAAGACAACTGCCATTGAAAACCAGCTTGTCACAGCTCCCAAGAGGGAGGGCCACACCACACCACATGGGAAGCACCAGGTTTGGTCAGCAGGCCAGGAAGAAAACGTGGACAGGAGACTATTGTGGTTTCCATGGGAGGGAATAGGCAAGGCAGGATAAACAGGTTTAGGCTTGGCCTTGGGGCATAAGGGCTGTCCCTAACTGTCTAGTACGTGGCCCTGGGATGATGAGGGCAGAGGGACAGTGCCCTAGAGTGCCAGAGCTCCTAAAGGGAGTGTTGGGGAGGAGTGTGGGTGGCTACCCATGCTTTCCCTGCCTTTTCCTGCCTGTCCTCACCCCAGCGGGTCATAGAACTTTAAAGCTAGGATACAATACCCCTTGAGAATGTTCTGGGCCACTCCTTGATTTTACAGAAAGTGAAAAAATAGGCCCATAGAGGGAAAGTGACTTCTTCGAGATCACACAGCATTTTAAAGGGGCTGAACTAGACCTAGAATTCATGTCTCCTGTTACTTAAACCACTACTTGGCTCTTGTTTATTTTTTTCTAGCGCAGAGTTATATATAAGGCAGATCCCCCAGACTATGAACATGTTAAGGTCTGAATTCCTGTCTCATTTAATGTCATATCCCCAGTGTGTCTAGAACATAGTAGGTGCTCAATACATGATTATTATATCCATTCCCTAGGATTGCCCTTCAAATTACCACAGACTGGGATGCTTAAAACCAAGACATTTAGTCTCTCTCAGGTCTGGAGGCTCGTAGTCTGAAAGGAAGGCACTGGCGGGGCCACACTCCGTCTGAAACCTTCAGGCAAGAATCCCTCCTCACCTCTTCCCAGCGTCTGATGGTCCCCAGCCATCGTCGCCGTTCTTAGCTCACAGCCACATCACTCCAGTTTCTGCCTCTGCCTTTACATGGCTGTCTCCCCTCTGTCTACGTTTCTATTTCCAAATCTTTCTCTCCTTGTAAGGATACCAGTCATGTTGGGCTAGGGCTCACCGTCATCAGGTATGACCTCATCTGGAGTTAATGACATCTGCAAAGACCCTGTTTCTAAATATGGTCACATTCACGGGTACCAGGGGTCAGGACTCCAACACATCTCGCTCTTGGGAGGACACACAATGAGCCAAGGAGGGAATGAATGCTTCTGATTTCCGGTAAGAATGGGCTCCCCTTCCCCCCAGAGTTAACACAGGGACTGAGGCCTCAGAAGGAGGAAACAACAGCAGCTCTTCAGTCCATGTTCAGAGAGAGAATGGTCCGAGGGTACACGGGAGCAGCCACCATTGGAGCCGGCCTGTGGAGCCCGCTGTTTGGCTCCCTCACTTTCTAAACACGTCTCTGTGATCTTGGGCCGGTGGCTTCAGCAACTTCTATTTCCTCATATGCAAAGCAGGATACTCAGGGCACCTACCTCGTGGGTACTTTTGTGAAGAATGACAAGAATAAGACAAGTGATGTTCTTGCACAGTGCCTGGCACGCAGTAGGGACTTTCTTGATGGCTGTGATCCACACCATCATCATCATCTCTGACTTACAGGGCACTTTTCATGTATCTGTGTATCTTTCCATCTTCACAGGAAACGTATAATAAGGCCCGATAAATATCAGCTTCCTTTCGCCATAAGGTAGTTACTCATTGATGAAGCCGCCTCTCCAACCCAGCCCACCTGTTTCTAGTTCGAGCTGGCCTTACCGGGTGGCACCTGCCAGGTAGATGTTTCTAACAGATCCTTCCTGGTGTCATGGGGCTTGGATGTGAGAGAGCAGTGATGTGTTAGGCCCCGGGGAGGGGGATGGTGAGAGACAGGGGCCTCTGCCCTAGTGTCTGGTGCCCAACTGTGACGATACTTTTCAGAAGGGGGGACTAACTGGGTCTTATACTTCTTACTTTGTATCCTTAGGTCCCGGCACATAGTAGATGGTTAATAAATGTGTGTTGGGTGAATGGATTTATTATACAACACAAATACTCACTGCCCCCCAGCAACCAAAACCAGGGATAGGGCATTTTGCCCAAGCAGTGACTACTGTCCACCAGAACTCCCAGGTGGCCCATCAGTGTGTGAGCAACTTGAAAAATATGCTTCTGATGCTGTGTGCAGAAACCAACTGTTGAGGTGAACATTTAGTTGTCCTAACATAGCCCTGGGTGCATCGGGAGGCAAGGGGGTGTAAAGAGGGTCCAACATGTGTGTGGGCTATAAGAGGCACAGTGTGCAAAAAACCAGCAGAGATGCCACATTGAATGGATGCTCCCAAACATTCTCATCAGAAGTAGATAAGAACATGAGGCTAGGAAAGTGCTCTCTCAGCAAATCTGTGCAAAGGGCAACTGGCTGAATTCTGAAATAACTGAATGTTTTTATTGGCACTGATTCACAGTGGACTGTTTGTCCAGTATTGTAATGATGGTTACGAGTGTGTAGGAACATATTCTGGACAGACCTCTTACTAGCTGTGTGACATTGGGCAAATGGCTTAACTTCTCTGTGTCTCAGTTCCCCCAGTAGTAGAAGAAGTAAACTGAAAGTGGTGTATAGGATTGTTTTAAGAATTAAGATTTATAGAGGCACCTGGGTGGCTCAGGCAGTTAAGTGTCTGACTCTTAATCTTGGCTCAGGTCACGATTTCACTGGTTTGTGAGTTGGAACCCTGCATTGGGCTATGCATGCTTGGTGCAGAGCCTGCTTGGGATTCTCTCTCTCTCTCTCTCTCTCTCTCTGTCTCTCTCTCCCCTGTCTCTCTCTCTCCTTCTCTGTCCCTCCCCCACTCATGCTCTCTCTCTCTCTAAATAAATAAACTTAAAAATTAAAAAAAATAATTAAGAGTGTTTAGCAAAGAGCCTAGATCATAAATATATCCCTCTCTTGCCCTCTTCATTTCCCCCCTCTTTTCCTGCTCCGTTTTCTTTTTAATGTAATAATTTGGTTAGTTATTAGTGAAAAATATTTCCAGCTCCTTACTCACGAGGCACATAATAAATTTAACTTTCTTGCCTGTTTTGATATTCGTTATAGTTGTGTGTTTGCTTTGGCCAATGAATTTTGAGAAGTGACATGTGTCATTTCTGGATGGAAGCTCTGATGACCAGAACACTCTCGGCCTCTCTCCCTTTTGCATGGCTTGGCCATTGAGGCAGCCCAGAGATGTAGCCTCCTTAGTCTGATTCCTGAGTCAGAATGCTGCAGAGCAGAGCACCAAGCCAGCCCATAATGGGTGTGTGGCATCAGGGAGATTTTGCATTTAGCACTGGCACTTTGGGCTTACTTGTTAGTGCAGCATAACCTGGCCCATCCTGACTGATACAGGTAGGGACATTTGTGAGTCTTTAATCCCTTCAAGTGTGATGCCAAATTTTTGGTGTTTGAAGGTGCTGTGAATATGAAATGGGTAAGAACCGTGCCTTATGAGGTGACTGCCAGTCTCCGTCACATGGCATATGCAGGCCTCTCCAATTTCACCCTGGCCTTTTCTGTCCCCACATGTGCTCTGTGCTCTTCCTGACAAGTTCCCAGGTTCCTTGCAATGGGTTTGTGTTCGTACATCTCCAGGTCTTTGCTCATGTTCTGCCTAAAGTGGGGCATCCACTGGAATATCCTGTCACTCGATGAGTGGCAGGGGTGGAGGGTGACAAGTGCATGGAAGGAGAAGGAGGCTTCGGGGCTGTTCTGCGAGGCACAGAAGGCAGCATCAGGGCTAAGAGTGAGCTTCTTGCTCCGGTGAGACAGCTCTCGGCCCACGAGAGCTCAGCCTGGCAGAACAGTGAGCTCACCACGTTAGACAATGTCCAAGCTGGGGTGCCATGGAGGTCGCAGGTTAGCAGAACTGGAGCAAACTCTAAACCTGTCACACATGACTTTAGGTGAGATTGCCCAAAAAAGGTGGATCTCAGCTTCAATTCTCTCTGTATTTTTCCTTTCAAAATAAAAATAGCTCTTACCCCTGGATTATAGACATGTTACATAATGATTATAGAAAATGCAAATGATATTGAAAAGCATAAAGAAGAAAGTAAAACATAAATGAAATTCCATTAAAAAGAGCTAGCCTCCATTAACATTTTGTCAAATGTCTTCCCAGACATTTCTCTATGATTGATATATAAATAGATTGCAGGGTTTTTTTGGGTACCTATCTCTCACTCAATAATAGAGGAAGGACATCTTAAATATCAATACATGTACCTCTCCTTCATCTTTTGTAAGTGGCTCTGTCATCATTTATTTAATGGATCCCTTCCCAATGGGCACTCAGGTTGTGTCCAGAATTTTGCTGTCATGTGATGAACATCCTGGTGTGTGGACCCCTGGGCACATGTCCAGCATCTCCTGAGGATGAGTGGAGTCCCTGAATTAGGCAAAAAATTTTGAACGGAACAAGAGAAGAGAACTATGGTGTGGTCAGATAGAGAATCACTGCTAGCTTCAGGGCAGCCTGCAAAGGGCTAAAGAAAAGGTGGAAGGGAGATTGTAATGGGGCTGGAAATTTGGAGGGAATGGACAGGTTTAAACAAGCCAGTCCCCAGGCAAAGACCAAACGCAGATGGCAGCTGTGACTTAGCGAGGGCCAGGCAATTACAAGTACTTTGACGTGCACAGTCCCATTCAAGCCTGGCTACCACTTTTCGAGGAACGTCTCTGTCCCCATTTTACAGAGGAGGAAAGTGGGGCCCCAAGAGGCTGAGGCAAAGGAGGGGTTGTCTTCTTTTATAGTTCGTGGGCCCCTTCACAGCTCCAGATCTTTCCTTTGCACACATCCGGGGCTAGCTCATGCCTCCAGACTTTGCAGATGCCAACCTGTCAGACTGGCCAACTCTTTCTCACCCTTGAAGAGGAAAACTGGGCAAATGTGACTTCTTTGTGAACCCCTTCCTGAGGGCGCCCCACCCACCCCACCCCAAGCATTAACTATTGTGTATTAACTGTTGGACCAGGGAGTCCGCTTTTGGTTTCATGAATTGGTTCTCTGATTCAACTGGCAAACAGTAAGACCCTTTCTTACCTCACATAACCAAAAGCTCTGCAGGTGGGCAATTCAGAGCCCTGCTCATCAATGCCAACCAAGCCTATGGTCTTTCTCCTCTGCCGTCCTCAACCAGGATGCTTACTTGGAGCACCCCTGGAAATGTCACAGTGCCTGGGGGACCAGACAGAGGGCATCCCTGTGCGTCTTTTGTCAGGTAGGAGTTCTTTCTCAGAAGCCCCCAGCTGACCTCTCTTCTGTCTCATTGGCTGGAGATGGGTCACATGGCCATGCCTAAACCAGTCACAGCCAAGGGAATGGGACCAAAAGCTTAAAATGCGAGGACTCAGCTCTGAATCAGCTGGGGGCACAGTCGGGGCTCTGCCAGCCAGGGAGGAGGAGGGAACAGCTGCTGGGGAGGCAGTCCCCAGAGTCTGCCCGCCGCTGTGCTTCCTCTCCTTGCTCCGCCTAGGCTAGGAGCTCTGACAGGTCAGGGGGTTGGGGTTTATTCCTGCCCGTGTCCTTCACAGGCTAGCACAGGGCTTAGAATATTCATTAAATGAATGAATGAATGAATGAATGAATGAATGAATGAATGACATGAATCAGTCAATGTTTCTGGAGACTCCAAACCATGAGATTTTAGGGTTCTCTGTGCACCAACAGTGCCAGTGCCCTGTCGATTCGGGGCATGGGTTTGGTATTTCAAAAAAAGTATAGGAATAGCTTTGCCCTGAAAGATATTGTAGAGTGGTTGTGGAGAAGGCACTAGAACCTAGAAATGATGTGGGCTTAGGGCCTGGACTCTGACATGGACAGGGCATGCCATGGGAGGGAAAGCCTTCATAGGTGCCCAGAGAAATAGGATGAGGCCCTTTAGGGATCAGACACCATGAAGGGCAGAGGTGGGTAGCGGAGGAAAACACGTGTGGACCCAGAGAGTAGATGTGAGTGTGATGGGTTTAAGGCAATGAAGGCACCAAGCAGGCCTGAAGGGGTCTCATTCTTGAAGACCTACTATGTGTGGGACATTGTACTGGACTTGTCTTACCTTCCCTGTGCCTCTGTGAAGTGCTCATTCTCTCCCCATTTTGCAGCTGGGGAAGCTAAGGCTCGGAGGGTGAGGGTGCATGCCCGACATAACAGAGCCGGGAGGTGGTGGAGTTTGCCTGAGAAAACAAATCCATTCTGAAAAGCTGGATGCCTTCTGCAGAGGTACTGTGATAACCAAAGAGAGCCCACCAAAGATCCATGGGCAGTGGAGGGAATGGGAAGGAGAGCCTGGGAACCGACAGAGGGGTCTAGAAAAGGCTTGGGGTGGTGAACTTGCAGGCACCACCCCAATGGGAGAGAGATTTATAACAGGATTCAGGGCAGACTTGAAAAGTCATCATCTTGGCATTAAACCTGATATCTAATCTTTGATCTGCCAGTTAATATCTGTGACCTTGGGCAAGTCACCTCACATCTCTATACCTCAGCTTATTCATCTATAAAATGATGTGTGTGCCCAGGGCCTGGCATATAATAAGAATTTAATAAATGGAGCTATTCTGATTACCAGTATTGTTGTTGCTATTGTTTAGAACTTGGTTAAGTATCCAGAGCTAGAGGTGACTCTCTTGGTGTGTAGGTCGTGGGTTCTAGTTCTGCGTTGGTCACTATCTCCACATTTGACCTTGACTTCATCCCTCCCATCATCCTGCTCTCCAGGGTTTTTTGTTTTTAATTTTTTAAATGTTTATTTATTTTTGAGAGAGAAACAGAGCACAAGTCGGGGAGGGCCAGTGAGAGGAGACAAAGAATACAGGGCAGGCTCCAGGCTCTGAGCTGTCGGCACAGAGCCTGATGTGGGGCTCGAACCCGCAAGCTGTGAGATCTTGACCTGAGCCAAAGTCGGACAGCCAACTGACTGAGCCACCCAGGCGCCCCATCCAGGGTTCATCTGTAAATTCAGGAGGTTGGGCCCGTTGACTTCTAGCCTCCTCCCTTATTCTAAACTCTGTACTTTTGGGAAGTGAAAGGGGGAGGCCGCAGTGACAAATGGGATCAGAACGGAGTGAGGGGGTGTCTGGGGCTGACTTCGTGCCGGAGAAGCAAAGGAAAGGAGGGGCAGAGGTTAGAAGGGGGAGCAAGGAGGAACCAGAGGCCAGGCAGCTGGGAAAGATGAGGCAGGTGTGCACACCCTGGGCTGGGCGGTTTGGAAGTGGGCGCAGAGGTGCACGGCTAGCACAGATGAGGCAGAGTGCATTGAGAACAGCTGCAGTCGACACCCGCCTTCCTGTGGGAGAGTCAGAGGGAGAGGAATCAATCACAGCTCTTCCTGATGCTTAATACCTAGGGGCAGGGCTTTGAAGAGTGTGTGTTCAAAGACGAAGATTGAATTTCTCCAAAGTTTGCAGGAACACTGCAATTATGCCTGAGAACATGTCTATGAAATCCCCTTGAAATCTATTTTTAGGCACAAGGTTTTATAACCAGAGGCAGAAATTGAGTGGAAGTGTGTGGGAGGCTGACCCTGGACAGTTTCCATGTTTGAGAAGAGGGGAAAGAGTATTTTTAACCGCAGACAACCCGTCTCATAGGGTGAGGCTGGGGAGGGGGCATCCTTGGCACTTTGGGTTTATCACCCACGGCCATGTGAAGACGGGAGCTGTCTTTGACAGAAGTTGTTAACGCTCCTTACTCAGAGTGGGTGGCCGAGGGCGGCGCACTGAGTGGAGGAACTTGTCTGGGACTTTTGTATATTGAAGCAGAGATATCTGAGACTTAATTTGCCAGAGACGCCTTATCCTTCGTGTGTGTGGTTGTCACAGAGCCCAGGGAGCTCGATGTGGCCGGAGACTTTCCTCTTGCACTGCTGTAGCAGTTAGCTGCTACTACATAACAAAGGGCCCAAAACTCAGTGTCTAAAGCAGTAAATTCACACTATTGCTGTAAGATCAGCGGGACGATTCTTCTGGTCCCAGCTGGGCTGCCTCACACATCTGTGGTCTGCCGCGGGTTAGATAGGTGACGGTGGGTCCCGGTAGGCTCTCTCACGAGCGGGGCTGTTGGCTGGCACCGGGCTGGCATCGGGATGGCTCATCCCTCCTCCATGCAGCGTCTCAGCAGCCAGCAGCTCTCCTGGGTTTGTCCACATGGCTCACATGTGTCAGGGCTACAAGAGACAGCAGGAGCTCTCAAGGACTCTTGAGATCTAAGCCCAGAATTGGCACGGTCTCCCCTCTAGCACATTCTGTTGGCCAAAGCAGGTCACAAGGTGACCCCAGATTCAAGGAGTGAAGAAATATGATGGCATCCCTTGATGGCAGAGGCACACTGCAAAGGTTTTTGATGCAGGATTTAAAATTTTTATTTTATTTTATTTTATTGGGGGGGAGGGGCAGAAAGAGAAGGAGATACAGAATTGGAAGCAGGCTCCAGGCTCCAAGCTGTCAGCACAGAGCTGGGACTCGGGAACTGCGAGGTCATGACCTGAGCCAAAGTCAGCACTTAACTGACTGGGCCACCCAGGCGCCCTAGGCAGGCTTTTTTTTTTTTTTTAATTTTTATTTTTGAGAGAGAGAGAGAAAGAGAGAGAGACAAGATGGGGGAGGGGCAGAGAGAGAGGGAGACACAGAATCCGAAGCAGGCTCCAGGCCTGCTTGGCCAGTCTGACACAGGGCTTGAACTCAACAAACGTGGGATCGTGACCTGAACCAAAGTCGGATGCTCAACCGACTGAGTCACCCAGGTGCTCCCATACAGGCAGGATTTTAACTGTGGTCCTCGATGCCTTCTATTTGCACAAGCAACAGCATCAGTGTCAGCCTTTAGGGCTGTCACAGTGCATGACCCTCCCTCCTAAAGTCTTCCTGGCACCCAGGATTCTCTCTCTGTGCAAAGAGTTTTCCACAAGAGTCTTATCTATGGAATCATAAAAATGTATGCCCCGCCCCAAACAAGGAGAGATCGATTTTCACTCGTGAGACAAGTGGGAATCAGAATGTTTGATGTTCTGAAGTATTGGTGAGAAATGGGAGAACTGGATACCACCGTCACTGCCCAGCAGAGTTTCCATGCCACCTCGGCCCACCAAGGGGACAATTCTGCAATACCTCTTAGCATTACAAATATGTGTAAGGATTAAATGCACGGTGGAATGGCCATCTCGTGGAATACCACCTAGCAGTGAAAGTGAAAGGGAATCAACTGTTGATACATGTAACCACCTGGATGAACGCAGAGTGGAAAAGCTCACATACTGCGTGATTCCATTTAGGTAACATTAGGGAAATGCATAGTGACAGAGTACCGGTTGAGGGTGTCAGGAATTAGGGGTGAGGAGAGGGGCACATGGCCGTTAAGAGGGGGAAGTAGAAGGTCTTGTGCTGATGGTGCAGCTGAGATTCTTGGTGGTGGTGGTGTTCCCACAGAGGTACACGTCATAAAATTGCATAGAGCTACACGTGCATTTGTGCACACACATGCACATGAGTGCCTCTGTAACTGGTGCACTCTGAATGAGCTCTGTGAATTACACCAATGCCCAGTTCTTGTTTTGGTATTGTGCAGGATGCTGAGTGTGGAAGGCGGGGGGAAGGATGCCTGGGTCCTGCCTGTACATTTCCTTGCAACCTCCTGTGAATCTACAGCCATTTCCAAATTAAAAAGTTAAAAATAAATACCCAGACTCCTGGCCTGGTAAATGCATACTATTGCTAGTGTCTGTCTTAGAGACATGGTCTTGTGCCCTGGGTGGCCACTAGCACTGTTTAATGTCAGACTATTGGAAACAACCCAAATGTATTCTTCAACCTAAGAATCATTTGTTGAGTGCCTACTATAGACCAAGCACTATGCCAGGCTCTGGGGCTAGAACCATGAACAAAATAGAAGTGGGGTTCACATTCTAGTGATTGTCCCACAACTGGAGCCTGATTAAATAAACCCCAGAGTAGCTGCACTGAGGAACAGTGTGTAATGGAAACAAAGAACTGAGGTAGATCCATGTCTCTGCCTAGTAATATGGTTCTATCCCCAGAGCCTATCACTGGGAAGAAAGAGCAAGAAGAAGAATCAAGCATTTATTTAAAAAAGAATGAAAAAGGGCGCCTGAGTGGCTCAGTCAATTAAGCATCTGACTCTTTCAGCTCAGGTCGTGATCGCACAGCTTCGTGGGTTCAAGCCCTGCATCAGGCTCTGCACTGGTAGTGTGGAGCCTGCTTCAGATTCTCTCTCTCCCTCTCTTTCGGCCCCTCTCCTACTTCTTGCACCCATGTCTGCCTTTCAAAATAAATAAATAAACTTAAAAAGAAAAAGAATGGAGAACCATGGTCAGATAAAGGGGGGCCAAGCTTTGGTGTACACTTTGTTGTCTGTTAAGCCAACCCAGCTTCCTAGAATGTAAGGCCCATGAGGGCATGGAGTGCTGGCCATTTTATTCCATGCAGTTCCCCCTCCCCATCACAGGCCTGGCCCTTGGGAGGCACTCAGATATCTTCAGAAGGAAAGAGTGAATTGCACCCATTTGTGGGTTGGCCAATGGCAGCATGAGGTCCTTCACAGTGATGTGTTAACTTTACCACCACCCCCTAAGAGAGCTGGGGGTTGTTGATTGAATGCCTTTGAACTTGAGGACGCCACATATTTTTCTTTCAACTTTGTCATCACGAGCACATTGCCCACCCCACCCATGACAAGCACAGTCATCAAGTCTTACTTCTTACTCATCTACACTGGCTATTGGTTACAGAGTGATTTCACTCTTTTGTGGTTTGGGATACAGCATGTCAGGAATGCTTTGTCTTATTTAATCCTTCTATCAGTCCTGTTTGGGGGGAAATGGGTGTTCATACAATTTCCCTCTGATCTCAGGCCTCAGCCTGTCAGGCAGAGTTGTGCGCACACTGTGACAGAGTGTGTAGAAGCACAAGAGTCTATTTGTGGGACATGTAGAAATCACCTGGAACTGCTGAGTACCTCATGGGGCTGCTAGGTGCCCTCTTTTCTGTCTCCTCCCCCACCAGGCCCCTTGGGGAATCCATCGTGTGTTCTGGGGTCCGTGGGGAAGGCGCTTCTCTCAGATGTTGGAGCTTCTGCATCCCGCTCTGTCTCTCCATCTCGGTAACCCTCACGTGGGACTTAGAACAGAACACAGAACAGACCCTTGGGAACTGTTTGCTGAGTTGATGTGAGCTGAGATTTTTTAAAGGCAAGTGCTGAATTTCCAATTGCAAGTATCACTTGCACAACACTTAGCTTTTAACATAAGAGAGAGGAGTGTGTTCATCTTTGAAGCACATGAGAATTTCTGTGATCCGATAACGTAACCAGCAAGGACCACTAAGACTCAAAGCAGTTCATTCATTCACTCACTCATTCATTCACTCACTTAAAATAAATATGTGGTGAGGGCCTGGTTTAAGCTTGTGATTGGTTTGAGCCTGGACATGTGGCTTTGACCCATCCCCATCCTCAGAATGAAGAAGCAGGCATGCGGTGTATCTAGTGTCGCCCAGGAACCTGCACCCTGGGGGTCCACAGCCCTCAAGTTGCCATGACGCCTTGCTCTCCCCATCAGAGGACCACACGCCATCCTTCCAAGTGCTGACCAAGATGATGTAACATGGAGATGCCCTTGGGGTCACGGAGGGAATCATTTCAGACTCAGGGATTTCCCCTGGAACATGGGCATCCAGAAGCTGTGATCGTGACCTCGACATGTCCTCATCCATTTCCTGCCAGATCCTTGCGAACATTTATTATGCTGCTACAGTAAAGCCTGCAAGGCCAGATGACTTGTCTGTAGCCGGTGAGCCTCGGCGCCCACAAAGCAGAAATTAATGAATGACGGTTGGGGAGAGAGGCAAGGGCTGGGACAGCTGCTATTTTGGGCTCCTTCTGCCAAAGCAGATCCTACTGCCTGCGTCTGTGTGTTAACTCTCTGCGCCCTTAAAGGAGAAATCGAAATCATGCTGGCTTGGATTTTGTTTGCTCGCCAACTCTGAGCTCCTTGAGATTGTGTGTCTTGTAAAAATATGCAGATTTTGAATTAATAAAAAAGAAAATAGAGCTACTGTGAAAACGGATTCTCACTCTCCTTCTGACTTAGTATGATTCATCCAAACCTGTGCAGAGCCAGCCGATAGACTAAGGTCAGAATGCCAGAGTTCAAGTCTCGCTTTTTCCACTTTCTCTCATCAGCCTTTCTGGACTTTTGTTTCCTCGACTATTAAGTAGAGATCAGAAGGTAGCATTGTTGGAAATTAAGGGAGACACTGTATGGAAAAGTCCTCAATACCTGTGAGCCCATCATTAATGGCAGACCCCTTATATATAAAGAAAACCATTACCTCCCATTCTTCCTAGGAAGACTGTGATCTTGGGGTATCAAGGTTTGGATGTAAGCTGCTCTGTGATCCTGGGGGATTTAACATTTCTGGATTCATGCACTTGAGGCATGGAAGGATGGGAAACCTCCATCATTCTGCCTTAGTGTCCATGTCTGGGACAGAGGAATGGAAATATAATATTCACTGATTATCGGACTTTTGCTGAACACCTCCCAGGTACAGTCACTTGGAAACTGTGGGGACCTCCTGGTGACTTCCGGTGCTGGCCTTTGGTGCTGGGCCCATATCATGCAAGTGTACTTGTGTTTAGTGAGTTGGCTTTCATGGATAAAACTGAGCACTTCCCCTCCTGCGGTTTGACTGTGTCAGGCTCTAGGTAAAGGACAGGCGTGGAGGACCAGGAGAAATCAATGTGAGCTGGATGCTAATAGCATAGGCTGGCAGGGTGAAGCCTGAGGGCCCTACAGTGCTGTGTTGGCAGTGGCCCCAGAGAACCACAGATGGAGGCAGCCATGGGGCCCAGGCCCTCTCCTGGCCAGATGGAGCTAATGGTCTGGCCCTCCCCAAGCTGCTCAGGAACGTGTGGCCTGGAAACCAGCAAGGGGAAGGTGGCTTGAGGTGGTGGCTCTGGGGCCTCACCTTATGGTATTCATGGCCTGGCATGCTTTCCTTCATGACATGATCCATCTGTGGTTATATCTGAACAGTCCTGTAATGTAGAGATTTCCTGATTCCTATTTTACAGAAGGGACCCTATGGCTCCAAGAAGCTAAGGAGCCTTCTGGAATCAAAGAGCCAGCAAGTGGCTTGACCAGAACCCTTCCCCCACCCCAAGGCCTGTGCTACTTCCATTCTTGTCTTAGAAGAAATATTCCCATTTTGACTTGAAAGCATCTGGTTAGGAGGAACTGGACACCCAGAGTAGGCCTTCATGAAGTACCTTCCACCTCGATAAAAGTTCACTGAAGGTTCAGTACATACTTGTCAAGCACCTGTTTACATGTTATGCACCATTCTAGGTATTTGGGATTCACCAGTGAACAAAGAGTTACTCGATACATGATTATGGATTGAATTTTAAAAACTCGATTCAAAAGCTTTTCTAAAATGGGTTTGGACCTCTTAATTCCTATCCAGGTGAGAATTATCAGACCATGACCTTTCCCATAATTAAGTGGAGGACTTTCCTCTAGAAGTAGATTCTGCTGCCCTTCTCTTTCTCTCTGTACAGCACTGCTGTGAGTGGACCCTGGGCCCTGTCAGAGCCACTTCTCTGTCTCTGGGGGTGGCTCTGAGGAGTGTTGTATGGACCTCTACCTCACACAGGCTAATCACCAAAAGGGAGAGAATGTAAAGTCTCTTAACAGATTGAGTGACTAGAGCAAGTCATAAGCTTCAGAAGCCCCAGTTTCTTACAAAATGGAAAGAGTAGTACCTTTTGAGGTTGAGATAAGATGATATATGTCTGTGTCTATGTATCTCTGTCCATCTATCAATCCATTTTATATCCATCCACCTATCCATCCATCCATCCATCCATCCATCCATCCATCCATCCATTTCTGCATGCACCTACTAATCCATCTATGTATCCATGCATGTATGCATGCATGCATCCATCCATCCATCCTTGTATGCATCTGTCCATTCCTCTTTCAGTCTCTACTGGTATGAGTGAGTGCTCAGCAAGTGTGAGCTGTTAAGAGGATGTCAATACAATGCTTCACAGTGGCTCACCCTGTGGATTGGATGTTGACCCTCCTATTGATCTTAAAGGAATCTCATTCAAGAATCAGAGGTGTATCCTCTTCTGTGTCAATCTCAGATGGTGAATAAAGTCATAGCTGAGACTTGGCTCCCTCCCAGTCCTTTTTCTGCTTTGCCCTTCGAGAAAGAAGACTCACATTCTTTTGACATGGACATCAGTGTTGCAGTTTGTCCCCAGAGCTTTGTGTCTGCTCTGCAGTGTGAGGACAGAGTCCTCAGTGTGTGGGGGCTGGGGGGTGGCAGAGATGGATTGGCATGTCTGGATGGGATGTTGGCTCCCCTCCATTCAGTTTTGATCTCTGCATAGTCTCTGGGACTGGCCTTCTGCTCTCTCTATGATGCGCTTCCTTCTGTTTGTCCTACCCTCACTGAGCACTTACTCTGTTGAGCATCTGGAGCCTGCCCGCACGAAGCCTGCCACTGGGTGGAGGGTGGGCAGCGAGTACCTTAACGGCAAGGCAGAGTGTGACAAATAAGACAGGGCCCTCATCACCGCCAGGCTCTCTCCATGTGCGGAGAACATCCTCTTCGTGGTATCCCAGCAACTGCATGAGATGCTGGTCCACAGCAAGTGCTCTGGTCCGAGGTAAGAGGGGCCTTTTGTCCTGAGATTGCAACTTCCCTACCTTTTCTGTGTTTTCTATGATGCTGAGGCCAGAAGGACATTTTTTTTAGTGTTTGTATTTGGCAATACTAGATTGATTCACCTAATGGTTTTTTCTTCGTTGGTTTGGTTGGTTTTGCTTTTTGATTTTACTGGCCCAGGACATCCATAAGTCTGGGAAATCTTATTTGTCACTGAGTTATCTTATTTAGAAAGGGTTTATCTTTTTTAACATTAATAAGAATTCTGTGAAATTGACATTACTGTCCGCATTGCACAGAGGAGAGAATTAAAGTGCTGGGAACTGGCTTCCCTTGAGTTCGTAAAAGCAAAGGCCAGTCACAGCCCTAGTTCTGACTCCTGCCAAAACCCTCACTTGCCTCCCATGCCAGCCCTGGGCTACTGCAGGAGACACTCAGGGTGATGGATCCAGTAGAGTATCTTGAGCTATGCACTAGATAGCTCAGGACTTTGTTTCTTATCTAGACCTGCAGGAAGACCCAAGTAACCCCGTTAGCTGAACAGTGCTAACCAATGAGCAGATAGTCTTGGATCTTCAAACCTGAGGTTCACACAGAGCCCAACGAGGATCCCCACTCTTATTCACGGACCTGCCCTCCTTCCCAGCCCCTCCTACCAGGTAATGGCAGCATGAGTGTGGCCCAGGTGGCGTCCACATCCGTACAACGAAGGGAAAGACTCTCATGATCCCTTCATTTTGCCTTTATAAATGAACACCACACGGATGCATTCTGGGCTGCCCTCCCTTGTATCATCAAGTGCATTACCATCCTCACTCAGTCCTCAAGCCAGGGCTTCAAGATATCTTGTTCACCGGACGCCGGGGTAAATTCATGGCCTGTATTTTGGTGAGTAAGCATCTCGCAGGTTTTGTAAAATGACTTTGCTGGTTTGGCTGCTGCTGGCTGTAGGTGGCCTGGTGAGGATTAGATCATGCTGACATGGAGGTCTGTTCACCTTCATTTTGCTCCACTCTGAGAGCAAAGTTCTTTTCCCTGGTGGCTCTCTTGGAAGACTCGGGTCATTTGGCACAACATGTCAGGGACAAATCTATAACTGAAGTGGGCTCAGACCAATTTGTGAACAAAATGTTTTCCCTTCTCATCTTGAACAGTAGGAATTTGAGGCAAAGGACATATAGGAAGGTGTTGATGAGGAAGATGTGTGTTATTCTAAATTTGTGCTTTCAAGTCAACACGGAACATGCTGGTGATGGCTGGTTTGCTACATCTGGGGATCCTTCCCAGAGCCACCCACTAGGGTCCTCTCTGTGGCTGGAGCTCTGCAGAGAATGGCTGACATCTGGCACCAGTGACCACCCTCATTGTTTTCTGGGACTTTTCATAACTTGTATTCTGGGTATTCCTGATAACCCCACAAGGTGAGCCAATGTGCACTGACCTCCCTCACAATTGGAGAACTGAGGCTGGAAAACTAAATAGGAAAAACACCTAATACCTTCCTCACAGGGGTCATGGTGAGAATTTGATGAGTATATGGGTATGTGATAGGAATAATGATAGTGTGTGTGTGTGTGTGTGTGTGTGTGTGTGTGTGTGTGTGTTTGTGATTCAGAACAAGTGCTGGAGTCCAGCTCCAGCAGGTCCAGAGTTCCCTGAAGGATGGATGGTGTCAGCATGAGAGAGTGTGAGGGAGTCTTGAGTTTCTTTCTGATGACTAGGCAGGCATCTCTGCTCTGTCTGATTCTCTAGCTTTATTTATGATGAAAGGTACAAGGAGCAGAAAGAGCAGTAAATGATTTCTCATAGATAATTGTTACAGTTTTCCAGGACATGGGTTCTGCAGAAGTTACAATTCTAGTAGTAATGATTGTCATGAAAAACTTAGCTACAGGCACTGATGCTCTTATATGGGAAGGGCAGGTAATTTTTAAAACCAAGATCTATAAAACCTCAAGTATAGCCCTAAGGAAGTGACCTTTAACCAAGAGGCAAACAGCAGTGTTCAGTAAAGGTCATTTTTTAATGAGTAAGGTCATTAGGCTGTTTATAAAGTCCAAGAGAAAGTTCCAGAAAAACAGGATTCCCAGGAGACATAAATGCTGGCTCTCACAGTCCCAAAGATGGTGGATACATTTTATTGCAGTAGTGACTTTTGCAATGGTGTCCAGGCCTAGAAAGTAGTGAGTTATCAGTTAATTGCTCAGCTAGGAGGAAAATTATATGTTGCTTGCCTTAGTCGCATTAAGGTGTATCTAGTTTACTCATCTTTTCCCTGACCAGGTGCAATCACACCTCAGTGACAGGGCAGGGGGACAGGCTGCTCCTGACATGAATCAGCAAAGCACTTCAAGATTTGGTGCCCAAGCAGAAATGAAAGTTACAAGAGGGTAGATTTTGGTCGCTGTCTGGGGGCAAGAGACCGTGCTAACTTGCCTTGCCTTCACCAGGGATTTTCACTCAACTGGCGAGTTCAGACAGCTCCCTACATCTTTCCCTCTTTTATTTTTTAAATGTAGAGTATGCAATTCCACACTAATTCTGTGAAAGCTTTGATTGATGAAACGACAGAAGCAAGGTAAAAGGCGTAAGATGAGCACCAATATACCAGCAGCAATGCCAATATTTGTCAGGAGTGCGATCAGTGCCTTGGAACTGAAAAAATTTTGTAGTCCCTGAAGGAAAGAGGCTACAACCTAGGAGGGAGAAATGAAAGCAGAAGAGGCATTGATGGCCTGATTTTGTTAATGGAAGGACTGAATATCAATGCTAAAATTGGAGTGGTTCCAAATACCAAGCATATGGTTTTGAACGTTCTCCCATGAATGTATTGCAGTATTACGTTGAAGGGGAGTAACACAAATCCAACTGTATTCCTTATGGCATCGGAGAGTTAACGAGTTTTCAGAAAATTTAGTTCATTACCAATATATAGTATAGCCTCTTCCAAGGCATTAGAGTCTGATTTTCTATCAATAATCTCTTGAGTTGCCAAGGCAAGAGAAACGTTTTTAGTTAATTGATTTATGTGTTGTGCCATATATACTTCCTGGACAAGGGAAAGCGTTGATGCAGTCACAGATCCAATAATAGCAATTAATGCAGAGATGCCCAATATTAGTGCCCCTATGAAGCATATTGGGCACATGAGAGCAGAATTGTTCTCCTGCACTAACTGTAATTTATCATGGTCATACCAGGGTTAATTTAACAGAATCTCCCATTGAAGGTGCCCTCATCTTACAAATGGGGCCCAGATTAAAGGCAATTAATACCAACAGAGCATTTTATCCATAAGAGGAAGGTGAGTATAAACCTTTTTGCTATTTCCCAGGCTTTCTGTGGCAACATTTGCTAGTCCAATGGCAAAGAGTAAGGACAGTTTATCTTATCAGACCAGTGATTCCTTAAGCTTCTGCCATGTGTAGACTAGCCAGCTTCCATGGTGTGGCTGGAGCAGGGCTGGAGATCTCAAGGGCCAGCATTCTTTTGAGGGTCAGTTTAAGCTGGTTGACTGGATCTGGATCACCTCACCAGGTTGAGGGTTCTTCTGAGTTGGCCTACTTAACTCCAGAGTGATGGGCCCATGGGGTGATGCCTGAAACTTTAATAGGGCTGAATCCTTTGTTTGGTTGTATATCTGTAAATTCCACCTCTAAGTCTTTGAAAGGGGTGACCCCATATTTTAAATAAACCAGATATCCTGGGTTTATATGGGGTGGGTTTCTAGTAAATGTCAGATCAGATTTAGGGAGGATATGGTTTACATATTTAAAGATCCATCCTGTTTTCCTGTTGTTTAAATAATCCTATGCCCAAGGAATCTTATTATCATGCTCACAAAATGACAAGCACAGAAGATTTTGTATACATGAAATACTGTAGCAACTTTTCTGAAGGTTACCTCAAGTTGTCTAATTTAGGCAACAAATATTTAAAGACAATCAAAACTATAGTTTAATATCCATAACAGTGCATTGTTGAAACACAGTTTTTCTCTCTAAAAACCCCCATATCCAGAGATAGCCAAATCGAGACCAATGCACTTGTGGAACAAGTCAAATCTTAACAACCCTGGCCTAATTATTTACATAAGCTCAGCAAGAATAGCGACTGTTCATGAAGATCTTTTAAAGTTTACTTTGCTGGGACCTTTTATAAAGAATCTGTAGGTTGAACTTTTAGTAGCCTCTCCAGGCCAGAAGCCAAGACAAGTCCTTCTAATCAGACAGGCCTGCAATACCTATTGAATTGGGCAAATTCCTCTTCATGAGGTCCCCAAGATATGCTGAGGTTCTTGCACCTGCCAGGAAGTGACCTTCTGTACTCACCTGGGGAGGCTGCTGGGAACTCTGTGAGCAAGGTATCCAGCCAACATTTCCACAAGGCTTTATGGCTCCATGTTTCATAAAGTCAACCTTAGTTCCTTAAAGTTGTCTGGTGACATCTGAGTCTATGTAGGACTCTCAAATATGATATTCCAGTCAAAGCCTTGGTAAAATAACCAGTATTTACAATGGTGTCCTGCTATAAAATGAACAGATTCTTATTGAACTTATGCAAACAATTGTAATTGCCATGAAAGAAAGGATACTCACTGGGAGATTTTGAATTTCAGAGGGTTTAGGTAGAGAGAAAAGAAAAATACTTCAGTTTACAAACAAATATTTTATGACATTTCTGTATATCATAGATATCTTAAGAGAAAGTTTCTCCTTAATCTGGAGAAGCACACATTAGAGAACCAGCAATATTTCCAACAAGAGTCACAAAACTATAATCTTCCACAGTTCATTTAGTCCCTTGTTCCTAATTCTTGTTCAGTTTGAATGCAGCTTTTTAGCTTTGGAAATTTTTGCTCATTTTAGTATGAGTCTTAAAGATGTCAAATACCTGTATTTGTCCCAAAAGTCCTTTTTTATAAATCTCTTTGAAGAAGAAACATGTTTTGTGAGAAAATTAGAACAATTATAAATGGCAAACATCTCAGAAATGGACATTGTCAAAAATCTGATGAGAGTTCATTATGATGCAGTTGACAAAGGAATTCAGTTATTTTTGTGACACATAACACTTAAAGTAATCAGAATATTAAGTACTGACGTTATACCAAAACATTAAAACTTTAGGAATTGCATATGTATTTGGGCACTTGCAGCATTTATCCATGCAATACAACCTAAGGTTTACCATTGTACGACAGTACTTTTCCAAGTAACTTAGCATCCTAAATAAGAGGGCCTAATTGGTCAAAAGACTTTTTTTTTTTTTGAATAGAGAGAAAAGCAGAGTTTCAACCTTATACCAGTGTACTTTTAAAATTCAATTTTTATCAACCTTAGTCTATCCTGAGCACACATAAAATTCCTTTCCAAAGATTTCCTTTCTCCAAACCTTCTACAACTTTCCTTTGCCTTTAAACTTTGTCCCAAAGCCATTTCTCTCCAAACACCCAGTCTCGTTTAGGTCAAAATTATTTTCTCTTACCCTAAACAAAAATGTATTTTTATTTCTTAAATATTTTTTACATACCTCCCACTTTCCTACATACAGGGTTGTTTTTCTTATTACCAACAGTCTGAAGTACACTTAGCAGAATTTTAACTGGTAAAAACCTTAGTCTCCAATTGAGGACTTAGTAATGAACTGAGAGGTGTTTACACCAGAATTTTTTCTTAGATGGTAAAGTTATGAACCAATTAAGCACAAAGCATGTTTTTTTCACCTGTTTTAAATATTCTTAGGTTTTTTTTACAAGTCAAAAGCAAAAACCTATGTCTAGTAATTAGTGCTTTAGCTTCTTATCTCATTAGATAGCCAATGAATTCAATCTCAATTTATCATGCAAGCAAAACTTTAATGTTTTAGTTTACCAAGGACTTTGAAAGCTATCTTAACAATTACCCATAAAAACTATGAGACAGACAAAATTAACCATCACATTAAGACATTCTTTTGTTAAATTGGAACAGAGATAACCGGAACTTATTTGGCCTTTAGTGAATCCAGGTAGAACACAATTTGTTTCTGGTTTTGTTGTTGTTGTTGATAAATATTGTTTGTCTTAAGCCAACAAACTTAAATTAATTTAAACACTGAATACGTTTTACTTGAGTCTACAGGTAAGCCAGTTTGTTCCCATAGTTAATTTTGACCAGGAAAGCTGGTGGGGAAATATGACGTCAGTGGTTTTTGTTCCTCAACATCTAGGGTAGGAGGAGGAGCTGATGTTGCCTGAGGCCTTGAGGAGTCAGTTATGCAGGCTGCCCCTCCCTCCCCCCAAGGAAGGGCAAAAGGGGAGAGGTGCCAGAAGAAGGCAGGGAAAGAGATTTCCCAGTTTTAAATTTTGTCAGCTCAGACAGAGGAACAGACTTCAGGTTTCTTTTGTTTTAACCAGTAGAATTAGGCAGTTCATGTCAGTCCAGGGAAGACAGGGAATTTCCCCGAAACAAAAGGAGTTTTGGCAGCTGCGTGGGAATATTCCTTAAAGTCTCTGTCCCAAGGTGGACTAACCACAGTTGGCTCCAATTATAGCCATTAACCTGGGAGATGAATTAGGGAGAAGCCCTCGCATCTACTAGGCCAAGGAACAGAGAGAGTTAGTGCCCCTTCCGTCTGATTTAATCTCAGCCAGACCAATAAGGGCCCCTTCTTAAGGTTCCTCCTGATATCGGTGGGGTTTGAGGGGCCCTTTCTGATTTATGCATTCATTTTTCCAGTGTCCCTGTTTGTTGCAGGTAAATCGGACCCAAGGGAGAAGGGTTTGGGTAATCTCTAACTAGGATTTGATTCAGGAACTGATTAGGGTAACCTGGGAATCTGGCTACAATATGCCAGACATGGCGGATGGTTGGGACACCTAAGGTTCACTATGAAGGCAATCATACACCAAAAGTGGGCCATTCTAATTTGCATAATTTCATAGTCTCCCCAAACCCCCCTTTTTTTGCACACTCCCAATCCCATAATGTTCCTGTGAGGCAGTGTCGCAAAGACAGACAAAGGGGTAGGGGTGCCCCCTCTAGTGAGGAGACCAGTCAGATGCCCCATCTGGCCGTGTCCCAAAGAAACTTAGGTGATGCTTAGCCGTAGCCATCTCAGCTTTGTGACTTACAACTGGAAACTATTCCAATGCCACCGTAGACTGTATGGTATGCCACACCATGGAATCTCAGACAGGTCCAATCAGACTCCCCAGGCTTTGGGGGACCTTAAGGGTGCCCACCTGTGGAGCCAGAATTAAACCTGGCAGGCAAGCCAGACCGAGTTGCACATTCACTCACATACACACCAGAGGTTATTTATTCCCTCCCATAGAAGGACAATGACAACGGGACAGAACAGGTACAGAAGTGGCCACAAAACAGGTGTTTACAGGTTTACTGAAGGGTCTAGCTGATGTCTCAGTGCAGCCCTGGTGTAGGAAGTAGTGCTGTGTCCAGCCTTCCACTTAATCCCCCAGACAGAAGTACATGTGCATTCAAAATTCAGATGATAAACTGACTTGCCTCCAGAGGTTCAGATAGGTGACTCTCACAGATTACTGGGGCCGTTTTCAGGGCATCAGGAAAGACAAGAGTGTCTCTCTGGCTCCCAAGACCTAGATGTCCATGGAAGTGTACTTTGCTCCTGGACCTCAAGGGTGGGAGGAGAAGGCAATGAGGCATTGAGGATAGCATAGGAACCAGTTATGTAGACCACACCCAAATTGGTGCAGAAACAGGAGGGGGAGGGGAAGGCAGAAGAGGCAAGGTGACAGCAGGAGGCATTGAAGGAAAACCCATTTTATTTTCTTATTCATGTTTTTTATTTATTTTTGAGAGAGAAAGAGAGAGAGAGCATGAACAAGGGAGAGGCAGAGAGAGAGGGAGACACAGAACTAAAGACAGGCTCTAGGCTCTGAGCTGTCAGCACAGAGCCCAACGTGGGGCTCGAACTCATGAACCGTGAGATCATGACCTGAGCTAAAGGTGGACACTCAACCGGCTGAGCCACCCAGGTGCCCTGAAAACCCATTTTAAAATCTTAGCTGAGAGGAATAGGAGCCATGGTTCTTCCAACAAAGTGGAAATATGCAGTCCACATCAGGCCAGAGGAGCCTGGGAATATCCCCCAGGTTGGTTTCCTGATTTTTTTTCTATTTGTTTAAGTGAAGTTTCTCTAGCATGGATGAGGAAGGCCCAGTTTTTCTGGCTGTAGTCATCGGCTGTTGTTTTTGAATTGTCCCTATCATTCAGGGGAGGCCACCTATCCTGTCCTTTTTTCTTCTATGTTATCAGGAATATTATCTTTGGAAGGGACAGGGAAAGTTAAATCTTCCTTGGTATGTGCTGTTGTTTGTAGGGTTTTTGCTAATTCCATGTCTCCTATTTCTGCTTCCCCAATGGCAGCCCGAAGGCTGGCCACTTTTGGAAATGGCATGGGGGGAAGCAGCCCAGTTAAAGGGAAAGACTCAGAGGCCAGAGGAAAAATCCCAAGTGTTTGAACAGGGAATGCCAAATTGTTAGTGGTCAGATTTGAAGCTTTCATTGTAGATGAATTAGGGACAGCCTCAGAGTCCAATTTAGTCTCATTTGGGTGGTCTGTGGGCTTAAAAATAGCTCTAGAGCTGTCTCCAGTGGAATTTAAAGCTTATTTTATAGGAGTCCACAAGGAAATTGCCTCAACAGGCACTTTTTCGGGCCCCTGAGAGGCATAACGTTGCCTGATCTCATCTCTTACCTTTTCCAAGTTTCTACATTAACAGTTCATTTTTCTTGGAACCATGGACATTGCTTTTGTAAAAAATGTGCAGCTTGCTGGGGTGATACCTTGACTTCCTTCTTTGAAAGCAGGTTATGAATAATGTCTATAAAGAGTCCTCTTTCTTTAGACTCCTTATGGCCCATACTTTCTCAGGATTTGCATTCTTTGATTCTTCACCAACTGGCCCTACCTATCATATGCAGGGGGGTGTTAGGAACCCTACAGTGAAATCCTAACCATCCCTACCAATGCTACCAACAATGAAAGTGTAATAAGAGATTACCTTCAAGTCCCTGTTGGGGTGCCACTTGCTTGAGTCCAGCTCCAGCAGGTCCAGAGTTTCCTGAAGGATGGATGGTGTCAGCATGAGAGAGAGTGAAGGAGCCTCGAGTTTCTTTCTGATCACCAGGCAGGCATCTCTGCTCTGTCTGATTCTCTAGCTTTATTTATGGTGAAAGGTACAAGGAGCAGAAAGAGCAGTAAATGATTTCTCATAGATAATTGTTACAATTTTCCAGGACATGGGTTCTGCAGAAGTTACAATTCTAGTAGTAATGATTGTCATAAAAAACTTAGCTACAGGCACTGATGCTCTTATATGGGAAAGGCAGGTAATTTTTAAAACCAAGGTATACAAAACCTCAGGTATAGCCCTAAGGAAGTGACCTTTAACCAAGAGGCAAACAGCAGTGTTCAGTAAAGGTCATTTTTTAATGAGTAAGGTCATTAGGCTGTTTATAAAGTCCAAGAGAAAGTTCCAGAAAAACAGGATTCCCAGGAGACATAAATGCTGGCTCTCACAGTCCCAAAGATGGTGGATACATTTTATTGCAGTAGTGACTTTTGCAATGGTGTCCAGGCCTAGAAAGTAGTGAGTTATCAGTTAATTGCTCAGCTAGGAGGAAAATTATATGTTGCTTGCCTTAGTCGCATTAAGGTGTATCTAGTTTACTCATCTTTTCCCTGACCAGGTGCAATCACACCTCAGTGACAGGGCAGGGGGACAGGCTGCTCCTGACACGAATCAGCAAAGCACTTCGAGGTTTGGTGCCCAAGCAGAAATGAAAGTTACAAGAGGGTAGATTTTGGTCGCTGTCTGGGGGCAAGAGACTGTGCTAACTTGCCTTGCCCTCACCAGGAATTTTCACTCAGCTGGTGAGTTCAGACGGTTCCCTACAAACAAATGCTTGGCACATGAGAAATAGTTAATAAATATTGGCAATTGACCATTATTAAGATTTATTTTTTTTAATGTTTCTTTTTGAGCAAGAGAGAGAAACAGAGGGTGAAGTGGGGGAAGGGCAGAGAGAGAGAGAGAGGGAGACACAGAATCTGAAACAGGTTCCAGGCTCTGAGCTGTCAGCACAGAACCTGACATGGGGCTCAGACCCAGAAACTGTGAGATCATGACCTATGCCAAAGTCGAACACTTAACCCACTGAGCCACCCAGGTGCCCCCATTATTAAGATTTCTAAGGCTGCATAACTAATAACTGGCAGGTGTCTTGAATCCCAATGACCCTTTTAATTCTCATCATTTTAGCATATAATTCTTTGCTTTTCCACTTAGACTATAATGTCTCATTGGAGCGAATTTCCTCTAAAGCTGTTACCTGAAGACTCTAAAACTAAAATTGGTTCATTTTGAAATACCGTTCACTTCATTCATTTTTGTAACCGAGGCATTGAGAGCAATCTTTAGCCCACCAAGATAAGAGAAGTCAAAAGTCCTTGAATACTTGGGATGCACCATATACTGTGCTAAGCATTTTATTAATTCCCCTACTTAATCCTCACAGTAATACCTTGAGGAAGGTATCTGCGTTGTTCCCATTCTATATGTGAGAAGACTGGCTTGCAGCGGGGTTAATTATCCAACCATGGCTGCAGGGAAGAGGCAGAGCTGATCCCTGAACCCGCACTCTTTCTTTGCTGTGGCACATGTGCACCAGGAGAGGCGGAAACCATCGCTCTGGGTCACGTGTAATGAATGTCCGTCTCAGCCCTGGCCTCTCTGTGTGCTCTGTGCCTTCAGCAGACAGGGTTCCAGCCCTTTCAGATGTGCCCCTCAGATATCCCAGGCTTCCCTCTGGGCCTCCTTCTCTCCAGCAGAAGTGTTTGGTGACATCGGTGCCACACATCACCCCCACCCCAGTGTTCCAGAACTGGGACCTCCCATGAAATGTACCTAACTTCCTTCATTCTCAGTTTTATGTTTGAGAGGACAGAGAAACTACTGTTTAAGAAATGTTTCTAGGTGGGCCACCTGGGCGGCTCAGTCAGTTGAGCTTCCAACTTTGGCTCAGGTCATGATCTCATGGTTCATGAGTTCGAGCCCCACGTCAGGCCTATGTGCTTGCTCACAGCTCAGAGCCTGGAGCCTGACTTGGATTCTGTGTCTCCCTCTCTCTCTCTGCCCCTCCCCCCCCCCAAGCTCTGTCTCTCTCTCAAAACTAAACATTGAAAAAATTAAAAAAAAAAAGAAATGTTCTTCTTGGATTATTTCTCTGTAAAATATGGTTATGATGAAGGTCTACTGAGAACTCAGCAAGCACAGTGCCTGGAACTGTGCTGTGCTTATTTAATAATCACTCACTTTAGGGGCGCCTGGTTGGCTCAGTCAGTTAAGCGCTGGACGTCAGCTCAGGTCATGGTCTCACAGCTCTTGAGTTTGAGCCACACATCGGGCTCTGTGCTGACAGCTCAGAGCTGGGAGCGTCCTTCGGATTCTGTGTCTTCCTGTCTCTCTGCCCCTCCCCCACTCATGCTGTTTCTTTCTGTCTCTCAAAAGTTAATGAACATAAAAAAATTAATTATCGCCCACTTAAAAAATAGAAGTGGGTTCTATTCTGATGAGACTCTTGTCACAGATACTTGTGGACGTTCTGAGATACAGTCCCTGTTTTCCACATGCCTAATAACATTGATTTGAGGAAACCACGTAGAGAGTTTGGTCTCTTGGTGCTTTTTTGTGGAGAACGGTACGTGCCAGACTGCTGTTCATTTATCAGAGAGGCATTGACCTTTCTCTCTGCCTAGACAGTTTAAGTTCCCATCCCACGTGGTTCAAATGGAGGCAAGCATGAAGTTCTGGGTCACTGGGAATGAAAAGGGAACAGAGGAAGATGAGAGACACAGGAAGGCAGAGGGGACAGATTATGTATGCATTTTACAATTTACCCATGAAAGGAGAATAAATGGCTCATTAAAACAAAGTTATCTCTGCTGTAAATGGATCTGTTTGATTAGATGTTGTCCTTTGGTGTGTTTGGGTAAAAAGCCCAGATGTCCTATAAAAAGAAATTTAGTTTTAGAAATGGGAAGCCTTTGGGGCACCTGGGTTGCTCAGTTGGTTAAGCGTACATCTCTTGATCTCACTTCAGGTCATGATCTCATGGTTCATGAGATCAAGCCCCGTGTTGGGTTCTGTGCTGACAGTGTGGAGCCTGCTTGGGATTCTCTCTCCCCTTGCCCCTACTCCACTTGTGTGTGTGTGCTCTCTTACTCTATCTCTCAAAATAAATGAATAAAGTAAAAAAAAAAAAAAGAAAGAAAGAAATGAGAAGCCTCATGTTGGGGCTTAGAAAACAAATCCATGAAGAATGGAACTAGAAATTCTAATTACCAAAGATTTGTCCATCATAAAAGTTCACACATAGGTGTGTGCATTCCTGTGTGTGGTTTTTCAGGCACAAGTCCACCATTAGACCACACGGTGCCCTTATACACATGGCGCCCCTCTGAGCAGAAGCAGCCCCGGGGCTCACGGCTAGGTAGGCAGACAGTGGGCTGGATGTAAACCCTGTTGGCCTTCTTGGCTTCACGCTGGCCCTGAGCAGAGGTGAATGCAGCCACACGCATACACGCACTCGCTCTGTCCATCAGGTGGGTGAGGATGCCGTCAGCTGACATCTGGCAATCTCACAGTCAAGTGGAGACACCTCGGCTAGAGTCTCCATGGGATACACGGCAGCACTTGCTTTCCAAGAGTCATTTCTGCAAAACCCACAGCTGTGCTCTGCTCGCTCAGCCGCCTTCTTGAAGATAATCGGCTTTGTTCTGGGCCTCTTCACCACACGCCCGGCCATGGCAAGCGCACTCACTGGTTTGAGTCCACAGTATAGATTTTATTCCTTCCGGTGGGTACTTGCTTTCACTGGAAAGCAAGCTTTGGCCCTTGCCATTTGTAAAGAATGTCATTTGAACTGTTGGTGGGAATGCAAACTGGTACAGCCACTCTGAAAAACAGTGTGGAGGTTTCTCAAAAAATTAACAAGAACTCCCCTAGGACCCAACAATAGCATGGGTAGGAATTTACCCAAGGGATACAGGAATGCTGATGCATAGGGGCACATGTACCTCAATGTTCACAGCAGCACTTTCAACAATAGCCAAATCATGGAAAGAGCCTAAATGTCTATCAACTGACAAATGGATGAGAAAGATGTGGTTTATATATACAATGGAATACTACTTGGCAATGAGAAAGAATGAGATCTGGCTATTTGTAGCAACATGGATAGAACTCGAGGGTGTCATGCTAAGTGAAATAAGTCAGTCATAGAAAGATACCATAAGTTTTCACTCATATGTGGATCTTGAGAAACTTAACAGAAGACCATGGAGGAGGCGAAGGGGAGAAAAAGCTATGGAGAGGGAGAAAGGCAAACCATAAGAGACTCTTAAATCTGAGAAGAAACTGAGGGTGGATGGGGGTGGGGGAGAAGGGAACGTGGGTGATGGGCATGGAGGAGGGCACTTGATGAGCACTGGGTGTTGTATGGAAACAAATTTGAGGATAAATTATAATAAAAAATTAAAATAACTTAAAAATAAAATAAATACAGGATTCAAAAGACATTAAAAGAAAAAAAGAATGTCGTTTGATCCTTGCAGCATCTCTGAGGATTAGGTGATAGGGACTTAAGACACCCACTTTACAGATGAGGTGATAGGCTCTAAGAGAGAAACCTTAGAGAAGGAGAGCATCGCGGGTGATCTGGATTTAGGGAGTCTGTCCCCTGGCCTTGAGTGATTCTTAGCATCTGGTAAATTCCTTTGGAAGTGGGGACCTTCATGATCTTTCAGGCTTCGCTTCCCTTCTCCTGCTGACCTCAACCCCCATGCTGACCGTCTTCCAGGATGAACTCCCAACAGCAGAAATGGAACCATTGTCTTGATTTTGTCATTGTCCCAAGTAAAATAGCCATCGAGTTGGCAGTGATCACTATTGGAAGCTGGTACCACACACTTGATTAGCTTTCATTGCTAGTGTCATCCCTGCTATGGTTATGATTGTCACAAACTTGCTCCTAAGAGCTGGGCCTGGACCTGGACCCAGACATGTTGGACACTTCTTTTCATAAACTGCCCCCAGAGCCTCTCAAATATCCTAGGATGATAAATCTTAATCCTTATCTTCATTTAGTATATCAGTGCCAGGTCCGATGTAGGTACCAAATAGATCATGTTGCATGAGACAATTAATTTATGAGTCCTTTGAGGGTAGTATTTAATAGAAGTCTTTCAGTTCCCAGTGGCCAAATCAGAACACAAATTAGCTTAGGCCAAAAATGAGTGTTTGACTCACATAACTGCAAAGCACAGGGTGGGGGCATCAGGCAGAGCTGAATCCAGAGGCTTGAATCATATAAGGAGGGCTCAGTTTCACTTTCTTCTCTCAGCAACTCTTCCCGTGTTGGCTTCATTCTCAAGGGGTTCTCCTCATGGTAGATCAGATGGCCACCAGTGGTTCTAGGCTGGCGTGGTTTTTACAGTCAGTCCACAAACTTACATAAAGAACAGTCTTCTCCCTCCCCTACACAGAAAACGCATCTCAGGCATAGACTGGGATTGGACCAGTTTAGGTCATGTGCCCTCCCCTTGGCCCAATCGCTGTGGGCAGAAGGATGGGCAGCCCTGACTCTCCAGGGGAGGCACAGTGATTGACAGCTTCACCTAAGCCCCAAGGGATCGGGGAAAGACCATTCTGTGGTAGAGACTGGGTCTTGGCAGACAGTTGATGCTCACTGCAAGGTCGGCGAGGTTTTGAAACAGGCAAAATGTCAGTGGGACAGTCTAATAGAGATTATAAGTCGAGTGATATAAGGCTTTGGGTCAAAATGAGAAATGAAGTAGGGAGACATTTTCTTGGATGATTCACCGCTAGCCTTGTAAGGGGTGTTGGCAGTGAGCTTCCCAGCGGTAGCAGCCCAGAAGGAACTAGTCCCGTGCTCCTCTTGGGGACTGCTTTGATGGGCAGAGGACGTGGGAGTTGGGGTTCATATTATCGAATCACTGCATCCCTTCACCCCTCATCAGCATGAAGAAGTAGGAAGAGCCATGCAGTCAGCAAAACTTCTCTTTAACTCTGACACGCATTCCCATCTTCCCTGGGAGGTTTCCTACTGTTAATAATTCAGTAGTGCGGTCTCACCTCGTGTTCCCAGCCTCCACCTCTTTCTCTGACTCATCCTAGGGATTACAAAATGTGGTTAAGAGAACATGTGCTGCGGCCACACGAACCTGGGTTCTAAACCCAGGTCTACACTTCGTGGATCAGCTTCTCTGAGACTCTGTTTTCTCATCTATAAAATGGAACTAATAATAGGACTTACCTGGCAAGATATTATGAAGGTCAGATGAGATCATGGAGGTGATGTGCCCACAGAAAAGACTCACTGAGCATGTGCATGATCATACATTTTGTACCGCCATCTTTTAGCATGCTCAGGTTCCACAGAGAGGGCTAATGTGTTCACAGCACTTAGCAGTCTACAGTCTATACAGTCTCTGTACCATGAACACGCCAAGAATGGGTTCATCTCCCTTTCCAATCCTCATTTCAGCTACAAGGCTGCTCCCTGCCAGGTGACCCATGGTTGTCCTGTCAGAAGCCACTGGGCTTACAAACTGACCCAAGAAGCCGTCAACCCTCAGTCCTTCTTTAACCAGACCAGACTAGATTTGGAGGATTCTGCAAGTTCTTGTGTTTCTCTCGGGTTTATTTACTTAAAACCCCCACCTGGGCCTGCTTCCACCCTAGTTAGAAGTCTCTATACTGAGAGTCCACAGGGACACTCCCCACCCCATCCAGGTCCGTCCGCTTTACGAACATCTGTGCAGCGGCTCTGTCTTCCCAGAAAGCTCTCAGGTTTAGAATATTAATTTAAAAGATACTTACTAAGCATTTCTCATGGTGCTTTCTAAACACTACACCTGCTGACTTATTTAGTCGTCACAACAGCCCTGCTAGGGAGCTGCTGTTGTTATCATCATTTTATAGGCAAAGCAACTGAGGCACAGAGAGGTTAAGTAACTAACCTGAGGTCACACAGCCAGTTCATGAGGAAGCTGGAATTTGAACCCAAGTCTGTCTGCCCCAAAACACATGTTCTTGTCCAGTATCTGTTTATGCACCTCTCTGATTCATACTTCCTGTCTTAGGTCTTAATCTCAGGACCCTCCCTCCCTTCTGAGGTAACACATGCATTTACGTGGGACTCCTTGCTCAGAACTTGCTGTCAGATGCACAGCGACAAGGACTTCAGAGCTGGTGGTAGAGGCAGATGGGAAGTCCTTCATGGCTGACTTTTGTAAGGCATAGCTGGGAACCTCATCCCCTTAGATCCCTTTCCATCAGCCTCTATTCATTTTAGAATCAGCTTGTGAAAGGACAGAGAATCTGGATGTGGAGTCCTGGTGAACTCCTACTCGTTCCTCATGACCCAGCTCCAACGCCCCCCTCTTGGGGAAGCCTTCCCTTACTGCCATTTCTGATCACCTTATGTTGCCAGTTATCCGTTCATCTAATACACACTCTGTGAACACCACTGTGTGCCTGGAGATCATAGGTTCTGCATACTAAACTGCACACTGTCACAGGCAGGGACCAGATTAACAGAATAGTTAAATTTGCAGGCTTTGAAGCCAGACTGGGTTTGAATCCTGGTTCCTCCATTTACTAGCAATAGGACTCTGGGGAAATTCCTTAACTTGATAGGCCTCTATCCCCTGCTGTTAAGTAAAAAATGCATAAAAATAGCACCTGCCTCTGAGGGTGTGGTTGTAAAGATGATGTGAATTAATGTATCTGAATATGGTAGGTGCCTAATAATTGTAGCCAGGCAGCAGGTGCTTAATAACTATTACAGTTGTTATTCAGACTGCTTTTGTGTTTATGTCTTGAGGACCAAGCACCGGACCTGCACCCAGCAGGTGCCCCATGAATATTTGTGTGAACAGGACAGTGAGTGATGAGTTGAACCCTTCACTGTTTTGCATGTGAATTTCCCTGAATGTGAAATAGGGAGACACACACCTGCCTCTCAACTTGTGAGGGTTCGTGGGGGTGTCTGGGACATGACAGGAGCTTGGAAATGGGGAGGTGTCTCTGCTCACCGTGGAGAGATTGCCATCACGTTGGCTGTAGGGACAAATGACCTTGGGCTGGGTCTCTGGGCCCCCAGCCAGGGCTCCAGCCTGGGAATGTGGCCACTCAGGGAAGGCTGAGGAAACCAGGGATTGGCTGATTGGGACCCAGCACCTGAAGGAGATGGGCCTTGGACAAGCTCTGGGAGTACACTCTGCTCTCCGGGAAACTGGTGTGCCCAGGGAGCTCTGTTGAGGAAGAACATGTAGGGTATCAAGAGTCTGCAAGGTCACACCACTAGTGAATGCCAGAGCTGGGACTCTTGGCCATGCACCCCTGCAGAGTCTGATCAGAGTCCTGCAAGGAATGAGGGGAGCCTTCAGGCTCATTGAAAGGGGAAATCCCTCGAAGACAGCTCCACCGGTCTGTGATGACCCTCACAACCTGATCTGTCACTCGCCTCAGCCGGCAATGAGAGGAAACTGAGGCCAGTCCACATGGTCTTCCATTTTAGATGGGAAAGTGGGGGCCCTGGGAGGGTCAGTGATTTCCCTCGAGGTCACAGAGCAAGTTGGTGACTGGAGATGGGAGGTCTCTGTTGTCATAGGGTTTTCAAGGTTTTATTTTTAAGATGCAGGTGAGGATTTAGCAGAGAATAACCCAGCCGATACCATGCATGCATTCATTCACTCATTCATTCAACTGACGGTTACTGTGCACCTACTGTGTGTCAGGAAACTTCTAGATGCTGGGCTCCAGCAGGGAACAAACCAAGTATCCCTCGTGGAGCTGGCATTCTACTAATATTCTTGTACTGTGTCCTCACCACCAGCTTATTAATCTAATTGAACCCCTGCTTGCTTAATACACACACACACACACACACACACCCTGGAGGTACCACAATCCCAGATTTAAGGCTGATTATCCCCAGGCATCTTTGTGTGCTTCCAGGACATATACATGTTTTTACACTTTACGGAAATGGCATCATACTGTACATATATTGCTGCAACTTGCTATTGCTTGAGGATGTATTCACACTAAAATGTGAGGCTCTGGTTCATCTTTTACTGCTGTGTAGTATTCCATGGAAAGGCTCTATGACCATTTCTTTGTCTGTTGTTCTGCTCTTCCACAATGACAAAGATACAGCAGACATTCCTGTATGTAACTCCTTGTGTAGATGGGCAAGAGTGTCTCTTCCCTTCAGGTTTCAGCTTTGGCCTTGTCCTCTCCTGATTGTTCCCCAAATTGGACAGGAGCTGGAAGCCAGAAAAGGTACATGTTCCTTTTACTTACTTAAAGAAACTGTTGGTTACCAAGCATCCACTATGCAAGGCCTGGGATGGCTGTGAGGAGGAAGATAGGATGCTGGTGGCCTCCGCCATGGGGTACCCTGCCAGCTCCTTCAGTGCTATTTAGGGATCAGGGCTGGGGTGGGGAATTTAATGGGAGAGCAGTGCTGAACAGACCTCCTTAGAAATGCTATGCGTCATGACATTTAGAAGAAAGTAAAGAGAATCAAATAGGTGAGCATAGACATGTGTGTGTGTGTGTGTGTGTGTGTGTGTGTGTGAAAGGGCATGTGCATTATCTCATAAATACTCTCATGACGTAGTGTATTATACTTCTGTTGCTGTGTAACAAATGATCGCAAACTTAGTGGCTTAAACCAACACACATATATTGTCTCCCAGTTTTCATGGAGCAAGAGCCCAGAGTAGGCTTAGCTGGCTCATCTGCTCGGGGTCTCACAGAGTTGCAGTCCGGGTTGGAATGGTGGTCTCCTCCATGGCCCAGGGTCCTTTACCAAGCTCATGTGGTTGTTGGAAGAATTCATTTCCTTGCTTCTATAGAATTTATTATTTCTCCAAGGCCAGCAAGAGAGAGAGAGAGTCCAGACCCTCCTTTAAAGGACCACCTGATTAGGTCAGGCCCACGCAGGATAATTTCCATTCAGCTTCATTTAAAGGCAACTGATTAGGAACCTTAATGACACCTGTAAAACCCCTTTACCTTTGCTGTATAGCCTCACATGACCCCAGGAGTGCTAGTGCATCACCCACAGGCCCCACCCACATTCAAGGGGACGGAACTATTCAGGGTATGTACATGAAGGGACGGCAGTTTTGGGGGCTTGTTAGAATTCTACCTTCCATAAGATGGTACTGTTATCATCACTGCTGTAATTCAGTAAAGTGAATTGATTAGCCCTGGTCACACATCAAGCAGGCAGGTGGAACTAGGATTCAAATCCCTGTCGACCTTGGAAATGCACTTTCTCCCTGTACCTCCAGGAGCCTGGACACTTTTTTTTTTAACTTTAAGCAAATTTTATTACACAAAGGTTGCCACATAATTGGATATTTCTCTATTCTGTACACAATTATTCTTACTCTCCACAGAAAGGCTGCTGCTTAGCTTTTCATCTGGTGATGGCAAGCACCAAAATCCTGATTTTTAACAGAAGAGTAGTAAAAATGCCTCAGCGATTTAAGTTGAAAGCAGTATATTGGTACATGGCTCTTGCATTCAGTTATCAGGTATATACAAATGCATTTTTATTCAAAAATACAAAATAAATTATCTGTAGGCATGGACAATGACGGCAGTAAACCATTTATGCTGTCAACTGAAACCAGTAACTGATGGTTGTCGTGATTTTCTTAAACATCAGCCAGCCTTTTCTTCAGTCATTTCCTTCAACTGACTTCTCTGAAGTTACTGTTGGGGTGCACTGCCTTGAGCTTCCTCTCACAGCTCATTCGTAACGGTCAAGCACTATCCTAGGAATTAAACATGCCACCTCCCATTCCGCCCGTTCCGCCCGTTCTGCCCATTCCAGGGTCCTTCTCCTCCGTAGGAAGGTCGGTGACTACAACTTCTGCTGTAGTTAACAGAGAAGCCACTCCAGCAGCATCCAATAAAGCGGTTCTTACAACCTTAGTTGGATCAACGGTCCCCTTTTCTACCATATTCACAAAATCTCCAAGCATAGTGTCATAACCGGCTTCTGAGGAACTGCATAATTTTCTCAGCTATCAATGATCCTTCAACACCTGCATTCTTAGCAATGGTCATTGCAGGAATTTTGAGTGTTCTCTTAGTGATTTCTATACCAATTTTTTTTATCTTCCTTAGCTGGAGTTACTGAATCCAAGGCTGGGATGCCCCCGAAGCAGCGCACAACCCCCTCCCACAACAATGCCTTCTTCAACAGCAGCTCGGGTAGCATTGAGGGTATCTGTAACTCCATCTTTCTTTTCATTCACTTCATCATCACTTGTGCCACCAAACTTCAGCACAGCTGCTCCATCTGAGAGTTCTGCCAGACGTTCATCCAGCTTTTCCTTTTCATACTCCCTAGTTGTGATATCTAACTGCTCAATGCTTTCTTGGATACGTTTTTCAATTTGAGCCTTGTCACCTTTTCCTTTTAAGAGCATGGCATCATCTTTGGTCACAATGACCTCTCCAACTTTTCCTACGTCGTGAGGCTGAACATCTTCAAGATTTAGAGTCAACCCTTCTTCTCCAAACACTGCACCACCAGTAGCAATAGCCATATCTTTACGCTGGTTCTTTCTATTGTCACCAAAGCCTGGAGCTTTGATGGATACGACCTGAAGGCCAACTGTGAGCCTATTCAAAACGAGTGTACTCAGAGCTTCTCCATCAATATCTTCAGCAATTATGACCAAGGGCTTACGGTGAGCACTGGCAATTTCAAAGATTTTTTTATGTTTTATTTATTTTTGATACAGAGAGAGGCAGAGCATGAGCTGGGGAGGGACAGAGAGAGAGGGAGACCCAGGATCTGAGGCAGACTCCAGGCTCTGAGCTGTCAGCACAGAGCCCAACTCAGGGCTCAAACTCACAAACTGTGAGATCATGACCCGAGTGGAAGTCCAATGCTTAACC
>NC_043711.1:51876683-51914861 GCF_006229205.1 Suricata suricatta
GTTCTTCCCTTTGGCCCCGTAGTAACAGCTACAGGATCTACACCTTGAAGCATTAAGGCTCGGGCATCTGCACCAAATTTTACATCTTTGGGATAAGCCCGAGCGAGGTGAGGAGCCAGTGCCCTGGACACTGGCCTAATTTGGCGAAGGACTGCGGGTAATTGAAGCATTTCTGCGGGCAGCGGCAGGGCATGCAGGCGATGAGGCAGGCCGTCGGAGGCGAGTGAGGGCCTCTGGATACTTTTCTAAGAAGGGAGAAGGGATCCCTCCCTCCACCAGGCCCCACAGACATGTGCTCCCTTGCATATGTCCCCCGGTCCCCTCGAGGGAAAGACCATCTCCTCAACTAGACCTGAGCTCCCAGAAGCCAGAGCCCGGCCTCTTAGTCTCCGAGGTGGCCCCCGCAGACCGTGGGGGTGCAGCAGATGTTTGCTTGCCTCAGGCCGCTCGTGTCTCCTTTCCTTTTCTTCCTTCAAGCTGACCGCCTCTGGGGGTGGTGGAACACATTTCATTTCTCAGGGAGCACGGAGATTATGCTGCAGAATTTCATCTCATGGTTTGGCAGAGATTGGATGCTCTGTTAATTTAGGTATGCCCACCCAGACTTACACGTTAATGGTTTCTCTCCTTATTATAAAAGCAATACATGTTCATTTTTGCATAAAACATTTCAATGAGCAAAGTCATAATAATAAAAAAAAACATTTTAACTGCCCAGAATCCCAGCCTCTAATGAGAACCGCTATTAGCATTCTTTCAGCAGGCAGCAGAGCATATGGGGCCACACTGCCCGGGTCTTCATTCTGGCTTCCTCATTACCGGCCACATGACCTTGGACAAATTATTTAGCCTCTCTGTGTCTCAGTTGTCCCATCTGTAAAGTGGGCACATCAAGAGTACCTGCCTCATATGGCTATGGGAGGAAAACATGGCACAACACATGGAAAGTACTTAGAACAGGGCCTGGTGCACCTGTTAGTCACTAGCATTGTTTTGAATTAAAAAAAAAAAGGATTATATCTAACATACTATTTAAAAAAATAATTTATTGTCAAATTGGCTTACATACAACCCCCAGTGCTCACTCCAACAAGTGCCCTCCTCCGTGTCCATAACCCCCTTTCTCCGCTGCCCCACCCCCATCAACCCTCAGTTTGTTCTCAGTATTTAAGAGTCTCTTACGGTTTGCCTCCCGTCCTCTCTCTGACATACTATCTTATAACCTTTCTTCACATCACATATTATTCCTTGCCAATAAATACTATGTCATCTGCAATGTAATGTAAAATGGCTAAAACACCCTCCCTACATGCAGAATACAGTATTTAAGCAATCCTTTATTTTGGAGTTAGACAGCTTTCATTCTTTATTATAACTAAATCTGAAGGGAACTGGCCTGCTGCTAGGCCCTCACGCACATCCTTACTTTTCTTTCCTGTAGAAAGGCTTTCTAGATGTGGGATCCATGTGCTGGAGGCCATTCAGCTCTTTGGAAAAATTCCCGTGCCCCCCCCCCCCCCCACTGAGTGCCAGGCATATGGAGTCCAGCTGACCTCCAGGGACACTTAGCTTCCGGGTTACTCCTGTCCAGGTGTGTGTGGTTCCATCCCCTGTGCTGCCACCGTGTCACCAGGGGCTCAGTGCTTCAATTTGCTGCCTGCAGGTGAGTGAGGCACTCCTGACCACAGGGAGCAAGTGCTGAGTCTCAAGGTGTGATGGTTGCTTGCACTGCCACTGTCTCACTCAGCAGAGGGTCTGAGGCTAGACCCCTGGGGGCAGTCAATGGCTCCCCAGGGCTGGGTGGCACCCTGTCCCTGCCAGCAGAAGTGGCTGGGACCCCCAGGGGGGATCTGGCATAGGTCAGAGCAAAAACAAGATCCAGAGTTTGGGGCCTGGTTTCCTCCTTCTCCCCTTCCTTTCTTTCCTCCCTCCTTCCTGACCTCTGTCCATCCTTTCCCCTTTCTTCACTGAACTCAGAAAGTGCCAGATTTTATGCTGAGTGTTCAATAAGCCATAAAAACAACGCACACACAATCTCTGCCCTCATGGAACTAGTGACAGAGATGAATAAAAAACGGATAAAATTCACAAATACTGCTTGGCAAATTGCGATCAGGATTAATAGGGGATGTCTGCATTGCTATGAGAGAGAATGACCAGAAACTGACGTCCACCGTAGTTATGAGGGATCTCTCTGAGGAAGTGACGTTTACACCTAATCCTGAAAGATGAGCACGTGATCATAAGGCAAAGAGTGGGGAAACAGCATTTCAAGCAGAGAACTCGTATGTGCAAAGGCCCTGAGGTGAGAACTGAAAGGAGGCCAGAGTGCTTAGAGGGCACCAGGTGCAGTGCTGGTGAATGAAGAGAGCGGCAGGGCAGATCACCAAGCTCTTTCAGTTCTGAACAGCATACGCAGAGGCAGAGAAGATGGGTGGCCAGCTTAGAGTCAAGGGCAAGATTGGAGTTGGGTAAAGTCAGTGTTTGTGAGAGTGGGCCAGGATCAGGTTATCAGGAATCCTGGGCTGTGCCTGGACCTCTAGCATTATTTGCTGCTGGACTTATGAGCAAGGAAGTACCTGGTGAGTGGCAAGCCAGGCCAGCTTAGAGGGCCAGTGCCAGACCCTCTAACTTGTTCTTATTGGTGAAAACATATAGGGCCTGATTCATACTTCATTCCTAAGACAATGATAAATCAATCATCATAAATGCCGTGAACCGCAGATATATGTAGGAACAATGCTGAGTGTCACAAAGACAGCATTGAGTGCAAGAAGGCAAACCTCAAAGGGAAGCTGCTGAATGATCCTGTTCACGTGAAGGTCAGGACCGGGCAGAACTAATCTGTGATGACAGACCTGGCAGGGGACTGGGAGGGGCGTGAAGGGGGCTCCTGGGAGGCGGTCACTTCTGTGTTGTGACCCACAGGCTGGAAACACAGCATTCACTTTGTGAAAATGCAGTTTCTGGTCACTCATCTGTATGTCTGTGAGACTCCAGTAAACTATTTACTACAATTAAATCCTATTTCCCTCAATATTTCCAGCCGAGAATGGTTAATATACAGCTAGAGCATGAGAAATGCTAAGACAAATCCAAAGTAAGGTACTTCTTCTAAATATCAATATTGCAAAAGAGGAACCATCTGGAGAACTGCTCTGAGTAAAGTGGACTGAAGCAACATGACAGCTAAACACCATGCACGATCACAGATAGAAAAAGTAGTTGTAAAGGCATGGAGAAAAGTGGGAGATTTGAACATGGACTGTGGATTAAATTTTTTTAATGTCTTATTTATTTTTGAGAGAGAGAGAAAGCATGAGCAGGGGAGGGTCAGAGAGAGAGGGAGACACAGAATCTGAAGACAGGCTCTAGGCTCTGAGCTGTCAGCACAGAGCCTGACGCGGGGCTCGAACCCATGAACTAGGGGATCATGGCCTGAGCTGAAGCTGGATGCTCAACTGACTGAGCCACCCAGGCGCCCCGTGGACTGTGGATTAGATGTTTGGGTCAGTGCTGAGTTTCCTGGGTGGGAGGAGGGGTCGTGCTTGCATATGAGGATGTGTATGTTGTTTGGAGATCCCCACTCGGGCACTGAGGGAAATGGGAGCGAGAGAGGGAAGACAGCAGCTCAAACGGGGTAAAAGTTAACAATTAGTGAACAAAAGTGACCAGTAGGTGAACACACACATTCAGCTATTCTTGCAGTAAGTTTTTCAAAGTGAAAAATTGAGAAATAAAGAAAAAACACTATTTTCTATTAAAAAACAAAACCCTACCACTTAACCAAGCTGTATCTGTGTGTCCCTTGTGTGTTAGGCACGTATGTGCATTATATATAATCTATGAGTCAGGTCTTTCTAAGTGATAAAAGTCCAACCAAATAACCAAGGTGGATATTTATTGGTCCATATATCTGAACAATCCAAGGATATCTAGTTTCAGGTTGGGCTTGATCAAGGCTCTAAAATATGTGACCCACTTTCCCTCTTTTTTTCTGCTCTGCATCTTCTGATTTGCCTTCATTTTAAGACACACTCTCGCCCACTGAGCAACGAGGTAGAGAGTAAATTCCCCAAAGGGAAGAGGGAGAGGATGCCAGAAAGCCCTCCTCTTCCCCAAATGGTTTCCACATAATCTGCAAGGCAAACGGTCTTCCTCCTTGTGTATATCAGGGACCCATGAGTTAGAGAAGATATGCAGTTTGTCCAGGTCTTAACCACAAGGACACTAAAGCTGGAATTTGAACCTGGATCTGTCTGCCCCAAAGCCAATGCTTGTCTCTTTTGTATAACCAACTGTCACATTATGAAAAGTCTGGGAAGGTGGCAGTTTAAAGAACACCTCAAGGCCACCCTGCCACCATAACTTTTGTATGTTCTCTCCCAGTCTTTCTGCATCTCCAAAGGCTTTCTTTTCTTTTATCTTTTCATTTCTCTTTTCTTTCCTTCATTTTTCCTTTTCTTCCCATCCCTTTCCTTTCCTTAACTTTTTTCTTTCCTTTCCTCTCTTTTCTTTTCAAGAAAAGCACATTGAAATTAGATGTTACTATGTGAACCTCTGAGGATAAGTGGTTGTATACCATGGACTTGGGGAAGGTCAAGTCAAGAGGGAAGTTTCCAAGGAGACTTTCATGTGCTAAAGACTCACAGATTACTGGAGACCTAGCTATTGTCAACCTAAGTTGGCTTGTCCCTCTAGCAAAACATTAACATCAAGACGGTAGGGAGTTCCTGGGGAAACTTTACTCTGTCTTTGCCTCAAGTACTTGTCAGTCAGCTGCAGGTTATAAATACATTAAATTCACCTGCCATTTCCTTCTTGCCTTTGTTCCCCACGTCAGTATGGAGGGGTGCTGTCTGGGGCTCCAGGAAACTGAGTCTATGGGTTTCTGGAGATTAGGCTATTGATAAGATTGCCTTTTTAAACATTTTTTTAAATGTTTTATTTATTTTTGAGAGAGAGAGAAAGAGAGAGACAATGTGAGCAAGGGAGGGTCAGAGAGAGAGGGAGACACAGAATAGGAAGACAGGCTCCAGACTCTGAACTGTCAGCTGTCAGCACAGAGCCCAATGTGGGGCTTGAACCCACGAACCATGAGATCATCACCTGAGCTGAAGTCAGACACTTAACCAACTGAGCCACCCAGGGGCCCCAAGATTGCCTTTTCCTTATAATTTGCTAAGATATTTGTAAAGTGATGGAGACACATGTCCTGTATGCCTGGGATCTCTATCAGTTAGCCATTTGTTTTCTTTCCTTTCCTTTGTCCTTGGGCAGCTGGGAGTGCCTGAGGAATAGCACACAGATCCTACCTGGGGGAGGGGGGGCGCTCGCTTGTACTTTGCTCTCAGCCTTCCTCACACTCCCTCATCCCTCACCATTTGCCAAATCGAGTCTGGTCAGGTAACTGACCTGTACTTGGAAAAGTAAAGCAATGGTGAGGGAATTGGTGGGGACACCTGCATGTTCCAACTCACCCGTGTCTGCAGTCACAACATATCCTAACCCTCACAACTTCCCTGAGAGTGGATGTTACAGCCCATATTTTTCAGAGGGGTAAACTGACTCTCTGAGGGGAGAAATGACAAGCCTGGGCCACCATCTGCATGTGGCAAGGGCGGGAGCCAAGTCACACTCTGATAGCTTTGTGTATCATGGACTTGAACTTGTACCTGGCCTTCTCTGAATCACCCTGGGAGCGCCCTTCTCCCTGGGCTGAGAACCCTGGGGAATTAAGTGTGGGTTCCTCTGTGGGTCCTAAGAACTTGAATCAAAGGCCACTGTGCTGGAGAAAAAGCCCTCTAGCTTTGCTTCAGCCCGGGCGCTTTCTGTCAAGGGGTAGGATTCCTGCTAATGAAAACAAGTGTCATTTTTCAGTGCTTTCTGTAGTCTGTTAGTGACCTTTAATAAAAATTTATGACCCTAATAATCCTGTTCTGCACACCCCGGTCATATCGTCACTCATTGGCCAGGTAATCTACAAAGCTTTAAAATGTAGTGACTGTGTCTGGGCCGGAGCCAGGGGTCTGGCTCCTAGTGATGGGAATGGCATGAATAATGATTAATCCAAACCACCTTGTGCTGAATGCAAAGCTGTTTTCTTGACGCAGGCCATTGGGCCAGGAATCCTAGAAAGAGCAGGGACTGGAAGACACCTGGGCTTTCCAGAGAGCCTGTTGAAGCAGTTGTTAACAAAACGTACCTCCACCTGCCTGACCTCCCCCCCGACCTGCCCCAGCCCCACCTCCCAGCTCCCCCGCCACCTTTGTCTTCCTCCTCAGCTCAGAGCAAAACGCCAAAAGTCAAACGTGCCTCATACTTGTCAAGCTATTGTGGATCAAGAGCCTCTCCTGGAGCTGTGAGTTTGTACTTTACTTACAGGGTTAGAAACTGGAGCCCTGGGAGGCTGGGAAAGCTGGGGGTGACCTGGGTTTTCAGAGGCTTGTTTGTTCGAGCCCTAGCTTGTGAGCTAACCAGTGGGGGCTTATGATCTCAAAGGATTGCCGGAAGGTTGCAGGCCCAAAACAGCATCTCAGACGATAAAATCAGATTCTCTAACAGGCACACACAGATGTTTGCACAAATAGTACAGTGTATCTTGGGGTCCCCTGTCCGCCGTGCACATAGCAGAGTCCCAGTGCTTTTCTCCATGACTCGGGGTTCATAGGAATAGTGCTTGGTGGGGACCTCAGGGGGATGTGTTTTTCTACTGGGAAGGGGCTCCTGCAAGGCCACCAGCATCCTTGGGTCTCCCGTTCGCCAAGCAGACCAGTGTGTTCAACCCCTCGCCCTGCACTAGGCAGCTCTGGACCTTTACCATCACATTTCCTAGTGTGAAAAAGGGGCATTTGTAAGTCACGTGGGCACCCACCCCAAGCTTTTCCTTTTTTGTTTGTAGAGGAGGGAGCAGGGACCAGACTGTCCAAACAAGGAGACCTGGAGACTGCTCGGTCCTCGCTGCTCAGCTGCAGGCCCTGTCCTTCCCTAATGCTCACTCTCAGATGGGGCTTCCTGGGACGTGGCCTCCTTCACAATATATTCTAGAAACTGAGGTGCTGAGAGGGCCCCAAACCACACAGCAAGTCAGCATCTGAACTGAAGCCAGCTCTCGAGACCCCTGGCTTTCCGCCTGTCTCCTGCCCTATAGCATCTCCTTTATTTCAAGCCTGCGTTGCAACTGTGCTTTCTGCCTGGAGAACAGGAGGAATCCTGAATTCTTAAGGTGTCTCCAGGGCGGTTCACTTCGGGCCGGCCTGCAGGCCACACCGGCTACCCAGAGGGTAACTCTGTTCAGAGGAGAAATGACCCCCTTTCACCCTAAAACATTCTGGAGTCTTGGAATCAAAAGAGACCTTACAGAATATTTGATATTCCTTCCCACCCGATGCAGAAAACCCTTTACAGCCTCCTTGCATCAGGGCCAGCCAGCTCTGCTTGAATGCCCATAGTGACGGGGAAGTCATTACCCTATAGGGCACCAGCTCCATGGTTGTGTTTATTTCCAGTTTTAGTATTAGTTCTTCCCTGTTGTAGCTTCTACCCACTAATCTTCTGTTTGCTGTCCAGGTTGTCTTCCACACAAGAGTCCTACAGATATTTAACAACTAGTATCAGGACTTAATTTCTCCAGGCCAAACTTCCCCTGTTTTATTTTTATTTATTTATTTTTAAGAGACAGAGAGAAACAGCACGAGCAGGGGAGGGTCAGAGAGAGAGGGAGACACAGAATCCGAAGCAGGCTCCAGGCTCTGAGCTAGCTGTCAGCACAGAGCCTGACGTGGGGCTTGAACCCATGAACCATGAGATCATGACCTGAGCCAAAGCTGGACACTTAACTGACTAAGCCAACCAGGCGGCCCCCCCACTCCCGTTTTATTTTTACTTTGTTCTTTGGGTAAAAGGATTTTTAGATGCCTCTCCCTCCTTGCAATCCCCAACCGCCAGCTCAGCCCTTACCTTCAGAGTGACAGATGCCTGTCCATATTCCTCTTCAAGGGAGTCAGGAATCATCCTTGTCTCACATTGGCCTAATCCGGAAAGAGGGGCACGATCACCTCCCTTGATGAGACACTCTACCTCTTTTAATACAGCATAACTTTGGTTTGGCTTTTTTATTTTAAGCATCCACATCATACTGTTAATTCCTATTACCCTTGTCAAATATGCCTCCCAAATCTTTCTCACAAAACTACCAAGCAAATCTCCACTGACTTATAATTAATTTTCTGAGTCCAGATCCCTGCCTTTCATCTATCCTTGAATATCATTCTCTCTGCCTGGTCCAGTGTTTCTGCCTGCTGGGATAATTTTGGCTCTGGAGTCTTTTACCTTGCAAATTACTCATCCCTCCCAACTGGGCTGACCTCAGCCAACCCTCCAGAATTTATTGAACATGTGCTGAGCATTCAGGGTCCAAGTTAAAGGATAAAAGCGTAACATTTTTAGGGTTATAAAATGAGGACTTATCTGGGGGGCCCAGAGGGGGATGCAAGTCAAGGCCAAAGTTGTAGGCACAGTCTGTGGGAGCAGTTGTTCAGGGAGGTCTGTGAGTCCATTATACCTGCCCAGGATCTTGTAAAAAATACAAGCTTCTGGGTGGCTCAGTTGGTTCAGCATCTGACTCTTGCTTTTGGCTCAGGTCATGGTCTCACGGTTTCATGGGTTCGAACCTCGCATCAGGCTCTGTGCCGACAGTGCAGAGTCTGCTTAGGGTTCTCTCTCCCTCACTCTCTCCGTCCCTCCCCCACACATGCTGTCTCCCTCCCTCTCAAAATAAATAATAATAATAAAATATAGGCACCCAGACCCACTCTACTCGTGGACCCAGCATCTGGGTGAGGGGCGTGGCCCCTTATCTGTAACTTCCCCTGGTGACTGACACACACCAGAGTTGGAATATACAGAATAAAGGCCTGAAGGAGGTAAGCCAGGACAGGGGGATCAAAGGGGAGCTGATGCAGAATCAGAATGGGGCATGAGCTGCAGGTCAGAGGGGCTCCCAGATGCCAAGTGGCGTGGAGGAGATCGGCCCACAAGTCATGCCCTGCACCCTGCCCTCCTCAGGAAAATCCTGCAACATCTCCATTCGCTAATTCCAAAGATGTGGTCTTGGGTCCAAAATGCCATCTGTGTCCTTCCTGGGGTCCCAAACTGAGTCCTCTTTTGGGCAAGAAAAGCATTTGACAAGTAGGCGTCTTGTTCTGGTGAGGACAGTGGCTTCTCACAGTCTCCACTCCCCCCCACCTCTGCACCATTCTGAAAAGGGGTTCCTGCCTCCCATTATATTCTTAGTATCTGAGTTGTTGGGTGTTTGCCTCCTGGGCTGGATTTTGCATTTACAAGCAGTGTGACTTGAGGCAGTGAGACTTTTGGGTTTTAAAATTTCTCCTTTTGTACAGGGGGGAGCAGTCAGGATTCAACATGATCCATTGAGTGCCTACTGTATGCCACCTCCTGTGTGCTGTGTGCTATGCTCTGTGCTAGGGGCTGAAGCTATGGCCAGAGGCAAGCAGATGGGGAACCCTGCCCCAAGGGAGGGTAAATTCTCCTGGAGATAGGTAGCAAACAAAATTGAGTGTTTTAGATGGTGAGAAGTGTCCTAGAGAAAAAATGAAACAGGACAGAGGGATCAGGAGCTTGGGGTGCGGTTTTAACTAGGAGATTGGGAAGGTAACTTGAGCAAAGACTTGAAGCAGGTGAGAGAGGGAGTCATGAGGAAAATGGAAAAAGAGCCTTCTGGGAATGGAACAGCCAGTGCAAAGGCCCTGAGGCAGGGGCATGCTTGCAGGCATGAGGGTCAGTTTAAAGTGATCTGACAACTAGTGTGTGATTAAAATACTCAATATTATACTAATATCCTTACCAGTATTGATAATCTTAGTAGAGCCATAGAATGTCCCTTCTGAAGCACGTGACAATTAGGGCATTAATCAGGAATTAGTCTGGATTTGAATCCCAACTGTACAGTTCTTATACTGTGTGATCATGGCCATATCACTTAACCTTTCTGAACATCCACCCAGTGGTGATAACAATGAGACCTATAGTTTAGTTTGTCATGGAGATCAAGTGCACAGAAGCACGGGGTTAATGCTGAAGTGTAGGCACTAGTGAGAGCCCTGAGCCCCCCTGTACCACCTATTCACGTTGTAGGCTGAGAAGCCACATCCCAGTGCTTCTGCTGCCTGTGTCCCTGACGTCACATGGCCCCAGGAGGCTGGAAGCTGAATTGGGGGGATGCCTGGCAGCCACCAAGAGGGCCTGTGAGCTCCCCACCCCTGCCCACTCCCACACTTTCTATCCTAGCTCAGCTCTTTCTTTTTAAAAATGAAACAGCAGCCCTTGATTTTGAAAATAGATCACTCAGAGCTCTCCTCCCTCTAATTAGGTTGTCTGAGTTGTTTATTTTGCATAGTGAGGGAGGGAGCTTGGAATTCACCCGGAGGACTGGAGAGACTCAGTCCTGAGCCGGTGGAGATTGGGGCCACCCGTCAGGTCTGCCCCTCTCTTCTTCACCTTGTTCTTTCTGATTGTAGCTCCTGTTCAGGTCACACTGGATCTGGACGGGAGGGGTTGGGTTTGAATTGGGGCACACGATAACTTAGCAAGGGGTCTCCCTCTCCTAACCTCATCCCAGGGTCTGTAGAATGCGGTCACCATTGAAGGTGCCCTGCTGAGTCCTGGGGTTCTGGGGCTCAGAGGACATGGGACGTGTGAAAGTTCCTGGTCAGCGTAACCAGGAGGACAGTTCAGGTAGTGTGGCACTTGAGCAGAGCTTTCTGACATGGAATGCACTCAGGTTACATGCTAAGAGCAAGACACCCCGAAAGACCATGTCCTTGCTCCTGGGGTAATATGCTAAAAAACACCAGCCTCTGGAACCTGTGTGGATTCCCCCATCTGACAGCCCCCAGAGATGTCTGAGAATCACTCAAGGGTGTTGGGGTGTCTGAGAGCATGGACAGGCCTGAATTAGAGAGGTTGACACAAACTCCCTCCTACCACCGATCTTAAGCCAGTGCTTTGGCCTCTCTGCCTCAGTTTCCTCATCTATAAAATGGGGGAGATTATATAACTCCTCTGGCCATTGCTAGACAGTGCCCAACCAAGAGTAGTTTTGGTAGAGACCAACTCTGAGATGGTCCTGCCTGGTCCCTTCATGTTCCAAAAGGGTCCACTCGAGGATACACAGCCTGCAAGTGGCCAGGGTGGCACTCCCAGGGCTCCAGTGCTCCATTTGCCAGAGCCCCAGGGAGGGTGGAAACCTTGCCTGGATCCTCACAGGAGTCTAAAGGGGTGGAAGAAACAGTCCCTGTTGCTTGGTAACCCCACTAAAGTGGGAAGCCTGGAAAACATCAGGTGGTGGAATTTTAAAGCTCACAGTGTCGTGCAGGCAGAACTCTGTGGTCCCAGAGGGGAGAGACCCCTTCTCCCAGCCAGCCATTCCTACCAGCCTCCAGAGAAAAGTGGGCGTGAGGGTGGGGGCCCATGCCCCTCGGCCATGTGTGGGTTCTTTTGCAGGGCAACAAGGCTAAGCACATGCAGGGGTCCTGCAGGCCAGCAAAGGAGTGGGAGAAGGAAGGCCAAGGTCTTGCCAGGGGACTGAGCCCATCTGTCTTCCCGTTCACTTCCCAGGCTCCCAGCAGAGCATCTCTGGGGCTGCTGGGAGGGCAGGAGGCCTTCTGATTTGCCTGGGGCTCCTTTATCCCAGAGGGGCATGTGTGCTCATTGAAGGTCCTGATGAACAGGACACCAGGGGACTGTGAGCTGGTGAGAACAGGGACACCAGCAGTGGCCTGGAGGGCTTCCTGCAAGACAGTGGCCTCTGACAGGCCCCAGAGTGTGGTCGGATTTGGCTAGGAGTTGGGGGGAGACGTGGCTTATGGAGCGGCATCCCCATGCAAGTCAGCACTGGGCGTTCTAGGCAGGACAGGGCCATTGTGGTAGAGAACCGAGGAATGTGTATTCAGGGGAGCAAGGGTGTGTGTTCAATCTCGGGCACAAGGCAGTGGGTGTTTGTGTATTTGTACCAGACTGGAAGAGTCCCTTCCCCAGTGTCTTCTCAGTCACTGCCACTTTTAGAAGCAGCCTTGGCAGGTGGGGGAGAGAGCTTCTCTGACTCTCCAAGCCCCTGGGGACCCAGCCCAAGCAGCCAGGGACGCAATGTGCCCAGAAAAGCTCTAAGTTGGTGAATTGGATTCTACCCCTCCTCGGCCACAGACTTCTTAAAACCAGAAGCAGGTGCTTAAATACCTGGCTTCTGCTTGCTTTCTTGATGAGATGGGTTGCGGAGGGCTCTTCAAGAGACTCTTGGAAGGTCCTTTCTTCTGGAGGAACTCCTCTCGAGGTTGATCCTGACGAGCAAAGAAGCAGAGCCCTTCCCGGGTGGGCTCAGGGAGGTGGCCCTTGGTCTGTTCTTCCTTCTGTGACTGCTTTCTTTTTGTTGCCAGATTTGACACCTGCAGCCCTGCACCAGGGCAGGCAGAACCCCTGAAGCAAGAGGCAATGCCATGCCTGTTGTGCCTTCGAGAATAAGATGTCAGGAAGGGACGGCAGACCTAAGTTGGTGGTGTGTCATCTGCACACTCTCAAAGGCAGTTTTGGCCACACATTCTCACATGTCTTTGCTTTCATCTGCTCACCCAGGCAGTAGTTATGGGGGGCCTACTATGTGCCAGCACCGTGGATGTGCTGGGGATACAATGCTGAACACAACCAGATGAGGTCCCTTCCCAGGCTGGCTAGGAGCCAGACATTAATCACGGTGTATGTGTGAAGTTGTAGCTGAGGCAAGAGACCATCACGCATGGAGCTGTGGGATGATGACGGGGGCTAGGGAGGCAGCCTGGGCAGTGCGGTAAGGCAGGGCGCCCCCAAAGACGTGATGCTGCAGGATGCAAGGTAGGGAGGGGTGAGCCAGGCTAAGGGGAAAATGAAGAGACAGAGAGGTCCTCCTGTGCAAAGGGCCTGTGGCCTGTGCTCGGAGAGTGAGGAGGGAGTGGTGCAGGCTAAGATAGGTCTGTATGAAAGTTGTTCTTCATCCGCAGTGCAAGGAGGAGTATCGTGGGCATTCAAGGCGGAGGAGCTGGTTATGACGTGACACAGGCCAATCTGTGTTCCCAGAAGCTCGATGGTAAAGGGCTGGGGTTCACAGGGAAGTCCAGGGAGGAACCACTGTGTTGTTCTGGGCTGGAGACCCAGCTGAGGGCAGCAGTTGTGACGGAATGGGGAGGTGTGGCTAGTCTGGAGAGCAACCTGGCCTTAGAAAGGCAGGTGATGAAGTGAATGGGGGAGGGTGAATGGTTTAGACATCTGGGCAATAGATCATGCATTCTTTTGGAGATGGGGGAGACTGGAAGAAGGCCAGAATTTGGGGGGTTGGGGACAGGATATTTTCTTTTTCCCCAAATTAGGCAAGGGTGGCCTTCTCCATTTCCTTCCCTTTTCAAGGCACCTGAGAGATCAGATACCTTTGCTCTTATGTTTCCAACAATCTTTTATCATCTCTCTTACCTCCGAGAAAGAAAATTTAAAACATGCCCAGCAGACCCGGGTCCGAGGCTCACAAAAGAGTTTAGGTAAAATAGGATTAGTCCCTAAGTCCTCGCAAAGCTTGTGGGGTCATGCCAGGCAGAGGGGGAGGTCTGACCTGCAGAGAAGCCAAGTCCCATGACTGAGGAGACTTTCAGAGGTGCCCTTGGGTGACGCCTGGTTGTCGCTTGACACAAATGTTTCAGGAAAAGAGCTCTGGCCTTCATGAGTAAGTAGCTTGACTGCTCTGGAGTTGGGGGCCAGGCAAGAGGGGCTGTGCTTTTGGGGACAAGGGAACCCCAGACGCTGCTCTGCTGATAAAGACAGATCAAGTCCTCACAGCCGCAGGGCCCTGTGGGGCTCCAGAGAGGGGGAACTGAGGCCATCCCAGCAGAAGCCTGCCGGGGAGATGACACGTTCCAGGGTCCCCGCTCCAGAGTAAAGGAGCTCGAAGTTCAAAGCCCCCTGGCCTGCCCCCCCGCTCTGGGGACTTGTCTGCCTTCCCTGGGGTCCAGTTTCCTCACCCGTGACACAGGGCTGATGCCGTTCCTGACCTTTCAGGGTAGATGTGAGGGGTCAACCAGACGCCCCTTGTCAAATGTTCGCTGTCTAGCCTGGCTCGTGGGCTGTGGGGTGGGCTGGTATCTTTGTAAAATAGTATCAGTGACTGTAAGTCGTTAAACCTCAGTCATCCCTCCTGGACAAAGACGGAGGGGGCTTGTTCTGTCCCCAGAGAATCCAGAGTCTCCTAAATAAGATAGTTGTAGCTTATTATTATGGGGCGGGGGGGGGGGGGGGGGGGATGGGCAAGGGAGGGTGTGCTCCTCGCAATGTCCCAAGCCAGCGGGTGGTGTAGCGGACATAGCTCCTTTTCTATCTGCCCTCCCCTCCCTCAGTCAGAAATACCTGAGGGTTTATGTCGCTTCCAGTGTGGGGACCCTTAGGTGGTTACTGGTGGGTGTGGGAGGGTGAACCCCTCTTCCCTGAGCTGGGCAGCCCAGAGCTGCTCCAGAGAGCCCTGCCTGAGGCCACACCCTCTCTGCCCCTGTCCCTTACAGCTCCTCCCCTTTCTACGTCACTCACACAGGACTGCTCTTAGGGTCTGCAGGAAGTGTGACTTTTCCCATTTTCCAGATGAGCCACTTTCTCAGGTGTCCCATAGCCAGTAGTGGCTGAGCCTGGCCTAGGGCCAAAAGCCCAGGTTTTTCCCACCCTGCAGCCTGCGATAAAGGCTTAAGCAGAGACATATCCATTTCCAAACGAGGCCAGAGGAATCGGCAGCAGATTATCATGCGTGAGCATCCGAGTAGATGGTGCGGGGCAGGCTCTGAGTGGCCAGCGGGCACACAGGTAGGATTTTTCAGATGGAGACAGTGGGAAGGGCACTGCAGGAAAAGGGAATGGCGTGTGCAAAGGCACAGGGGTGTATAAAAAACACTGCTTGCTGGGGAAGCGCTAGTGCCCCTCCCTCCAACCTGAGTTCCTGACTGCCTCCCTGTGCTCCCCATGCTCCTCGAATCTATTCTCCAAACAGAAGCGGCCGGAGTTGTCTTTTTAAAATGTGAATCTGATCATGTCTCACTGAGCCTCCTGTAAAAACAAACCAAAAAAACCTTCAGTGACTTCCTCTTTCACATGATAAAAAACTGAAGAAGATTTTTCCAAGTCCAGCTTCTGCCGTCATTTATTGTCCTGCCCCTCTTCCTCTCTCTACCCACCTTGGGCAACTCTGGTCTCTGCACACTGTAAACTTGTTCCTGCCTTGGGGCCTTTGCACGTGCTGGGCTCCATGTTGGAGAAAGAAAATTTCTTCCCCTAGACCTTCAGAGGGCTGGCTTCTTGTCCTTGAGGTCTCAGTTTATGCTGTGCCTTGGAGGACTCACGCCGCAGCATGCTGTCCTGTTAATTCCATCATGACATTTACAACAATTTTAGTCACCAGACTTGTTTAATTGTTTTCTTCTCTGTCTCCTATTTCTCCACTGGAATACTAGCTGTCTGAGGGCAGGGATCAGCCCAAGAGTGTCTAGCCCTGCCTGGCTCATGCTAGGTGCTCTGAATATCTGCTGCATTTGACTGGTGTGTGGGGATGGATCAGAGACTGGGGAGGGGCCAGGCTGAAAAGTGAAAGGCCTTGAATGCCAAGGCAAGGCATCTGATGACATCATCCTTTATGTAATAAGGAGCTACCAGTTAAGGTCAGTGCCTCAGCCAGTTCCAGGGGGGAGGAAGGACAGAGAGAGCATTTCCAGGGTGCTGTGGGATGGCCAGAGGTAGCGAGATTGGCTTCCAACCCTAAAATGATCTGGCCACTTCTCCCTGTGTTCCACCCCTGATCCCATCTTGTTTTAGAGGAGTGCAAAAGGGACATGATGAACAGCTGGCCCAGACCCACTGAGAGCCACAGCTCCCTTCACCCATCTCTTTGCTCGCTAGGCACTGCCTTATTCCTCAACCCTTCCCAGCCCCCATTGCCTGTGAAGTAAGTCCGATGCCTTATCCAGGTTTCTCCAGAAACTTTAACCCATCCCCAAAGACCCCACTGTGTAAAAAAGCTTATTTTTTTTTTGACTAAATGATCAAGGGTTTGTTTCTCCTGTCCTTCAGATTTGTGTCCAAGAGGAAAAATATTTGGTCCTTCGGTGGCACTGGCTTGTGAAGAGTTGAAAATGATTATTAAATATACCAATTAATCATAAGTGAAGGATCGATAAAGAAGTAGGTGGTGTGTGAGTTGGATGGATTTTTAAGTCAGGTTTCCACAGTTTATTATGGGGGATGCTTCCTCCTGTTACTCCCGAAAATGTGTATTGAGTCAGGTTGTTTAAAAGGAAGGAACGAAAGAAGGAACTTCTTTTGCTAAGAAGACAGCAAGAGAATCACTTCTGAAATGGTTAGGTGGTGGTGGGAGGGGGACGCTGAGGGGACCCCGTGGGCAGGTGACTCCGGAGAAACAAGGGGACTTGGTTGGGTCCTCCTCTAACTGTCATGTGTGTATGAATCACTGGGACGCTGGCACTTTGCAGAATCAGAGGGGCCCAGAAGACTTGCAGGCCTAGTGATTCCCACATCACATTGCGGCTGCTGGTCCATGGACCACACTTTGAACGGCAAGTCTAGTGGACTAGATGCAGTGGTTGCAAGCCAATTAGATTCTTCTGTGCTATGTGGGGAATTTGAAAAATGCAGTTCATTTACCCTACCTTTGGGGATTCTGATTGAGCAGGTCTGAGGAGGGGCCTGAGAATCGGCATTGCTAACAAGCTCCCAGGTGGTGCAGATGTTCTTGGTGAGTGGCCCAAACTTAGTTCCTACAGAGGAAGACAAGTGGTAGTAGAGGGGTGTTGAGGCCAATTGTCCTCAAGGACTTTAAACCCTAAAGAAGAATGAAGGGGGGAAAGGAGAAAAGAGATGAGCTAAGAATGATTGATGTGGTTGAACTTGAGTAAAGCTAGAGCCCAAGTACATAACCTGGGATTTCCATTGACTACCATGATTCTTCAGTGTGTCTTGACCTATGGGCAAGATTTGTGATGATTTGTGAGGCGTTTGGACTTGACTATAGTTCTAGATTACGGGAAATCTAAAATGGCGGCACTTTAAAACTGGGCAGGTCCTCTAAGCCTGCCCAGGCCAGAGGGGTCCCTGATGACAGCTCCTGGATTGGAGGCATGGTGACGAGGCCACATTACAAGTCACTCAGCGACATTTCTTTAAATGTAGTTTGCAGACAGCTTGATCAGATTCTCTTGGGAGTTAAAATGCAGATTCCCTGACCCCAGCCCTCCTGAATCTCCAGGGAGCCCCTGAGGTGGCATTATTTTGCCAGCTCCCCAAGGGATTTTAATACACTGAGGGCCACTCCTTCCATAGCACAACACGGTGCACGGTTTGGGGCCCTTATCTGACACTTTCCCAGTGGAACCTTCACCCTAGATCACACAAGATGAACGTATGCTGGGCGGAGTAGAATATGTGGCTTCTCTCCTCTCCACCTTTGCTTGTGCTGGCGTTCCTTCCTCTGTATTCTCTTCCTAGTAGGTTCCCTCCCCTCTTTTAGGGCCTGCCTCCTCCAGAAAGCCTTCTCAACCCACACCTGTCTCTCCTTCTTTGGATCTTTTGTATTATTTATTTCCCATCTCCTATACTTGGACATTTAGCTTTGTTCTTCCCTGAACTCTTTTTCTCCAATTTTTTAATGTAAACTCCAGTTAACATAACAGTGTAATATTCATTCCAGGAGTAGCATTTAGCGATTCATCACTTACATATAACACCCAGTGCGCATCACAAGGGCCTCCTTAATGTGCATCACTCATTTAACCCAGCCCCCACCCACTGCCCAACATCAGCCTTCAGTTTGTTCTCTGCAGTTAAGTCTGCTTCCTGGTTTGCCTCCTTTTTCCCCACCTTGTTCATCTGTTTTGTTTCTTACATTTCACATATGGTTGAAATTCTATGGTATTTGTCTTTCTCTGACTGATTTCAGTTAGCATGATACTCTCTAGCTCCATCCACCTCATTGCAAATAGGAAGATTTTATTCTTTTTGATGGCTGAGTAATATTTCATTGTGTGTATATACCACATCTTCCTTATCCATTCCTCAGTTGATGAACATTTGAGCTCTTTCCATAATTTCACTACTGTTGATAATGCTGCCATAAACATTGGCGTGCATATATCCCTTCGAATCAGTATTATTGTAGCCTTTGGGTAGATATCCAGTAGTGGAATTGTTGGATTGTAGGATAGTTCTATTTTTACCTTTTTGAGGAACCTCCACACGGCTTTCCAGAGTGGCTGCACCAGTTTGCATTCCCACCAACAGTGAAGGAGCGTTCCCCTTTCTCCACATCCTTCCAACACCTGTTGTTTCCTAGCTTGCTAATTTTAGCCCCCCCCCCTTTTTTTGAGGGAGAGAGAGGAGAGAGAAAAGACACATGAATTGGAGAGAAGGGCAGGGGGAGACAGAGATAGACAAAAAATTCCAAGCAGGCTCCATGCTCAGCGTGGACTCAGGGCTCAATTCCATGACCCTGGGATCACAGCCTGAGCCAAAATCAAGAGTCAGACACTCAACAGACTGAGCTGTCCAGGTGCCCCTAATTTTAGCCATTCTGACAGGTGTGAGGTGATAGCTCATTGTGGTTTTGATTTGCATTTCCCTGATGATGAGTGATGTTGAGCATCCTTTCATGTGTCTGTTGGTCATCTGGATGTCTTCTTTGGAAAAATGTCTACTCATGTCTTCTGCCCATTTTTTAACTGAATTATTTGGTTTTTGGGTGTTGAGGTTTATACATTCTTTATATATTTTGGATACTAATCCTTTATCAGATCCATCATTTGCAAATATCTTCTCCCATTCTGTAGGCTGTCTTTTAGTTTTGTTGATGGTTTCCTTGGCTGTGCAGGAGCTTTTTATCTTGATGAACTCCTAATAACTTATTTCTGCTTGTTTCCCTTGCCTCAGGAGACATATCTAGTAAGAAGTTGCTACAGCTAATATCAAAGGGGCTACTGCCTGTGTTCTTCCCTGAATTAATCTAGAATTGTTTCACTAGTGGTATTGTGGCATCTCCTGCTTGAGCCAGTCACTAACTCAGCAAATACGTATTGAGACCTTTTATATGTCAGGCTCTAGCTAGGCCCCTGTTTCCAAGATGAATACAACACTACCTTAGAACAGCTCCTGATCTAGTGTGGGAAATACACACACACACACACACACACACATACACACACATACACACACACCGCAGAATATAATAATAAAAGTATTCTAGTAAGGACTTTGGAGTCAGTCTGCTTGGGTTTAAATCCAGGGTCCACCTGTGTGACCTTGGGGAAGTATCTTAACCTTTCTTATGCTCTAGTTTTCTCACCTTTAAAACAGGGGTAATAATAATGCCTGCTACAGAGGGTTTGTGTGAAGAATAAAGAGCTAATAAATGCAGAATGCATAACACATTTCAGGCTCCATGTAAGACTTCTCTAATAGTGGGGTGGTTGCTGTCTAGGGACCTTAAGGAAGGGATGACTCCTCATTCCACCTAACATAATCAAAAAGACCTCACAGAAGGGAAGATATTGCAAGTAGACGTGCAGGATGAGCAAAACTGTGGTGAGAAAGGAGAGGAAGAGCAGCCTAGGAATAGGGGAAAGCCTAGCCTTTGCTTCTATAAGGGCCTAGAAGCAAGAGAGGAAATGACATGGAGGCTCTGAAGCTATGGCATGGAGCTGTGTTGAGAAGTGAGCTGGGGCAGGGGGACTTTCTGAGCCTCAGGAAGGTGAGGATAATAACAGCATAGCATATGCCCCTCTGGGGAAATAGTGAGGATTCAATGGAATAAATTAATAAATAAAGGTTGGTGGAATATTTTGGAAACTACATTGGGAGCAGACTTGAAGACAGGTTGAACGAATCGCATAGGGAGTCTATGAGTGGGGTTAAATTATAGTTCCACCTCAGTTCCACCTTGGGTCAGTCAACTCAGGAACCTCCCTACCTCCATCCTGCCCTGTCCCAGGAGACTTGACTAAGGATTACTATGGAAGCCAGAAAGCAAAGTCACCCACAGCCAATGAAAATTGGGTGCTTTTAAGTCTTGGAAGTTCCAAGGATGGGTTGATGGTCAGCAGCAGCATGATATGAGTCACTGCATGGCCTTCCCGCTTTTTCTTTACTGCTTTGGGGCACACCCATTGAATGGCAGTCAGTGGTGACCTGTCACTACCCTGTGTGTGGGACGTACCAGCCATTGACAAGTGCTTACCCTAGAAATAATCCAGTAGAGGAGACTGCCTTTTTTTTGCCTCAATTTTTGTATTGTGATAAAATACCCATAACATAAAGTTTACCATTGCAACCCTTTTATGTAAACATGTTCACATTGTTGTACAACCACTGCTATCCATGTACAGAACTTTTTCATCTTTCCAAACTGGAACTCTGTCCCTATTAGACACTAACTCCCCATTCCTCCTCACCCCAGCCCCTGGCACCCACCCTCCTACTTAATTTATTTATGATTGAGAGATAGCCCCATTATCTGTACCACAGTATTCTCTCCTTGAAATCCCAGCCAGAAGTGTGGAACTCTCCTGGCTAATAAGATTGCATGGCCATCAGAAGATGACCCCAAATTAATGAAGAGGAGTGAGATTGAAGGAGTGTGGAATGTCATAAAGCTAAAACACTCTATCTCCCAATGAGTAAGGGCTGGTCAGATTACAACAGCTAATGCTAGCTAAATCTACTATCACCTTCATCCACCCACCCACCTACCAATCCATCCATCCATCCATCCATCCATCCATCCATCCATCCATCCATGTCTCCATCAGTCCATCCAACTATCCATCCATCCATCCATCCATCCATCCATCCATCCATCCATCCATAAGCTGATGTCTGCAGATGAACAGGAATTAACTAGTCTAATAAGATGGAAGAATGCCCCAAGCTGGGGGGAACAGCATGTGTAAAGGGTCTGCAGTAGGAGGGAGTTTGTCAGACAGTAGAGCTGGATCCAAGAGGTACACAGGAAGTTTATACAAGGTGAGGCTGAAGGGATGAACAGGGGGTGGACCATATGGGTGTGTGGGACACCATCAGGAGTTCTGCTTATTCCAGTAATATTAAATAGAATTTTCTGTGATGACAGACATAGTCTATAACCGTGCTATCCAATATAATAGCCATTAGCCACATGTTACTTCTGAGCATCTGAAATGTGGCTAGTATGACTAAGGAATTGAACTTTTCTTTTTATTTCATTTAATTGCATTTAAATGTCCACATGTGGCTAGTGGCTGCTGCATTGAACCATGCAAGTCTGTATCCTAAAATAGTAAGATATGTTGGTTTTAGAAAGGGTTGAATCAACATGATTGCAGTGGTCTCTAGCAGCCATGTGGGGAATGGATTGGGGAAAAGAAGGATGTGGTAATACCCAATGAGGAGGCTTCTACAGTATCCCAGAGAAGAAAGTGGCCCAGTGAGTGTATGGATGGAGAAAAGTAAAGAGGTCTGGAAGAGACCGGGAATGGAAGATCAACAGGACTTGGTGATACAGGAAATGTCAATGACTTGGAAGCAAAAGTGTTGGATTAACCCCCAGGTTCTCTGGCAAACACAGCAGGACAAAGAGTGGAGCTTTTTCAGAGACAGGGACCCCTGAAGAAGGGCCAGATAGGGGAGAGGTCATGCGTTGTGGTTGAGTCACATTGAGCATGAGTGGTAATTGAATTGTCTAAGAGGAAATGTCATTTGGGAGGTCAGAGCTCAGACAAAAAGCATAGGTTGGAGATAGAAACATGTGAGCCATTTATGAATGGGTAGAAATTGAGGTCATGAGTTCTGACAGGACAGGATCAAGGAAGAGAAGATCTACACCCAAGCCTTGAAGGCCTTCATCTCTGATGCTGAGTGGAGGAAGGAGCATCTGTAAAGTTATGGAGAGGGCATACTTCCAGAGATGTTGGAGGAAGCCCAGGAAGGTGTTGGTCATGGAAAACAAGGGAAGAGACTGTTTCCAGTTGGAGAGGTAGGGAGTGGGGTCAAGACCTGGAGAGAAGTCAAGCAGGCTGAGGACAGAACCACATCCATCAGACATGTGGGCATGGAAATCAGTGATGACCTAGTGAGGGTCATGAGCTGCGGACAGCCTGTGTATGCCTCAGTGCCCTCCTTCTGCACATCCATGTCTGCCCAACACTTCACTTCATTGGTTGTTAATAACCTCTACTGAGATGCAGTCAGGTTCTGCAGACTTGGGCACCAGTTGAAGGTGACTTTCTGGTGATGTTACAGTAAGGGTGTCAGCCAGAATCTGGTTCCTTTTTTTCCATATTTTTGAGGGCATCATACAATAGCTCCCAAGTTTTTGAAACAATGTTGACCGCTACTGTCACAAAGAAAGAAGGTCCTCCATGTCTGGTTAGTTATAAATGCAGTTGGTTCTGCCCCACTGCCTCCTTAATTTAGCTTAATTAATCTGCATTTCCATCATCCTCATTTACATCTAAAGCCTGAATGACTGAGAAGTTCCTTCTGAACTCCGCATCTGGCCTCCTCTGTCTTGTCCCACATAGATGCAGTTCACCTCATTTTCCCCATCATTTCTGTGATTGTTAGCACACTTTGATCAGAAGAGATAGAATCCAATTGTGGTTGCCATATGCCAAAATAGAGATATCAGCATGCTTCAAGGAACTCATTCACTCACTCATCCATTCATTCATTCAGGGTTCCAGCTATGTACCAGTCACTTTTCTGGACACAGGAGACAGTCAATAAACAAACAAGTAATGTTGTGTCGTGGTAAGTGCTGTGGAGGCACAGAAATCCAGGAAGGAGGATTGAGAGTGATAAGGAAAAGGATGGCAGTTTTCAAAGAGTTCCATCCAGGAAAACCTCATGGAGGAGGTGACATTGGAACAAAGGGGTTTCTCCTTTACTCCTGGGAATGGCTGAGGCCTTGAGTGGGCTGGGTCTCTGGAGAGCAGTATGGCTGGATCAGCAGGAGAGTGGTGAGTGCTGGCAGAATGGCCGTGGGGGGTTAGACCATGCAGGGTCATTGGAAGGACTTTCATTCTGAAGGCAGTGGGGAGTCATTGCAGGGTTTCCAGCCAAGGTATTATATAATGTGACTTGAACAGGACCATTCCTGCTAAGAGGAGGCCTAGGACAGCAACAGGGAGACCAGCGGTGCTATAACCCAGAACAGAGATGATGGTAGTGGTGGAGATGGTCAGATTCTGGGTATGGGAAGGAAGTCAAGTATGACCACAAGGTGTTGAGTCTGAGAAATGGAAGCATGGAGTTACCATTAAGAGGGAGGAAGGAAATCATGGGAAAAGTAGGGGGAGGAGTATCAGGAGTTTGGTTTTGGATATATTAAACTTGAGATGCCTGTTAGAAATTTGAGAGGAGAACTCTAAGAGAAAAATATATGGATCAGGCAGGTGGATCCAATGGTCTGGGCTAGAGATAAAATTAGGGAGTCATCAATATAGAAAAACTCTTCACATGAGATGAGATCATGGAGGTAGTCAATACAGGTACAGAAGATTCTCTGAGTCTTTACTTTTTTGTTCTTACCATCAACTGCTCTTTGTTGTCCTTTATGACACCTGGCCACCACCAACTGCTGAGTTTACCAGCCCTGTATTTGAGGCACAGGAAGAGAGAAACAAACTTGGCTTTTTAGTGCTAACATTTTAAGGAAGGAATCTGATTGGTCTAGTTGGGTCAGGTGCCTCCTCCTGAACTAATCAGCTTTGCCAGAGGGCGGGGCTATGGTATACTGATATGGCAGCTCCCCCAGGAACCATGTGGTTCAGTGAAGTGAGGCACAGTTCCCTGAAATTGGCAGGCATACAGGACAGGTGCAAATCCAAGTAGGGTTTTTCAACACTGATTTAAGGGCATACAGGAGACTTTTTCCTGATGAAAGACTGGCCAGCCAGACATGGACCATGAAATGTCTCCTGTCTATGGACCATCACCAGCCCCTTCCTCAATTTCTCAATTGGTCCAGACTTGCTGGAGAAGCTGATTTATGATCGACTGCTGCTCAGACTACTATGATTGTCACCCTCTCAGCACCTCCTACCACCTCCATCAGCCAAGCAGGCAGCATGTTGATTTCCTTGCTCATTTGCTGACAAGACTATTTTGAACTTCTCCTCCCAAATTAGACTCCCACGTGCTCTCATCTCCATACCCACATGCAACCCCTGGTCAGTCCTCCACTTTTGCATGTTAGGCCATTGTTTCAGGAACACAGCGTGGAGAAAAGTGAAGAGCAGCCTGCAGTTGGGCAGTGAGGGCCATGGTGGGTGAACTTCATCTTCTTCCCTTCACACCTCTCTTCCCTCTGTGGAAGCAGATGTCTCCTTTCCTACACTTCTCTGTACTTCCTCCCTGAGTTTTATTTCCTGGCCTTCCTGCTCTTTGACCACCTGCACCTTCTTTTCTTCTCTTCTCAGACATGGTCAGGCCTCCTCTACTGAGGAAAAACTACTTCCCTTTATGCTTTCACTGTTGAAGGATTGTCTTTTAGCCTCTCTTCCTTCTCTCGCCCAAGATTCCCAAAGACCTCTACATCGGCTGCCCAACTCCTTGCCCCCATCCTCAGAAATCTGAGCAAGGCTTTCATCTCATTGTGGACAGACCCACAGGACCTTTTTTATGCCCATCTTCCCCACAGCAGCTGTGATAACACGGCTGGGTGCGGTCCCCCTGACCCTCCTCTTCTTCAAGGAACTCTTCCTCAAGCCTCTGTGGTGGCAAGTTTTGAACCTAGATGACGGGGGGAGGGAGAAGAAACATAGAATAATACAAAGCAGAGAAGTAAGGACTGTTCAGGTGCCAGTCAGCTAGGAGGGCATTTCTTATCCAGCCCAGGCTGCAGTCTGACACTCACTTTTTTCTGTCCCAGTCTTAGCTACCCAAGCCCCCTGAGCATATGACTCCCACAATCTTTTCACTTTTTCCAGACCCACTTCCCTGCCACTTCTCACCCTATGGAAACCTTCCTGTGGGCTGGACACAACTCACATTCCTCTTTCTCTGCAGTCCTTCCCCTCCCAAATCCTCGAACTTCTGGAAGAGTCTGCCCACATTTGTTCTCACTCCTGTCGCCCCCACCATGCTCCCTGCACTGAAGTCCCACGGCTCTGCTGAATCACAGCATCATAGAATGTTCTTTGTAGTCGTCATTCACCTGGCAATTAATCACATCCTGCTGTGCTCTGTCTCTGATGCTGTTGATTTGCAGGGTGCTTCACGCCTTGTATTATTATGTAACCCCCCACGTGTTGTCTCTTCAGCCTGAATTCAGTTCCAGTGGGGGTGGGGGGAGGAGGCAGGGGTGCCTTAGCTGTCTTTGAGTCCTCCAAAGCTGTTAGCCGAGTGGCTCACACAGGAGATGCTCAATAAATATGTGATGATTGATGGGCTTGTTGTTGATTTTTCTCCAGCCCATCCTTTATGCTGCTGTCAGAAAAATCTTTCTCAAGGATTGTTCTCATTACATAACTCATCTGGCTCCCTCCATTTAGTGTGCCGGTGTTGTTGAGTGTTTGCTGGGTGGGTGGCACTGGGTAGGGATTTGGGGGGTGAGGGAGGAGTGAGTGAAGAAAACAGCTGATACAGGCCCCACGGGTCCGACATGCTCAGGAAATGAGCACAAGGAAGGCATAAATGGGATGAAGCTATGAGTGGAGGAGCCTTGAAGGCCACGGGAAGTCAGGGAAGTGGGGGCGTCCTCTTAAGCCCTGATCACCGAGGCTTACTTGGGAAGGCGTAAGGACTTGAGCTGGGCATCTCTGATGGGGAGGTTTGGAACAGGGAGGGATGAAGGAGTTCTTGGCAAGGAGAATGTGAGCAGGGATGTGACAGCTGCTAGGGATGTGACTACCGTGGCAGCCTGGTTGTCCTCTCAGGCATCCCCAGGACACTGTGAGAAGGTCAGAAACCAGTGTCACTTGCAAACACCTATGAGTCTATAGATTTGAGGTGGGTCATTGATGTCCCTGAATGGGCAGGTTGCCCAGGTTATAAATACAACTCTCATAGTCACACGGGCAGAACCCTTGCAGCATCCCATTTGCTGTCCCATCTCCTGATGGTTCAGCTCCCATCCTGTCACCATGGCAGACCTGGGCCCCTGATAAGCTGTGATGTCCAAATCCAGAGGGGCAAAGGGTGGGCTCTTCTCTGGGGAGAGTAGTGTGCGGGGCCCCTAGTTGCGGGGGGTAAGACAGGCTATACCACGCAGCCCTGAGCATGGCCGCTCGCACCCACATCTTTGCAGCAGGGATCCTGCTGGGCCTCCGATGGGTCTCCCCAGGTTCACAGGGGCCATGTTGGAGATCTCCAAGTTCCATGATACATAGGCCTTGCATGTTGGACACGGGTGTGACACCTCCCAATCTTCCCTTTGACTGTATTCCAGTCACATGAGGAGGCTTTCAAAGGCTCTAGGATGAAACCACTCCAGCAGGAACTGGCTGTCAATGAAGGAGAAATGGGGACTGGTATGGACGCATCATCCAGGGATGTGTTAGACAAGGTAAATGCAAACCCCATTTACAGACTTTGTTTCTCACACCTGTGTCCTCTATGGCCTCTCTGTTTTTGTAGTGGGTGTAATTTCAAATTGCAAAAATAATAAAAAACCCACCTCATTTCTTTTTACTTGAAGTACCCATTGCTTACACTTTCCTCAGTTGTCCTGTGTGTTTGCTTGCCTCCACGTGTATCTTGTGAGCAAACGGCAGACCTCCTCACACTTCACTTCTGATGACTTCAGTTTAGACTTCCGAAGAACAGAATGCCAGTATGGTTATCATAATTTGGAAATTTCATACCAATTCAATGCTATTTCTTCATCTGCTGTCCAGAGTCACCTATCATCAACTGCCATGGATAATGCCCTCTGAAGATTTTCACTCTGGCTTTTTTTCGGCACACTTTCTTTTATGTTTAAATTTGTAATTGAAAATAATTTCAAGATCACAGAATAGTTGCAAGAATACAACAGAGCACATCTACGTATTGTGCCTGGGTTCAGCTATTATTGATGTTTTACTCCACTCTCTTTACCATTTATGTAGATGATTTCTATCCATCTACATATGTAACACTTTTTTCCTAAACCATGAGAATAACTTGCATACTATATATCCCTTTATCCATAAATACTTCAGTATATATTTCCTAAGGACATTCTCATATAACTACAGTGCAGTTACACACTTAATAAAATTAACACTGGTGTAATACCTTTCATTGAGATGAAATTCACATAGTATAAAAGCTACCATTTTATTTATTTATTTATTTATTTTTATGTTTTTTAATTTATTTATTTGAGAGACAGAGAGCGTGAGCAGGGGAGGGTCAGAGAGAGAGGGAGATAGAGAATCCAAAGACAGGCCCCAGGCTCTGAGCTAGCTGTAAGCACAGAGCCCAATGCGGGGCTCGAACCCATGAACTGTGAGATCATGACCTGAGCCGAAGTCAGACACTTAACTGACTGAGCCACCCAGGTGCCCCAATGTCCACCATTTTAAAGTGAATAATTCAGTGACATTTGGTATATCAAAATATCCTAGAACCAGCACTTCTAGTTCCAAAACATTTTTACCTCCTCAAAAGTAAACCCTGTACCCATTAAGTAGTTTCTACCCATTCCTCACCTCCCTCTAGTCCCTGATACCCACTAGTCTATGTTCTGTCTCTATAGATTCATCTATTCTGGATATTTCTTACTGATAGAATCATAAAACCTTTGGTGTCTGGCTTCTTTCACTTAGCATAATGTTTTCAAGGTCATCCACATTAGTTTGTAGCAGAACTTCATTCTTTTTTTATGGCCGAATAATACTCTGTTGTATGGATATACCACAGTTTGTTTATACTTCCAGTGATGGACATTTGGGCTGTTTTTACCTTTTGGCCACTGTGAATAGAGATTCTATGAATGTATGTGTGTATATATTTGTTTGACTACCTTTTTTTCAGTTTTATTGGACATATGCCCAGCAGTGGAATTGTTTATTTTGATTACCTGGCCAAGGTGTTTAGTTTGCCCACTGTATCCTTAATGTTTTATTCCTAACCAGTAGGTAAACAACTTGAAGACCTTGCAAATGTCTTGCTTCTCCACAAAGACTCCCCTGGACTTAGCATCCATTGGTAATCCTTGCCTGAACCATTCTTTACTGTGATAGTTACCAAACACTGGCTTTGCAACCCCTTCACTCTCTCTGCATTTACCAGATGCATCACAGCATGCTAGCCAGGGTTCCCTCCCCTTGGGGATTCATTGATTTATCCATTTTTAAATTTTCTTTCTTTTTTAATGTTTGTTTATTTTTGAGAGAGAGAGAGAAGAGAGAGTGCACTCATGGACAAGCAGGAGAGGGTCAGAGACAGAAGGGACAGAGGATCTGAAGCAGGCTCCATGCTGACAGCAATGAGCCCAGTGCAGGGCTGGAACCTACCAATCTCGAGATCATGACCTGAGCTGAAGTCAGACACTCAACTGACTGAGCCACCCAGATGCCCCTGTCCAGTTTTTTCTGTGTGAATTCATATAATTCCCCCCCACCCTCAAAGGCTTATAATTGCTTACTGTCTTTAATTTTTTTTAATTTTTAAATGTTTATATATTTTTGGGAGAGAAAAAGAGCATTAGCAGGGGAGGGTCAGAGAGAGAGGGAGACACTGAATCTAAAGCAGACTCCAGGCTCTGAGCTGTCAGCACAGAGCCTGATGCGGGGCTCAGACCCATGAACCATGAGATCCTGACCTGACCTGAAGTCAGAGGCTTAATTGACTGAACCACCCAGGGTCTCCTGTCTAATTTTTTCATGCTTAAATCATCCCAGCGTTGGCCCATGGGAGCCCCTGCACACTGGTGTTTGTATCCTTGTGTCATGCTTTCATCTTTGTTTTGTTCTTGTTTTGGGTGTGTGTGTGTAAGTACCTCTGTAACTTTCTGGCATAACAAGATGTTCCTTGTGGCCTATCTTGACCCCATCCTTCCCAGTCCTGTGGTCAGCCATTTCCCCAAGGATCAGACATTCCTGTGAGAGGAAAATGGGATTCAAGGATAAGGCCTGAGTACAGATCTCTGTCAGTTCTCCTCAGGGTCCAAGGCGGGGCGGGGCGTGGGGGGGGGAGCCATGGGGGCCAGAGCTTCTTCCCCACCTCCGCCTGGTGCTGCGGTGTCTTCTGCAGTGTGACACACCCTCCGCCATGGCAAATGCTCAAGACAGACTGACTGCAGGCATTACCTCATGCTGTGTCTCTTTTTAGCTAAATCCCTGTGCACACCTGTGATTATTTCCAGAGAAGTGGGCCTACTGGGTCATGAATAATCATGTGTTCTTTAAACATAGATTATTTTAATGATATGTAAGCACTGGGCTCTACTGAGTCTTACATAGCTCGGACGCTCTGTGTGTGCGTACATGTGTATGCATACACATACGTGCATTTATGTACAGTTAGTGATTTTGTCTTAAAAGATGAGAATGTAAAATTATCTGTCTACTGCTCTATCTCCTCCTGGAGATTTTAGGCTCCTTGAGACCAATGTCTATGCCTGTCTTATTTGCCACCCAATACTCAATTGTGAGAGGCCCAAGTGCCTGATATTCTATAAAAGACCGGTAAGTGAATACTGATAGCCAAGTATAGCTCCCACATGTGGAGTATAAACAACACACTGGGCATTGTTCAAAGTGCTATATATGAATTAACCCCTTTAATCCTCACAATGGCTTTATTGTTGTATTCCCCATTTCACAGATGAAAAAACAGAGGCTCAGGGAGGTTGAGCGCCTTGGCCAAGTTCACACATCCAAGAAATGGAAAAGCTAGATTTATTCCCAGGCAGTCTGGCTTCAGAATCCATGCTTTTAACAACAACAGCATACTCTGGGAGGGATGGATGGGTGGGTGGGTGGGTGGGTAGATGGGTATGTATGTGGATAGATGGATAAGTGGGTGAATATGTGGGTGGCCGGTGGGTGGATGGATGGGTGGATGGATAGATGGATATGTGGGTTGGTGGATGATGAATGAATGGATGGGTAGATGGACGATGGATGGATAGATTTGTGTGCGGCTGGATGGATGAGTGGGTGAATACATAGGTGGTCAGTGGGTGGGTAGATGGATGGGTGTGTGGGTTGGTGGATGATGAATGAATGGATGGGTGGATGGATGGGTGAGTGGGTGAATATGTGGGTGGGTGGATTGATGGATGGGATGGATGGATAGGTGACTCAAGCAGACATGGTAGCTCAGCCATTCCTCTTCTCTGCTTCCATTCCTCTAGCTTCTCATGGGAATATCTCAATTCCCTCTTCCTACTTCATTGGAACCCACTGCCTTTCACAGTGTGTGTCCAGGAACTATACCCTCAGATGCATTCCAGGTTAGAGCTGATCAGTGAGAGAGACAGAGAATGAATATACAACTGCCATCATGTTCTAAACCAGAGGTCACCAAGTGGTAGCTTAAGGGCCAGATCTGTCCCCGGGATATGTTCTGTTTGATCCAGTGAGCACTAAAACAAAACAAATGAGGATTTACTATTTAAAGATCAAGGGAGTTACCTTGAGTTTTGATTTCTACCTCCTCTTTAAGAAAAGTCAGAAGATTTGGGAACTCAAGGGCACTGGGTGGCTCAGTCGGTCGAGCATCCAACTCTTGATTTTGGCTCAGGTCATGATCTCATGGTTCATGGGATCAAGCCCTGAGTTGGGCTCCATACCGACTGTGTGGAGCCTACTTAGGATTCTCTCTCTCCCTCCCTCTCTAAAGATAAATAAACATTTTCTTAAAAAGAAGAAGATTTGGGAACTTGGGCCTTCATATGCTAGACTAGTCTGGGCTGGGCTGAGAATCAGCTATCTATGTGATATAAGACTTGAGACTCTCCACTTGCTCTGGTCCCCACTCATGTCTCCTCATTCATCTACTTGGTCCCTGGAGGGCCTGAGTTTGCAATCCCTGATCAAGACACTGCCCCTCTAGTAACCAGTCCAAGGTGAGATTTGCTTTCTTGGCCTACAGCATTCTACCTTTGACTTCTTTGAGCAAACAACTGTCTACAAAAGTGATACTGCCCTACCTTCTCTCTGCACCCCTGCAGATCCTGCTTTGTTTCTGTGTTTCCTTTCATTCATTAGAGGTCCCAAGGTTATTAGTTTCCCGGAGTTCAGTTGAGACTCCTAGGGTTTTTGTGATCCTCCCTGCTATGGTTCATATACACTCACTGTGATCAGGAAGCCTTTGAGGGGTGAGCCAAGGACATCCAAGCCTTACTGCTCTCTTTCTTGGCTATGAGCTGCTCTCCTCCATTACTGAAGCTTCTAGGAATCCCCAGGAGGGTCACTGATGTCTTCCTGCAGCCTCTTGCCCCTCCTGCCCTCTGACCCTCCCACAGTTCCTTGGATCCCAGACAGCTACTAGGAGATCATGTCACAGGGACCTCACTTCCCTAGGACGTCCCTGTAAAGAAACTAACTGGTCCCAGGCCAGCACCATACCCATGCCGACTCCTGTGTCCCTCCTGCATGGTATCTGCAGCCTAAGCATGATTCTCTGTGACAGAGAAGACAGAAGCCAATTTTGAGAGGAGTTGCTGCACTGTATTCTCCTCCCCTTGGGCCACCTGTGTCTTTGTCCTGACCTCTGGCATAATTCCCAAATCATTCTCCATCTTCAGAGCAAGGTCTATAGAGTGAAAGGGTACCTTAGACAGGTAAGGATCCAATCCTGCTGCCTTGCTATGTGGATAAGTGACCCAGTGCCAACGGTCCCTATGAAGACTGGGATGGTTGTTCTCCCTCCTGTGCTGCCCAGGTCCACTCTCTGCAGACCTCCTCTGTGTCCTGGGAGGCTGATCCCACGGGTTGTACTCCTGAGCTCCTCTGCCCTCCAGCTTTACCTCAGGTTCAGCCAGGGGGAGGAAAGAAAGGCTGGGGTATTTCCTCACTCCCTCTGGTTTGAGACCTCCACCATGGCTTCAGGTGTCACTGGAGCCCAATGACACTCATACTCTTCCTTGTCCCTTCAGGACAAGGTGAGGTAGCAATCCCCAAACCAAATGCTAGCCTCTGACATCTGGATTCCTGAGACCCTGTTCAAACCTTGTAAGTATTCCCTGAATCAAAGTCTCTCATTTGAGGGAGTGCCTGAGTGGCTCAGCTACTTGAGCATCTGACTTTCGCTCAGGTCATGATCTCATAGTTCATGAGTTCAAGCCCCATGTTGGGCTCTGTGCTGACAGCTCAAAGCCTGGAGCCTGCTTTGGATTCTGTGTCTCCTTCTCTCTCTGCCCTTCCCTGCTCATGCTCACGCTCTTGCGTGCTCTCTCTCTCAAAAACAAATAAACATTAAAAAAAAATTAAGTCTCTCATTTGAGCCATCTGGGGTAACTTCTGATGGATGTGTGGTAACAAATTATATACCATGTCTGAAGGACCCAGCTCACTGGCCAGCCACGATAAGTGCAATGTATTCTGTTTGCTGTTCTCATCTGGCCAATTGCTAGATGTTGCTTTTTTTTTACCTGAGTGTGTTAGAAGGTGTTCTGAACTTGCAGGTTAGAAAAGTCTCGGTGTGGATCTTGACTCTTAATTACTGATAGTATGGCCTTGGCAAATCCCTTCATCTCCCTGAGCTTCAGTTTCCTCATCCATGAAATGAGGTTAATCACCGTGACCCCTGGTGTGGGTGTTGGCCATTTTGAATCTGTGCGGGGTGTCCAAAGAGGTGGTCAGTGGTGTGAGACCCAACCTGTGGCCTTGACTGTCCTATGAGCAAGATGAAGACCCTCTTTAACACCCAAAGATACACATCTGGATGAGGAAATGCTGCTCCTCTGTCCCTGCTTTACCCCGAGTAATCAGCAATGACAAATGTAACCCAGGTTATTTTTGGAACTTTCGTCTTGGCTTCTAGGCCTGCTGGAGCCCGTGCGCTCAGCCTTTCCCTCCAGCAGGTGGAGAGGACGATGTGAAGTGTGGCTCCCCATGAGTGCAACAGGGATGCCACAGCACTTTCTTGGTGTCCCTGTGGCGGTAGTTGAAGCCGGATGCGGCAGCCATCTTGGAGCACTGCCAGCATGTCTCCCGGGACGCGTTGGGATGCAAGGGTTGCAGGATGTAGCACTGCGCCCCTTCTTGAATCAGATTGCGCTGATTGTGGCTGGTACGTATGATGGTTAGATAGTACAGACCTAGAACCCTAAATTTTCTTCCAGCTCCGAGATTCCGAGTCTTTGGTGTTCCCTACTATCACGCTCAGTGGCCCTGTTACATCAGTTTCTGTTCGTAGTGCCCTGCCTTGTATCGTTATTTGATCACTTTGGTTGCCGGCTGTACAAATTCAGGTCCACCTTGTAAATTTTAAAAAGGGAATATATAGGTTCTCATAACTAAAATTGTACAGCTTCAGGCACAGCTGGATCCAGGGACACCAACCCTGCCTCTACTTGTCAGCCATGGTTTCTTTGTATCTCTTTAAAACATTTAAAGATGCCCCCAGCAGATGGAAGCTTATGTAGCCCCAGCTCAGAGATCCCAAAAGAAGCAAGTTCCCTTGGCTCAGGAGCTCCAGAAAAAGTCCTGAAAGTAGGTTTTGTTGAGCCTGACCAAGCAAGCTTGGGTCCTGTGATGATTCCTAACCAATCACAATGGCCAGGGGTGTGTGACGATCTGATTAACTGGGTCTGGTGCCCAGGCTGGCATGAGACGGGGGGCAGGACAGGCCCTCCAGAACCACAGGGCATATTAAGAGGTTGGGCCTGATGACTCCAAAATCATTCTAATACACGAGGCTTCTGCAGTTCTTATATATTCACTTCTTGTGCAGCATAGTACTGTCATTAAGAGCTAGACCACTTGAGTTCAAATGCTGGTTGGCCTTCTTTCTGGTGGTGTGAACTTGGGCACGTTACCGAACCTTCCTGAGCTGTAGTTTTCTCATCTGCAAAATTAGAATAAAAATTGTGTCTACCTCGGAGGCATGCTGTAAAGATTAAACAATGTTTGCAAGGTGCTGAGAACAGGGTCTGACACATAGTAAGTTGTCCATGGGTGTGCTTAGTGCTAGAGATTCCAAGATAAACCAAAGAGCCCTGTGCCAGCCCTTACAGAGCTTATAGTCAGGGGCAGGCTGGGGTTCTTCTCAACACATCCTGGTTGAGACTTACTATGAGAGATAAAATGAATGAGTGATTATAAAGCAGATTGGGAAGTGTGAGAGCCCAGAGAATTACCTAAATTGGGCTTCCAGAATTGAGGATTAGCAGATGAATTTGAAAGTGGAAGGGTATACCTGGCAGAAGGAGCAGTAAATACAAAAGCCTGTAGACAAGACTGGATATACTGTCTTGGGGAAGTAGAATTTTAAGCACACCTACAGGTTGCATTGGAGATCGGGTGGGGAAGTAGAGGAAGGAATGGCATGAGGAACAGCCACGGTGAGGCTGAAGAGGGCAGTAGGTGGCACATTGCCCTGCGAGGGTCTTCCAGGTTCTTCTAGGAATCTGAGCTTCAGCTTAGGGGTTGTGCAGATGCCCTGAAGACATTTTTATTTTGTTTCATTTTTAAAAACTATTTTCTTTTCAATAGCTTTTATGAGGTATAATTGATGTATGACAAACTACATATTTAAGTATACAATTTGATACATTTTGTCATGTGTATATACCAATGAAACCATCACCTCTATCATAATGAATATACCCATCACTCCCAGAGGGTTCCTTGTGTCTTTTTGTTTGTTGCTCCCTCCCTCTGTTCATTCCCACTCCTCCATCCCCAGTGAACCACTAATCCACTTTCTGTCACCATAAATTATTAACTTAAATTTTCCATAAATTTATATAACTGGAATGATACAGTTTGTACTTTTTTTGGTGGGGGTCTAGCTTCGTTCAGTCGACATAACTATTTTAATATTCCTCTATATTGTGTATACATATATAATCATATTTCATTCTTTTTTGTTTACAATTAAGTAGTATTCCATTATAGGATTATAATCACAGTTTGTTTTCTGTTCACCTAGACATGCACAATTGGGTTGCTTCCACTTTGGTAATATTACAAATAACTCTGCAGTGAGCATTCATATGCAGATCTTTGTGCAGACATCTATTTTTCTTTCTCCTGGGTAAATACTTAAGAATGTCATGGCTGGGTGTTAAAATAGGTGTATAGTTAACCTTTTAAGGAATTGCAAAACTGTTTCCCAAAGTGGGGATACCATTTTATGTTCCCACCACCAGGTTACAAGAATTCCACATGTGTCTCATTCTCACCAACACTTGTTGTTGTGACTCTTTTTTGCTTTAGTAATTCTAATACTTGGGTAACAGTAGCTCCTTGTGGTTTTAAAAAATTTTTTTTAATGTTTCTTTTTAAGAGAGATAAATAGAGAGACAGAGTGTGAGCAGGGGAGGGGCAGAGAGAGAGGGAGACACAGAATCCGAAGCAGGCTCCAGGCTCTGAGCTGTCAGCACAGAGCCTGATGTGGGGCTCAGACTCACAAACAGCAAGATCATGACCTGAGCCAAAGTCAGACGCTTAACCAACGGAGCCACCCAGGCACCCCAGTCCTTGTGGTTTTAATCTGCATTTCCCTCATGACCAGTAATGTTGAACGTCTTTCCAAATATTTATTTGCCATCTGTATGTCTTCTCTGGTGAAGTATCTGTTCATACTTTTCCTCCATTTTGGACTGTGTTGTTTTCTTACTTATTTTCTTATCTTTGATCAGATATGTAATTTGCAAATGTTTTCTCTGAGTCTACGAGTTGACTTTTCATTTTCTTAGCAGTTTCTTTCAAAAAGCAAAAATTTAAGTTTTGTTGAGGTCTCATTTATCAACTTGTTCTTGTGTGGATAGTAGTGTTTTTGCCAGTGTGTCCAAGAAATAATTGCCTTGATCTTTGCTTACAGTTGCGGAATGTTGTCCTATTTCTGTCCCTTGTTCCATCACTTACTGAGAGAGAGGGACTGAATTCTCCAACTATGATGTGAATTTGTATATTTTTCCTCATATTTACATCAGGCTGTGTATTTTAAGCTCTCTTCTTAGGAGCTTAAACATTAACAATTGTTACGTCCTCTTGATGAATTGACTCTTTTATCATTGTGAGAACAACTTTTTTTTGCTGCTAATACTCTTTGCTCTGTAATCCACTTTGTCTGATATTTATGTAGCTACTCCAGTTTTTGAGTAATGTTAGCATGGTATATATTTTTTCCTTTTTTTTTTTTTTTTTTTTTTTTGCTTTTGACATATTTGTGACTTTACGTTGAAGTGCATTTCTGATAGGCAGCATAGAGCTGTCTTGCTTTTCAATCCAGTGTGACAATCTGCCTTTTAATTGAGAGGTTTAGACCACTTACGTTTATGGAGGTTATAGGTAGATTACCTTTAAATTTCTCATCCTGCCAATTGTTTTCTTTCTTTTTTCCTCTTCTTCTGCTCTCTTTCAGATTGATGGAATGTCTGATTCTATATTATTTCTTTTGCTAATTTATTAGCTCGCTTTATTTGGTAATTTAGTGGTGACTTGAGGATTTATAGATCTTTAACTTATCCCAGTCTATCTTTGGGTGATACCACTTTATATATGGTATGACTTATAATAGTATACTTCTGTTCTCTGCCCCTGGACCTTTGTACTTGTTGTCAGGCACTTTACATTCGTGTATATTAAAAACACCATTTAAACAATCAATATCTTTTTTAAAGTTCTGAATAATTTTTAAAAACGTATATGTTGCCTATGTAGTTCCCAGTGACAGTGCTCTTTTATTCCTTGTGAAGATCTGTAGTCCCATCTGGTATCACTTTACTTCTGTCTGAAAGACTTTCTGTAACATTTCTTATAGTACAGCTTTGCTGATAATGAATTCTTTTGGATCTTATATGTCTGGAAATGTCTTTATTTTGCCTTTGTTTTTTGAAAGATATTTTTGCCCATAGGTTTTCTTTCTGTATTTTAAAGATATCGCCCCCACTGTTCTCATTTACATTGTTTCCAATGAGAAATCTGTCATCTTATCTCTGTTTCTCCATATATAATATATACTTTTTTTGCTGGCTGTTTTGAAGATTTTTCTCTTTATCGCTTGTTTTCAGAAATTTTATTTTGGTTAACTTTGGTATAGTTTCCTTTATGTTTCTTGTGCTCAAGATTCTTTGGGATCACTGGCAGTAGGTTTTCATGAAATGTTGGAAATGTTTCAGTGATTAGTTGATCAAATGCTTTTTCTGCACTTCTTCCCCTTTCTCCTCTCATTTGAGGATTCCAATTACAAGTGTGTGAGGCCACGTAGTCTGTCACACCACACTGATGCTCTGTTCAGTTTTTTATTCTCTCCTCTCATTGTATTCCATTTCAAATAGTTTCTCTTGCTGTCCTCAAGTTCACTGGTCCTTCCTTTCACACTGTCTGATCTGCTACTGGTCTCAATCAGTGTCTTGTTCATTTCACACATTGTATTTCATTTTCATCTGTAGAGGTTGACTAATACCTTTATAGTATCTTATCTCTATTTGACATCTCTATTTGAACATATGGAATCCAGTTATAATAACTGTTACCATGTCCTTATCTACCCATTCCAACATCTGGGTCAGTTTTGATTGATCGGTCTTGTCACTGATTATAATTTCCTACTTCTTTGCATGCCTGATCATTTATTTATTGTATTCCAGACACTGCCTTTTACCTTGCTGGGTGCGAGATACTGTTGTATCCCTATCAACATTCTTGAGCTTTGTCTGAGATACAGTTAAGTTACTTGGAAGCGATATGATTTGGGGGGAGGGTGTCTTGCTTTGCTTATTTGTGAGGTAAGCCCAGAACAGTGCTCAGTTCAAAGCCAGTTACTTACCCCTACTGAGGCACGACCTTCTAGGTGCTTGACTCGGTGACTCCTGAGGGGTGCCAGTCTGGCTGGTGGCAACGGGCACCATTCCCAACTCTGCCTGAGTGCAAGCACGTATTCCTCTTATCCCTCTGGATGATTCTTTTCCTGGCCTCTTCACACCCAGGCCAGATTAGCACTCAGCTGAATGCTGGAGGG